>NC_063217.1:35572398-35881864 GCF_020740725.1 Corvus hawaiiensis
ACAATCCCTGGAGGGCTTTAGGTCCATAAACTAATGAGACATAAATATAGTGGAGTAAGGAAGGGTATTTTTATCTGTGATATACAAACTAGTTCCAAACTTGTTCAGGTCATTACTGGAAAACTATATACATTTTCCTAACATCAGCATTACAAAATTTTGCAAGATAATTAACATCTTTAAGAACGAATACATTATGAATTGGAATTGTGAGGGGAAAGTGATTTGGCATCCTCTTTTAAAACTTTGTAGTCATAAAATGAGTAAAATAGGCATAGCTTTCCACTAATTGTCATATAAGGACTTACAGTGGAAAGGGAATCATACCTTCAAGTATAAGATGAGGCGTTAGCATTTCGTGACACATGGCATCCCTGTTAGTGAAGGGAGAGGCATGTCACAAAAGCTATAATGATTTTGCTCTATGTCATGCCACAAGGTAGCAGTGTTGTGGTACAATCTTGATAATTTTCTGATGCAAGTCACTGAGCAGGGGATCAGTTCTGTTTCTATCAAAATCAACAGAAGTTTTGCTGTTGACTTCTGAGGACTCTTTCCAATATAACCAGTGAAACTTCACTTAAATGCTTTATTTGCAATGTGTCAATTAGTATCACAAACCCTACTACATAATATTTCATTGAGTCATTATTGGACAAATACTGAAACAGTTAAAAGAACAGAAAAAAATTCTAATCAATGCAAAAAGGTATAATTTGATTTTTTTTTCTGTGTTACTGTTTTTTTCTAGTATCTGTGAAAATGAAAATTGCTACCAAAAAAAGTGGAAATGTGAAAAAAAGTGACTAATAGAGTAATTAAGTTAGCTTTTTATTCCATCCATAGGAATTTGAGAATACTGTTCAGTCAAGCAGTTTTCGATGTATGCTTTTTTATTATTTTTGAAGGCATGTTTAATCAGATATGAAGGCCCTTTTATTCTGAAGATTAAATCTTGTGAAAGATCTGTTGTTGTCTGGTGAAAATGAACATTAGTTCTATTGTATTTTTTTTAATGGTTTGGGTTGAAAAGGGACCTTGATGATCATGTAGTTCCGACCCCTGTGGCACCGACAGGGACACCTACCACCAGACCAGGTTACTCAGAGCTCCGTTCAGCCTGGCCTTGAACACCTCCAGGGATGGGGCATCCACAGCTTTCCTGGGAAACTTGTCCAGTGCCTTACCACAATCAGAATACATATTTTTTTCCTAATATGTAATCTAAACCTACTCTCTTTCCATTTGAACCCAATCCACCTAGTCCTGTCACCAGCTGCTGTTGTAAATAGTCTTTCCCCATCTTTCATGTAAGTGCCCTTCAGGTTCTGGAAGGCCACAATTAAGTCATCCCAAAGCCTTCTCTTTTCCAGACTGAACAATCCCAATTCTTTCAGCCTTTCCTTATAGGAGAGGTGCTTCATCCCTCTGATCAGCTCAGTGGCCCTCTTCTGGAGTCTTTCTAACACAATTTCAGCTATTATGTTATCACAGGTAGTTGTTTTTAACTAAGCAGCAAAGTATTTTTCTTTCCAGTTGGAGCCTTTTTTCCTGGGCTTCTGGATGTTGATGGCAATTAATTTTCACTGGATGTGAAGAGACCCACTCTTTCAGATTCCTTCATGTTCATGAATAGTATAATGTGAATAGAAATGTTCAGGATTATTAGTTTACACAGGGACATATGGATTAAAAAAACGTGTTAGGGGTTTATGACAGAAATAAGGAGTATTATAGTGAAAATGCTATGGGGCCTGCCAATTGCCATCATTCTATCAATATACAGACAACAAAGCTTTATGGTGTGTTCTACAGATTTTTATTGGCATGAAATTAATAGTGTAAATTACACAAAAGTGGCAAAGTGATGAAGGATTAGAGAAGATCGGGACAGATGGTCCAAGCTGTCTTCTGCATGGAAATTCTCCACACATATGGGATACTAATGGTGAATGAAGAAGCATTTATTGATTACTTTCAAGGTTGCTTGTTAGCATACCCTTATAAGAATATGTTTTCCATTGCTTGTTTTTCTGCAGTATCTGACACATTTAGTCTGAAACATTCAGATGGTGATGATAGAAGTCTATAAAGGTGAAATTATGTGGAAAATCATCCATACAGATCATCCTCATTAGCCAAAATGGCAAATCTTTTGCTTCCAGGGACCATAGGGAAATGTTGGTTTGACTAGATATCAAATGGCAATGAAATTGAGAACTGTTTTGTTATTACACTTAACAACATCCATTATCTACACACTTTGAATCGCATATGGTGTCTTTCGCCACCCTTGTGAAAACAAGCTCTTGTCTGAATCTCAGTGCATCAAAGGAGAGTCCTAATACTTTGACATGCTAAAATCAATTAGGATTATCTCTGTACCAAACATATGCAAAAAAAAAGCAACAAAAGGACAAAGAAATAAACAATACTCCCTCTGCTTGCTACTGGGAGACCATTTTGGCACCAAGGTTGGAACTAAAATGAGGTGGAGAATTCCAGATGTGTTTATAAGACTTTCTCTGCTATGTGAAAGGAGGGCAGTGAGGGGTGAAAGCTAATGGTATAGGTGAAATAAAAGAGAAAAACAACTTGGGTAAAAATACATGGGCAGGACAGGAAGAGTGGGTGAAGGCAACACTTGGGAGAGAACAATAAGGGAAGGTGTAGTGGGTTGACCCTGGCTGAACACTAGATGCCCACCAAAGATTCTCTATCACTCCTCTGCTCAGCTGGACAGGGGAGAGAAAACATAAAAAAAGGTTTGTGGGTCAAGGTAAGGACAGGGAGCCGTCACTTGCAGATTATCATCACAGGCAAAAGCTTGACTCAAGGAAATTAATTCTAATTTATTACCAAGCATGTCAGAGTAGGATAAGGAGAAACAAACCAAAATTTTGAAATACCTTTACCCCACCCCTCTCTTCCTCTCAGGAACCACTTCACTCCTTATTTTCTCTGCTTCCACCTCCCCACTGGCCTGGAACCAGCTGCACCACAGGGTTTCCACAGGGTCACAGCCTCTTTCAGTCATCCACCTGCTCTGGCATGGGGTCCTCCATGGGCTGTAAGGGCACATTTGTCTCCCCATGATCTTTACTACAGGCTGCAGGGGAATCTCAGCTCTGGTGCCTGAAACACCTCCTCCCCCTCCTTCTGCACTAACCTTGGTGTCTGCAGAGCTGTTTCTCGCACATATTCTCACTCCCCTCTCTGGCTGCTGATCTGCTGCAATTTTCTTTTTCCCTCGTCTTAAAAGAGATATATTGCCACCAGTGCTGATGGGCCCAGCCTTGGCCAGCAACAGGTCCATCTTGGAGTTGTCTGGCATTGACTTCAATGGAAACAGAGGAAGCTTCTAGAGGCTTCTTGCTGAACCCACCCCTGAAGTTTCCCTGCTGCAAAAACCCTGGCATGAATACCCAATATGAGAATTTATAAGTTAACTAGGCATTAAAATAAATTGGAAATTATCAGGAAGGGAAGGGGCAGGGTGATAAAAAAATGACTGCCTTTTGCAATTACTTAAACAGGTATCCTGTAGGGAAAAAATACCCATGAATGTGGTTACACATAGGCGGGGTCCAGGTGCCCTAAGCAATGTGACAGATCAGAAGAGCCAGTGTGTGAACATAAAACCCTATCACAGGACATGTGTGGAATAGGAACAAACATAGGATCAACCATAAGGATATTCTTGGCACTGCATAACTATTGTGTCTTGACTGCAAAATTTCTGGTTTTTTATCACAGTTGTTTTTTTCTGGATGTAACAACATGTATGTTCAGTTAAAGATAATTGGATCCTCTATGTTCATCCCTGAAAGATTTCATTAAAGAAAAGGACTTACAGAGCCACCCTAATAACTTGACTGTGCACAGCAATTAAGGGATAGGGAGATGTCTAAGAGAAAAAAACCCAGACTTTTATCAGCAAAACTCCTGATTTTAAGTTTATTGTAATTATCCTAATTTCCTTTGAACAGCAGTGATCTCAGGTTTTTTATGTATTTTGGCTAGCTCAGGTAACAAGCACAGATCAGTTAGTTTTCTTTTTCTCTAGACAGAAGTATGCCAATTTTGTAAAGCAGAAGAGGGAAATAAAAAGGTACAACTTTTAATAAATACTAAAATATGGTTTGCTTCTATTTTTTTTCTTAGTCAGTCACAGTCTCCTTTTCTCTAGCATATGATTTACAAAATGATTCTATCTTATTTTTATTGTAATAATTATTTTTTATGTGTGCATACACATATTTACAAAGAAATATATTACAACTAAACATACAAACACAGTGGCAATTTTTAATCAATGAATTATAACACTGAGTTTCGCACCAGTGTAGCTCAATGCATTTAACTCACTCATGGTAGACAGCTCTTCAGAAAAAGCATGTGGAGAATGCTGCTTGGTAGGAGTCTTAAAAACAATTTAATTTATAAAATTATATTTAAAAATAATCATACAGTAGCCTTGTGTTTTTTAACAGACATATTTAGCATTTATTGAAGACTCTATATCAAATCTTGCTTGAAAAGTTGTGAACTGTGAGTTCCTGCTTTTGTTGCTCCTCAGTTTTTTCACAATTTCAATTATAAAGTTACCCTAGAATCCCTGTCTCTCTGTAAATGCCTGGGCAACTCTATTTTCTTCAGTGGGCTTCCATAAATAAAATGGATGATCAGTTGTAGCCAATCAATAGAGCAGTTTGATCATAGTGGGACTGCCAAAGCTTGGTTAGTTAAAACTGGTTACCTATTAGGAGAGTAGATCTTGTTGGCTGATACATATTATTTTACTGTTTCTGTCATACTTAGTATGTAGATCTCATTGTTAGTTGGGTGGGGGGTCTTCAAGACAATTGATGTGGCTGAAGAAAATAGTATTGACTTGATACATGCAAATCATTCTTGAAAGTACTGTAAATGAGGTCCCTTGATAGACTAACATGCAGAGACTTGTTAAAAGCTTTGGATTTGTATGAAATCCCAAACAGAATTCCTGACACTTCCAGGCATCAGACTCCCCTGAAATTTGATTTGGTTTGCTTAACAACATATTAGAAGGATGGCAGGATCCTGACACAAAAGATTTGTGTGTTTGTGTGCGTGTGTGTGTGTGTGTGTGTGTGAAGTTTCTAATAGAAACCTGTTGTTCTCTGTAGTTATCACTCTGAAAGGCAGAAACATAATCAGAAAAATATTCTACAGAGCATAAAAAGATTTTGCTACTAGAAGTGTAAGGGACAGGCAGCTGTTTTTCACAGGGAACCCCTAGGATATTGCATGGTATGGAGCAAGAAAGGATGAGAGATATTTGCCTGGGAATCTGATAAGTTCTTTTCAATTTCTAGTCTCTCTTTATTTAATCTTCTGGGGAAGTCAGTTCTTTGGAAAATGGGAAACCTGTCTGTGACAGAGCTTTTGATTGTTCCCCTGTGAGAAAAGTCAACTTTTGTTTCTCAATTTTGACTGTATTCATGTCTGGTAAGAGTCTGAATTCTCTACTTACCAGAGCCAATGTATTTCTATCAGTAGAGAGAAAGGGAGACCCTCACTCCGGATGATCTATGAACTCTGGGCTTACCTTTTTCTTGTCTTCTTTCCCACTCCTCTATTACTTAACTCTTCAACACAAAGTAGCAATTCACTTTTACTGAGAAGCTGATTTAATCCCCTCTTTCATTCCGCCTGCCAATCTTTCCTCAAACTCACTAGCTGGTAGCTTTATGGCCTTAATTTGACATTGATTGTACGTAATCTCCTCAAACCTCAAGCCTAGCCTTTTGCACTGAAGCAAGCCAGTGTTCAGCAAAACTCAATGCACCTTCCTCCTCAGCACCCTTCCTCTTCCTTTTAGAACCTTGGTGATACTAGCTAAAGAAAAATGCAGACCTATTGCTGGTCTGGATACGCAGGATCATAGGCTGCAGGGAAAGGAAAAGCAGCAGGAATAATATACAACTATGCAAAGACAAGAGCCATCTGAACCTATCCAAGATTTGTAGAGTTCCCATGGGATGCAAAGGACATACAGAGAGAGAGAAGCCCTTCTATTTTTCTTTTGTAAAGAAACTTAACTATCTTAAGACCTGTCTTTCCCACTGTGAACAGAAATATCTAGTTTGTTCTGCATAAAGCATATGCCCTGCAGGACCAGAAATCTTTTGGCAGGAACAAGTTGGATAAGAAGCTTTGATGCATGATGTAACTAGCAGTTGCACTCAGTATGCTTAATTGACAAAACCTCAACTTCAACAATAAAATTCTAACTATCTAAAATATGACCTTGCAATTTCCATAATATTACCTTTCATCTTAGTCACCAAAAATACATAAAATACTTTTACATCCTGCATTTTAGAAATGTGATTAGTTTTTATGAACACAGTTTTATATCTCCAACTCATTGGGTTTTTAAATTGTAAGTCTTACATTATTAATTTTGCTACTTGTCAAAAACTTAAGTTACTTTTTTCAAAAGTAGGTTTTTGTCCTGGTATCTCTACGGAATAACACAAATACAAAGAAAAGTTTGAAGACAGTAGAAAAAAAAATAAAGGAATTCTCATTATAACATTTAATGCTCTGGTATACATTTGAATATTTTAATTTAAACTTGTGACTTGGGGGACAGCACTTGATATTTTTTCATTGGTTGGTATTGGCAAGAAAATTCATAAGACTGAAATAATTCTAAAGGCAAAAATTTACTTTCTGCAGTTCTCTCTAAAATCTCAGCAGCCATTTTGTGCAATTTTTGAGGCGTATCAGAAATAAGAATATTAATGAAATTCTGTATTCCTCTAGAAATATGTAAATCCACCTGTGAAATATCTACAAGTCCTTTTCAGTTACTGTCTAACCCTGGAGATGCTGTAAGCCCATTATTGTGTATTTCTTTAATGATCATATTGCCTAACCAGTAAAATTCTGTCCATATGCGTGCCTATGACTAAGTAAGCCTGAAACATTATCAGACTATTAAAATACATTGTACTAGGAATGTAGTAAGTAGAAGTAGAGCTTTGGCTCTGAAAATAAAAAAAAAGTTTTCCTGCCTGAAAACTCCAATACATATTTTAAAGAACATCTAATAGACTAACCCCAAGAGACAGAAGAAATGCTTTCCCATTTTAGCTAAAGGTAGTTAGATAATTGATTTGTAGTCTCTCATACCTGCCTGAAGGGTTCTGAATTTACCAATCCTATCTTGCACAGTCCTATCTCACCAATTCCAACTCCTGTAATAATGAAGTTAGAAGACTCCCTTAGCCTTGCTCACTGAAACCATTTTACTTTACAGAGAATAATTAAAGACTTACTGGGATACAGAAGAGAAGGAGAAAAACGGTGAAGTTGCTTGCTAACCAGTGGGAAGTGCAGTTGCATAGCAAGGGAATCTAAGTTTTATTCTTTCTTCAGTTAATGGTGGCAGATTTTAGGTTAAGCGTTAGCTCAGTCTGGGAGAGGAATCCAGAACTACATCATGAAGACGTTGCCTCAAACACCTCTGACTATGCAATTTGGTGGATTTTTGTTGCACCTAGCTGCCAGGGAGCAGCAAGGGCAGCCTGCTCCAAAGGGAAGGGTTGCTGGGAGCTGAGATTAACAAGATCAGCCTTGTTAGGTAGCACCACCCTCCTCCCCTGCCCAGCCTAAGCCATAACCACCAGTGGGGGCAGTGGTGGCCTCATCCAGTTTACTCTGGACTTTGGGGTATGGATGGCAACACGGTAGCCAAGAGCTCTCAGTACAGTGACTCAGATGCCTTGCTGATGTTCAAATATGACTCTGAGTCTATCATCTTACTCCATAAACAGCAGAGAGCCCAGGGCCCGCTGAGCTGTCCAGCATGGTAGTGGGCTGCACACCAGGATCGCCCCTTGAGCAGGGATGCCTCCCAAGGTTACTCTTAGAGCTTGAGAGATTTCTTGCCACAGCAAATTCTTGGTGATTGATAGCCTGCTAAACTTTAAAATCTTAGTAAATGATATGAAGGATGGACTGTGCAGAAATAATCGTTTAGACATAAACTGTTGACCAAGTCATGGCAACGCACCTGGAATTTGGGAGAAAAAATCTGCACTGAAATTCTGATTAGTACAGACAACAGATTCATAAACTGATCTTTTCTCCTATGCTTTATAATATCAATCCATTCCAAACATATTAGATGAGGAAGCCACAAGGGTAAGCACTAAGTAACAATAAAATCTTAACAGTGCAGTAAGGAACTACCTAACATGATCACAGAATCACAGAATATGCTGAGTTAGAAGGGACGCACAAAGGTCATAAAGTCAAACTCCTGATCCTGCACAGCACCATCCCCAAGAGTCACACTGTATGCCTGAGAGCATTGTCCAAACATCGTCTTGAACTCTGTCATGCTTGGTGCTGTGACCACTTTCCTGGGGAGCCTGCTCCAGTGCACCCTCTGGGTGAAAAACCTTTTTCTAATATCCAACCTAAATCTCTATTGATGCAACTTCAGGACATTCAGGTCTTGTCACTGGTCACCACAGAGAAGAGTTCAGTGCCTGCCCTTCCTCTTCCCTCATAAGGAAATTGTAGAGTGCAATGAGATCTCCCCTCAGCCTCCTCTTCTCCAGGCTGAACAGACCCAGTGACCTCAGCTGCTCCTCATACGGCTTCCACTCAAGCCCTTCACCATCTTCCCTGCCCTCCTTTGGACACTCTGTAATAGTTTAATGTCTTATCTTGCAGTGACCAAAACTGTACCCAATATTCAAGGTGAGGCTGCACCAGTGCAGAGCAGAGGGGGACAATCCCCTCCCTTGACCAGCTGGCAATGCTGTGCCTGATGACATGGTGGCAAAAGGAAAGTTTTAGGAGGAGGTGGATGGAGAAAATTTAGGTGACCTTTACCATTTTTTCAAAAATTAGCGTGACTAACATAATTAACATGAACATTAATCCCACTTTAAATGCGCTGAAATTGTTATTAATACCTATTATTATTGTAAATATATTTAAAATCTCACATTATACACCTGTGTTTATGAGTAGAATTACCATTCTCTGGGCTTTAATATCATGATTATACTTTTTAATTATTACTACCAGTGTAACGCTGTTAGGCAATGAAATAGTAATAGACTTCTGGCAATGGATCTTAAACCCTTAATTAGCTGTAGTGCAGGAAAAAAAAGAAGAGTCATAAAGTTTTGAGAGATCAAGTAGTAAAACAAGTTAGTGTTAGTTAAAGTAGTCCTCATTTGTGTTTGGAATACAGGATCAAAGATAGATCCATGGAGTCTGGTATTTTATCTGCGATGCAATCTAGTCTCATACATTAAAGAAAGCAAAAGAATCCCTCGGTGAACAATTATGAAGTAATTTGCCTTTTGGGAAATTTTATTCTTCTGTCAGTTGAACTTCACTTGTTCCATAAAATATGAAGCTTATGTCTCTTCAGAAAAAGTGACTAATCTTACCTAATGCAACTATGGTTGTTATCACTATCTATATAAGTATCTAATCCTTTAAAAGCCTAAGCCTTTGACCTCAGTGTATCTAATTAAAGAAATTATACAGATTGCATGAGAACTGAAAGCCATAGGTCAAACAAGGCTGGCTGAAAGGAGTAAAGTAAATGAAGAGTAGATAGATGCATGATATTGCAAGTCCATAAATACACCATGCAAAATTCCTCATTCTTATAGGTAAAACTTTGGTGTTTTCTTTTGTTATTTCTTAACTTAGTAATATTCCTTTTTCCTGCCCTCCTGGTTCTCTTTCTTTTCCATTCTGCCAGTATTGCTACAAAGAAAGCCACATTCAGTTGCTCAATCTACTGCACAATCCTACCAAACTAAAACTTTGTCTTTTACCAAACACCTAAAAAGAAGGCTCATACAACAGATTTTAAAGAGCTCTGCAAGGTCCCAAGACCAAAGCCAATCAAAGGCTTAAAGGAAAAAGCTAACACAAGCAAGATAGTAAATTAAGATGATCCGAGTCTTTGGCAGACACAGGATCTGGAGAAAGAAGACAGAAGCCAAAAGGCATTAGCTTTTGTCTCCTGACTCTGAAAATGGCAATGAGCCAAAGCTTGAGATGCTCTAAACTGTAGTAGGTTTAATAAGTCTTCCATATAGCTGAAGGCCAAAGATCTGGTCCTGAGATTCTGCCTGCTATTGTGTCTGCTTGCTTATGTTTAAAATCTCAGTAGCACAATGGAATTGAGAACACATGGTAGGTTAGGTCATAGTGTCCTTTTCTTTTTGGAATACAGGTTTTTTTAGCCTCTATGTAGTTTATAACGAATTATGGGTTGCGAAGGCTGGGAAGTGGCAGGGAAGCTGTACCATGGGGTGATTTTCTAAGGCCTTTATTAAAACTGAGGGGATGATTTTGCAGCAACACACAGTATCTGTGGCATCACACCAGAAAGACATCCACAGAAGTACCAGGTGTCTATTGAAAGCCATTACCCATAGAATGAGGCCACTGAACAATTATTTCAGTTACATGGGTGTATACAGCCCTGGAGGATACAGATCTGTAAACATAAGTGTCAAAATCCAGTACTTCTCTGTGCAACTTACTTACTCTTGCTTCTTTATAGAAATGTTTTATCTTTCCCACCTGGGATTAACAAGAGTTAATACTTAGAATTTAAATTTGTCCCTACAAGGTAATTAGTATAATCTGTTATGTACAAACATCCTACTGGCAAGTCTTTGACTTTACTCTTGTCCCATGATATCAAATCAATGAGTTTGTCATTGTGCTTAACAAATGCATGGACGGACAAATATGGATTTTTCATTGTGGATTTTATTGGCTCTTAAATAATAGCTCAGTGGTACTAAATGAAGAAATGGTGGTAACAGTAAGTTGAGCCTGAATGCAGAGGAGCTGGAGTGGAGGCAGGAGCCTTTGTATCCAATCTCATCTCAGAAGGACTCAGAGGACTGGGATTCAGCTTTAGTTTTCAATTAAAATAAGATTTTTAAAAGTCTATATTTAAAATAAGAGTAAGTGATTAGAATGTGGAACCCAGGTAAGCTGAAACAGTAAGGATTTTTATATTACAGGGTAACATGGGCAAGAAGTTCATTTGGCTGTTTGGTAGACTCTCAGGAGGTAGAAGGCATCTCAAGGACCTTAAGCCATCTCTTTGTCAATAACAGAGTTGCTTCTAGGATTTCTGTTGACAAATATAAACTTCTGTGATAGAAAAAAAAGAATGTTTCATGTTAAAACATAAGCAGTCATAAATGTACTGGTAGAATTGAAATTTTAAATATCAGTATATTTCTTCCACAAAACAGCTCTGAACAGAGTCTAAGGATCATTAATGCTGTCATGTTTTTAAATTTGAAGTGTATCCCAAAGAATTATGCTATTTGAAATCCCCATAGTTAATTGCATCGGTGGGAGAATAAGCAAATAGTGATTTCTTATGTAACATTGTTATATCCAATCTCCCAGCATTGCCAGCTTTGCTTGTGTCACAAGGAGTGGGAAAAATTGTAAGTCTATATTCTTTTTCCAAATTACCTCCCTTACTTTGGTCCAAAGAACTGATTTAGGGAGGTTATTTTTTCTGTAAATTTTTAATTTTTTTTTTAGAGAGTTTCCTTGCTTAAAACATTGATGGGGCATTATTGATCATTGTCTCAGAGAAATTGCTATAATTTAACATGTATGTTTTTGCAATTCTTAATGCTGCAGTGGGTAGCTAGACTAAATTGTCTTCAGGAAATCCTTGCTACTTTTTTTGTGAAGTTTAATGACATAGTGAGTCATTCCAAGAATGTGGATATACAGGTAAGGGTGGCTGTGAGAAAAATGAGGTAGTATGGATGGCATTTTCTATTTCTTCTTAAACAAAACATTTTGCCTCCTTTTTATATCTTGTGTTAATGAATGCATAGTAAAAGCTCAATATTTTTATAAAAAGTACCAGAAACCTAAGTACCAAATTTGGTATGACTGTAGGACCAACTCTTCATGTTATTTCTAAGCTGTGAAAAAGCTGGATCCTGTAACAGTACCATGTTGAGACATCCTGGTTATATGCCGTTACAACAGCTAGAGGAAGTCCAAGTAGCTACACACATTTCCTAGCAAAAGGAGTATTGGGATGGTGACAGCTGCCACCTATGAAGTGACAGAGGTATCCTGGGTGTCTCTGTCAAGCTACAGCCTAAGGCCAGTCTTGTTGGAGATACAAGGAACTGTTAAAAGTACTGACAGGCATTTTAAGCAAGAAAGAATTGAGGAAAAAGTGAAAAAAAAAATCAGTGGGGAATTGTATTTATTATAATTTGTTCTTAACACAAAATAGAGCAGGAAAGCAAAACTTTTTTTTCTTTGAGTGACAGAAGTGTAAACAAGAGAATTATGATTCCTTTTGAGAAATTAAGGTTGTGCTTTGTTCACGACAAAAAATAAAACTGCACATAGTGTGCTGGTAAAATATTTACTAGAAGACATTCTGTTGCCTCTGACACAAAGGGGCCTTGAGGCTGAGAAACCCCTTAAAGCTATAAGCTTTCAAGTAATTATATGATTGATTACTTCTGTAGTGTGCTGGATGAGAATATATTCTTACAGCTTTGAATAAGTTTGAAATGGGATAAATTTGAGCTTCTTGGAATTGTGCTAATTCTCATTTCTCTAATCCACAGACCTGATGTGCCTCTCAAGAGTGACTCTTCATAAACTATCATAGTTCAAGTAGCTCACAACAGTACCAACTAAAATTTTCCCAAATGTTTGTAGAATACTTTAAGCAACTAACTCCATTTGACATGAACACTAGTTAGATGCCTGTACATCACTGGCATGCTCATGACCTGGGGCTTCTATTTTACAGATGTGTTCCTGGTTTTGAACCATTTAATGACACTAGAAGTCAAAACTTTTGGGGACTTTATAAAAGTGACTCCTTCCTGTTTATTTTTCTCATTACTGCTGTAATTGCTGGAGGCGTGCCTGGCTTACCAAAGGGTGGCTGCACGTTATAGCTGTCACAATTGTGATGACCCACCAGACAGATCATAAAACTTGTATCAGTGCAGATATCCCAGCCTGCAGGAAATGTTCCCATGGATCAGCACAGACACAGAATGAAAAGAAATGCTGACTCCAGTTCAGAACCATCCACAGGCTTTGAGGTCAACAAATTTTAAAACACTATCAAGATGACTTCAGGCTTGCATTCTGAAATGAGCTGTATTGTCTGTCACTGCTACGTCTCTAAAAATAGGTATTAAAATTTCTTAAAAGGGGTATGGAGTGTGGTTTGTTGGATTACTAGTTAGTGCAACCATTAGTGTATTTGTTAGTTGGCTGTTAGTAGAAGCTTCTGGGTAGCTGTTGGCTCATTGCAATTGTAATTGCCCAAAAGTCTTGTCAGCAAGGTAAGTGACAGCAGCCCAAATAATGGAATACAGGGCTACTTTTTGCATAAGTGTGTTGAAATCTAATGGGAAAAAAATAATTTATCAAGCAGTTGAAGTACAGCATTCCTTGCTCAAGCTCTATTTATCTTGACATTTAGCCTGATAACAAACTAGCAGCTCTAAAAATACCGTGCCTACCTATATTCTCTGTGGAATGACAGCCAATGGGACATGAACAGGAAGAGGCAATAAACTTCATAATTACATAATGTAAATAACATCTGTGTTATCTGTTTTCCATTTTGAAACCGCCTTTCTATATGTTTCTATATCTCATATTTAAATTGTGCAGTATGCCAGCCTGAATGTGCTTGCTGCAGTTTGAGTGCAAAATGAAGCAGTTCTTAATCCAGAAGAAAAATAACATCGAGGAATATGTGTAAACAGACCTTGAATAATATCTGGGCTGGATGGTTTGTTTCTTTTTTTGATTTACTTCAATGCAAACCCTTCAACAGCAGGAATTGGTTAAAAATGCTACTTAAAATAATAATTTCTACTAAAAGGAAAGGTAAAAAGTGATACTGAGTAGTTTTTTGGTTAATCAGTACAATTGACAGCTTGACAAATGTCTCTTGTCAAATGAAGCTGCAACATATATTATTCAAGCTCTTCATGTTTCATGGTAATTTATTTCTCCTAACCCCCACTCCCCACACGCCCCCCACCCCCATTGTGTAATAACAGTGTAGTTTTCCTCTTGCATGGTAATAATTAGTCAACATCTCAGGCGAACACAGACACAGCTACTGTGACACAAAAAATGGTCTTGTGCTCTAAACAAAACAAACAGAGAATTCGCTAAATTCACTGGAGTCAGCAGTTTGCACAGAACAGCAGCATGTTCTCCTGTGTAAAATATCTGTAATACTTTACTATTGTGGCAGCTGATGAAATAGTAACAGTCTGCTCTGAATTTTTTATATGATATGCACATTTGTTCTTGAACACACAGACTGAAAGTAGCTCCAATCTTTGAGGCTGGCTTTCTACACATAATCCAAATTCCTTCCACACAGTATATCTATTTGAAATGCAGGACAGTATCTCATGGCTACACATTGATAGCTTTCTAACATGAAAATGCAACAAAGCAAATTTTGTACAACACCAATAGGAAAACTTTCACTGTCGAAATAAGCTTCTGTTTATCTCTTTAGCTGGTCAAGGTACTGCTTCAATTGTTTGTAGAAAGGACAATAAACTACAGGTTTTCATATAAAAAGTTAATAAAAATGTAAAAAGTAAACTGTAACTAAAGTGGTACTTTTGGAGCTGTCGGCAAAAGAGAGTGGCATTATGGCCTGTGGCATGAAAAAGTTATTATAGTTATTGTTCAATTCTGGCCAGCCTCTGTGTTCTGCAGCTGATAACCTTTACCTTGGCAGAAGCCAAGAAATTATTTTTACTAAAGTAAAAGCTCATTTGGCAGTTTACTTCACAACAGAATTTGTTACATGAAATATAGAATAGAACGCAAAATGAACGAATGTAAAATACTGATAACTCCAGAAGTTCAGATTCCAGTCTCAGCTGGAAATCATAACTTTGTTTCCAACTGATTTTAAATAATTGTCCTTGTAAGAAAGAAAGAATCTCTGTGAATTCCTAACCGGGGTCTCGGTTTTTGAGACAAAACTTCAGGAGGAAACACTCCAGAGTGAGTGTCTCGTCCAAAGGGAAAAGGGCCTTCCCTTTTTCTCTGTCAATGAGACAAATGGATCACAAGAAGTGAAAGTAGCAAAAAGAAACCAAACTGTTTATTAACACACAAACAAAACAGGGTCGAACAGGATTAAAAAACCCCACAAAATACAACAAATTCCAGGAGAGGGAACAGACACGTGGGCTCGGACTAGCCGGGGCCACCCCGTGGCCCCGCCGGGGCTGCCCCCGCAAGCTCCCTGGACCAACAAGGAGAGAAGGGAGGCTGTGAGGCAAGGGAAAGGAAAGGGAAAAAAGAACAAGTGAAAAACCCAACAGAACCTTTTCCCAGCTAGCTGGAACACAAAGGAAACCCAGACAAACAGCACAGCGCTCCCGGTGCACTCCCTCCCAAGCCCTGCCCAGACCCTCGGAGCCCTGAGCCGTTGGGCTGAGCCGTTGAACTGCCCCACACTCGGGCCCTGTGGCTCCGGCCCCGCCCCCCACAGCGTCCTTGGTCATCGAGCGGACGGTTAAGGAATAAAGCAGCTTCATAACACCACCCCAGGACATCAATACTGGAAAAACAATACAAAGCTGTAGTTTCTTCACAGTTTTCTCTCTAAAACTTTCAGTCAGAATAAAGCCTGGATTAGTAGTAATTATAATATAAATACGGAGAGATGGGGAGAGTTGAGGGAAGAGAGGAGGAGGGAGAGAGATGTTGTCATAGCACAGACTTTCAGTAAGCATTCATTTTGAATGCTAGGGTCATTCTATTATAAAGATCAATAGGGACTAAGAAATTATTCCAAATAATACTTGAATATCTTAAAATTACAGTAACTCAGAATAAATAATTGTAACTTCTTTTGTAACTTCTCAGAAAAAAATGCTTATGTACTAGTATAAAAGTGGTCATGTTTGGAAGGATGCTTTGTTTGTAACTTAATAAAGAAAATCGTTGTATATCTTCTTGAGCCTAAAACTCATCTTGACCTTCAACACATAATTACCCGTGTATGATCCTTCTATAATATTTTAATCATGGCACATTGAAAGGATTTTATGGCAACCCCAAAACACTCCAACAGTATTAGGAATAGACTAAAAAGTAATGAACCTCCTGCCCTTTTCCATATCAAAAGATGGGATTTCTAGGAGCAGTAATTAAGTCGGAAGGTAATTACGACAACTTCACTTGCATGAATAATGATTAATATAGTCTTAGAACGATGCTTGTATACCTTGTCCTCACTTGTGTTTCAAAACTCATTTCTTCTAAATTCAAAATAACACTAGCTGGGAAAAGAAAAAAAAAGAAAGGGGAAAAAAAAAAAGAAAAGAACAAACAAAAAGAAGGTTTTGGGGGAAAAAACCACACAAAACCAATTTTTTGTTTATTTGTTTTCCCTGCAAAACCTCCCCCCAGATTTTTTCTTTTTATTCTAATGCAAAGTAAAACCTAAGCTTTTTCCAAAACATTTGTACCCTTTACACCCCTGCCCTAAACCATAACCCATTCCTCAGTAACCTATTGGATAAGACTTCTTTCCTCAAATCTGAAAGAATCCCCAGTTTAGAGGATTTGGAACAAACACCAAAACTTTGATTTCCTGCCAAATTTCAATCAAATCCTTTGATTTCAGGTGCCAAAACATGATGTGGTTGTGCTATTCTTTTTTACATGGAAATTTCACCCAGGAGCTGTAAAATTTACCTGATCAAACATGTACAAGACACATATAAACATTTGTGGAAAGCTTAATTTCTCATAAAAACCAAACATCAATAACCACTCCAAGTTTGAAAGTGCAGAGTTAGGCCTGAAATCTAAAATGCATTTGCTATTTGTACACACTGACTTCAGAATAAATTCTAATTGTGATATTCAAATAAGTTACCCTTGATATCAGTATTGGCTGACATGACTCTATCAAGGGCCTGTCTGACAAGGGCTGTCTTGCTTTAATGCCTTCATAACATTTCCACTTCTCAGAACCATCTCCAGTTGTTTCAGCTACAGTAAAAGTGGATACTCAGTGATGCATTTCTGAAGCAAACAAAAAAAAAGATGGAAATTGTATTTTTCCTAAAATTACTTTTTTCCTTAAGGTTGGCTAAATAAATAACTTGGCATTTTTATCCGAAGGAATATACTTACAGTTGGTACAGCTGTTTATCCTTATGGAGTGTATCATTGTGCAGAGTATCATATTGCTCTTTCATTTCCCTTGTTCCTATGTTGCTGTATTCTTTGAACACTTTTCTTCCTGTGTAGCTGTTTCTATCAGTCTCAAAACTCAAGTGTCAGCTGAAAGTCAGTTACTCATTTGTCCCAGTCATGGCCAGGACAGAGGAGGTTCTTTTTACAGTATCCTGGCACAGTGGTATGTGCCTGTAGTCCCAGCTAGTGCGGACGCAGAGCCCGCTGGATCACCCAAGCCCAGGAGTTCTGGGCTTCAGTGCTCTGTGCCAAATGGGCACAGACATACCCTGATGTTATTCAATACCATCTCACCTCACTTACCAGTGGTAGGAGTGAGGGAGTCTCCCATTTTTGCTCAGGGGAGAAAGTGTGGTTGGCAAAAGGGTCTGGTATTGTTTTACTTTCTGTGTAAATCACTCCTGTGTCTCATAACTTCTGATATTAATATTGTTGCTGTTACTGTTCATTTTCTTATCTCATTGCTGTTTCCATTAAATTGTTATCTCAACCTGTGATTTTCACTTTTGTGCCTCAAATTCTCAGCTCTCCTTGGAGTGGGAAGGTGGGGAGGAAAGGGGGAAAGTGAGTGAGTGGAGTCTAGTTTGGGAAAGTCTCAATGGGGGCATTATATTGGGGAATACTCTTGCTAAATCACGACACCATTGCAACAGAGAATTTTTCTTAGCGGCCCTTGCCTTTGAGAAGAAATTCTGAGAATATTTTTTCAGAATGTGTTTACTATGTATTTGTGAACCTGAAATATTCATTTTATCTAAAATCTGAATGAAACATTCAGTAATTTATGTTTATCATGCTGAATTTCATAGCGTTGTAAGTCAGAAACTTCAAGACAGTCTCTCTTGCTCCAGTAGCACTGTGGAAGGTAGTGCTTACATTTCTTGACAAAATATATCACTTTCATAGAAAGTGATATAGGGGGTTAAAAAAAAATATTTTATGGAGGAAAGAATATGTGGAAAAGAGTCACAGACAAATTAGTGGAAGACCACAATCCCTTCAGGGCTTGAAGAGTCCGTGAATCACAATTCTTCATGCGTCTCTTGCTGAAGTTGGCAGTAATGTACAATACATCTGAATCCTCATAAACAACCAAGATACTTGCTTCCCCAGGAAAATATGTATGTAAACAGGGCTTTTATAGGAAAGTCAAATTCTGGAGTAGAGAGGGTTGGACAGAGCACATGAAATGAAGAATCTTCTATCAGATATGATCTCCAATCAAAAAATGGTTGAAAAGATGCTGACTCTAGGAGAGAATGAAGTGAAAACAAAATGCTGACATTCAGTTCTTCACGGAAGACAATTCTGGCTCTCTATTTTTATTCTTAAGGTCAATCCCTTAAATGCCTTCTGTATTTAGTGAGATTTAACATTACAAGAATTTATAGTCAGGACTGCAATACTTGGATTCTTGAGTGCCTTCATACTAGTAATTTCACTGTTGTCAAAAGAACTGCTCATGATAGAGTCTATGAACCTATATAGATTTTGAGCAAGTATTACAGGGCTTTTAACAGATTTACGAAATGTTTCCTGTTTAAAACAATGGCATAATAGAATTAATTATGTTTCAAGATTATATGGTTAATTTTTAAGAAATCTACAAAATTCATGCATGCCATCCACTAAACTTTCATGAACAAATTATTTTCTAAGAACGTTCTTAAAAGAATTATGGGGAGACTGTTTTCAAGTAATCCAGCAGGTGACATATTGTTTTCATTTAAATGCTAAGGAAGAAATATGCAGAAAATTGAAGCCATTTCACAGAAATAGGGTGCAACTTTCTAGATGGAAGGGAAAAAGCTGTCAGAATCCAGCCCTGTGTGTCTTTTCCTTTTTGTGGTTTTCTTTTGGTTTTGTTTTGCATGTGTTTTTTTCCGTGTCAACTTACAGAAGAATAAGTAATTAAGTTTAAACAAAATTACCAGGTATAGAGCACAAGTAATTTATAACAATCAAGGTCTCTAAGTACACAGAAAATGAAGAATTCTTCTAGGAAAGAATTTACAGTGTGAAAAGGTAGCATTAGTTCCAGAGAAAGATTAGATAGTTAACAGTTTTTAGCAGCAAAGTGCTACCTTTATAAAGTTCTCAGTTTCATTAATCTAGTCCATGACAGAGAGGATTTTGAGCAGCAAGGGAGCTGCATGAAGAATATGTAGACTATTACTGTTCTGCCATTACTGCTGATGCACTGTTGGGTTATCATGCCATGTCTCTTTCATCTTTTTATGATCTCTACATGCCCTATAGCTACTGCTACACTATATTTAATCATCTTTAACAGCGTGAGTGTCAAAAAGTTAAATAGTTTTAACTATCTTTTTTTTTACTACAACAATATGCAACTTAACAGCACCTGTGCTGAGCTCGTTAAGAGCTATTGACAGACTTTGTGCCATCCTGTGCCAATGTCCTCACCATTCTTATGATCATGTGATACACTTCTGCACTGTTAAACTTATAGGAGCTGGTTTTATTACAACCATGATATTCCTTTGATACCCTCCTGCCATCTAATTTGCCTCTCAGTAATTGCGTAAGTCTTAGTCAAAGTTTTTCCATATATTCTCTATAGCTGAAGAGAGAACAAATGCTAATGCAGTCCTTTACTTGTAAAAGCTGGTGCCTCAGATTTTTCAGACTAATTGATCTATTCTTATATGTATATTAAGAGCTTTATTCAGAATTTCTTGTCCAAACATTCCAGTTTCAGGCCTATTTCTGTTAATCTCAATATCATGTATAAATTGTGATCACTGATAATCAAGAAAGATGTGTTAAATTTGCAATAGATGTTGCTAGGTTGATACGAGGAACAGAAATCTAACTTATATAGCAACTAGATTCACAAAGTATAGTGTAGGAGTGATTGGGGACAAGATAGCTCTTTAAGTTAAGGAAATCTATGAGTTTCTTTCTATGAAGAAATAGCTAAAGCTAATGATAAATAAGTTGAAAATTCTTCTACTATTCTCTTCCAGGTATAAGAAACCTAAGACGTTTAACCTTAAAAAGAAGTAAGTTTCTGAAATAATTGTTTTGCATGGTTGCAAGCAGGAACAAGGTTTGGTGATCTTGGATTTGATGATCTTGATTCCTGACAATTTTCCGTTGCTTCTAACTCTTTTTTCCATTCTCATTAACATGGAAAAAAACTTTCCTTTCTTACCATAGTAAACCAAAGGTACTTACATTTTTCCAATTTAAAGAATTAGTCTCCTTAACTGCTTCCATAAATATACTTCTAAATTTTGTTCAGGTTGGTGTCATGGACTATGAAAATATCTTGGTGGCCTTTCCAACAATAAAGTGTTTTCAGATCCAGTTGTGCAGTCAGCCAGGCTCAGCAGCACAGGGCAACACAAGATTTGCTGTGCTGCTCAGGCAGGTGATGAGACTACTGGTGTACCAACTCTGGAATTGCCCCTCTGGAATACATGGATTCGTCGCCTCTCCTGTTCCACTGCTTCATGTCCATTTCATTTCTGAGCAGAAAAAGTTGGAATGGTACAAATCTGTGGCTGTTGGATGAGCTGCTAGTGGTAGAGAATCTGAAACTTCTATAAGATATGTTCTCCCCCTGGAGTATTTATAACTGTGAAAGTGAAATGAATTATTTGTTTGAATAGTAGCTCTCTTTGTAATAGTTTTTCACTGCTACAGCTATTTACATGAGTAGACACTTGCATTAAGAAATATACCTCTGCCAAAAAAACATAAGTATCTTTTGATGGCTTCTTTAGTTTTAAAGGTTATGCTTTTGTCTAAACAAATAAATGCTGCTCTATGGGCCATGGTAAGCATGTAACATAACATAAGGCAATTTCATGTAGCATAACATAATACAATATCAAAAATGTTTTTAATGATGGGCCTTTAATGATTGTCCTTATGTTACAGATACTGTTTAAACACAGACTGTGACCAAAGACAATCTAGATTTTTTTTTTGTTTTCCATTGTCCTCGCTCAAATACATATTTCCTTCTGGAAAAATCACAAATACTTTTTCTGTAAATGTCTACTTGAGGTTCTTAATACCTACCACTTAGCTGACAATTTGGCTTTGATAACATGTTCAGTACAAGGAAACATGTAATTTCTTAAATAACTGTTGAGTCTTTCTTAAGATCAGAGGATTTGGTTTCATTATTAAACAAAAGTACTCCACACAAAGCGCTCATCTATGTCAGGTTAATGACTTTTTAATTAAAATGAAAATTATTTAGAAGTAATTATGACTAGTCTATGGTTATCAATTGAACTTATTATGACTACTGAAATAAAGGTATGTTATAATTAAATTGTCCTGAGATAGACAATGAATTGTTGGGTGTGACATTAGAGATGATTGGCAAAAAAACATCCTTCTTCAGATAATGGAACAGGTATTGTGATAACCCGTAGCTAGTGCAGATTAATAACTCTATGCACCTTTTAACAATATAAATAAAAATTTTGTTCCAAAATAACTAGTTACTATTTTTCATCATTACTCATGATGACCTTATGCTACTTGAAATATGTTCCATCCTCTGAAGCATATGATCTAGTGCTGATTAATGGTAATATGTTGATATTAGAGAGCTGGGTTTAGCAGCTGTACACGGAACTCTCAACTGATTATAAACAGAATGATGTCCAAAGTAATTCAAAGTTAGTTTATTGTTGAATCCATGTGAATTGTAGATTTATTTTGCTTTTTTTTTTTTAATCTGGAAGATGGGATCTGAAGCATAAAACTGGTCTTGACAGTACAAGTATTCACCCAACAATGCTTCTTTAGGCCTTATATCTGGGAATTGAGATTATCAGCCAACAGATGCATTTTAAACTCAATTAAAATTCTTTTCTTGCCCCACAGGCAGAGGACAGTTATCTGAGAGGAAGCAGGGAGTGAGTAGCACTAAGGAAATCACATGGAATAGAATTCCAATAGATGAAGAACACAATTTTCTGGGAAGTATTTAGAAACATTTTAACTCCTCTGCTGACTTGTGCTTATAGAAGAAATACAATTGTAGATAGGCATGTACAATTACATATACAAATACTCCTCATACAGTTACTGTTGGGTAACAGTTTGCTAAAGACTAGGTGCTGAAAATAGTCTGCTATAGCAGATCAAACTGCAGAAGACGTTTGACTGGGCCAAACCCAGTCTGCCCATAAAACTTTCAAATTGGAACATTTCCAAAGTAATTTGTAAAATACGAAGAATTTCAAGTATGAAGTTACTGAAGTAGCTAAAGAATTTGTCTTCTTGAGTCATACAGTTATGTCATGCCAATAACAATGAAAAGACAAATATGGCATAATTTATCATTGTTATTTTGTTATATGTACATATCAAGTAATACTATTAAAGCTACCTAGATACAGAAATCTGCATAAAATGCATATTGTGATTTCTTATGCTGTAGCCTCCAGGCTGCCATTGCATATGTTGCCTATGTTTCCTTGCCCTATTCAAGATAATGATTCAGCAAATTTCAAATCCATGATTCTGCAAAAGTTACGTCTTTCCTTATTCTTAGACCATTAACCACACTAAATGCTATTCCCAGTCTTCATTGTCCAATGCAAAGGAAGAGTGAGGGCCGTGATTCATCCACAGATGCAGGAAGTAATAATGAAGACATTTGTTCAAAGATTGAACTGAGTCATATACTCATCCATATTTATGATGACAGAAGATAAAACTTTTATATTTATAATTGAGGTCAGACATGCATGTTTGGAGATCCAGAGATTATCCTGGGTATTGGAGAAATTATTGAACATATTATAAATCTGAGGCCTATGAATGTTAAAAAATGTCTTCAGTCCTTTACAGAGATTTTAAAATTCTTATCCTTTAAGCATGATAAAAAAGGGAACATGAACAGAATTGTATTTCTCTAGAGGCTTCCATTGGCAGAAACATGAGATACTACTCTGTACATAGATGGTACTCTCACAGTTCCCACATACAGAAATTACTGGCTAAAGCCAGATATTTCATACACAGAAAAGCCTTGAAAAAGACAAAACAGGCAAAACAATTACATTAACTATTTCACACCACACTGTCGACATTGACTATAGAGAGCTTGTTTTTTTCATAGGAGTTGCTTCCTCTCACATCACTTACTATTTCTGATTGATAGGGCATTTCTTACAAGTTGGGGTTCTAAAATATCTTGCCAGTCCTTTGTGGGTCTTTAGTTAGATATTGCAGCAAATCAGTTTGATCTGTCATACTTTGGCCTTTAACTTTTCCTCTGAAGATAACGATGTTGGATGACCGTCTTGCATAAGATGTTCTTAGAAGTTTTTTAAAAAGCATTACAGTAGCATAGAATCCAATTTATCTAAATGAGTTCAACACACTCATGTACTATGAAATATCTTCTCAGCAGCCATTCAGATGAATCTTTGAGCTTCATTGGAATTTATCTCTGAATGTGTTTAAGAATATGAATAATGAATCACAAGCAAGTTTTACTAAATACATCAGCTGTCAACTAAAATAAATGGTTAGTTGCACACAGTGGATTCCTGGTATGGAAGTAAAGGAAAAGTTAAAAAAAAGCTGGTAAATGACTAAGACCTAATGTAGGGTCATACTTCTTTACTTATTTTATGAGGGTTTTTTTAAAATGCTTTTTTCCTGAAGGAAAATGGCTGCAAATGTGGAAGCCATTACTATTTTTTCCTGTATGGAGACGTGCAAAGTGTTCGAGGTAGGCACATAACTTGACCCCTGAGAATTCAGTGTCTCCAGTATCTCTAGGATTTCATCCGTCATTGGTATAAAAACAACACCAAAGTTCTTGAAATGTTTTCTGCTTATGAAGAATAGCTTGAAGGCAGAATCCTGTTCAGATAGAGCATGGTATTGGTAACAGAAGATAAGCAGAATTACATAACTTCATTTGCCGTGCTGCTGGCATGCTTCAATGTGTCCCTAGCTTTCTAATACAGTACTTCTTTTATATTTCTTCCTCTGCTTGCACTCGTTGTTCTCTGCTCATTTGCAAAACATTTTCTATTTCATGAGTCACTGAAGGACTCAGGGACAAGGAGCATGTCCTTTTGTTCATAATGTATCAGTGCCATTCTGTATTGAGAGCTGTTAATTATTGTGAAATTGTTGCCTGGTCTTTACTCACCCTGCTTGAACTGATTTCCATGAAAGCCACTAGGAGAGTTGAGTATAAACTCAGCAAGAAATTCTCAACCATAATGGTTTGAAAAGAACATAATGTATTTATTCTTACCTTTAGCACTTCAGAATATATCATCAAGAAGCTGTTTGTCTGTGTAGTGACAGGTATAGATTAGTGAGTTGGAAAGACTTCACCGGGAGACTCAGGGCTATGACTTTAACAACTTTAATGTTGTTAACATTAACAAATTAATGTGTTCTGCAATGTCTGTTTTCAAATTGTCTGTTTGTTTTCAAAATGTCTGTTTTCAAACTTCTTTTAAACTCCTTCTAGAGTTTTAATAAAGTTTTTTTATTATATCTACATCTCTGGAATATTGTTTAGAGCTTGTTCAGGTATAAACCTTTTATACATATGTAATACATATGTAATGCATATGTAATATATATAAATAGTATCACTCTTGCCTTTTACAAATACATAAAAGCAAAATAGTAGATTTTATTATCTATACCATACTGCATATTTTTAACCTTATCTTTTCCAGGATGTATGTGATATAATATTTTTACTACACACAAAATGAGCTTACCTTTAGGCAGCAGTCTGAAAAAATTAAGCTTCCACATCAGGCACGATTTGCAATGTGTACACATTTCTGAAATTAGCCCAGCCCACTGAAGAACTGAACACACTTTACAGACTTGAATTGACATCTACCAGATCCTTAGAAGACAAGGCTGCTTCTGTTCTGGCTCATGTTTATGTTCCTCTGCTTAGGTGTGCTTTCGGGTTTTGATATTTTTCCAAAAAGAAGAGCAACCATTTTTTAAGCATGCGAAGAACAACCTTTCACACATGCATGAGTTTTTGCAAGCACATAAAGGAGATAAAGTCTTGGCCCCAGCTCTTAATGTGAATCTCTAGTACCATGGAGGGCCCCTACTGACCTTAAGATATGTTGACCCAGTAATTCATTTAGTCATGGATTATTTAATTTGTTTGCATGTGTGCCGTAACTATGTAAACATCATGATGCATTCTATACCCTCATGTGGGATTAAAATATTGATTTTTAAAAAAATATTTCCTGTCAGAGAAAAAGAAAAGCTGGTAAAACCATGCAGCAGCTGGAGATGGACTTGGCACACACATTCCTTAGGCTACCTGGTAGCAAACAAAAGCATGCAAAAAATTCGAAGCAGCATTCAAAAGGTACATACTACACAAATCTCATTATCTGTATTTATTCAGTAGGTAACAAACATCTTTTAGGACTGTGTGAAGTGAGAACTCACGGCTGTGAGCTTTTCTAGTACTAAACTCTCATTTGAGGTGTTGCAATAGCCGCAAAAACTGAAATAATCGACATGTTTTTTTCCAAAGGGAATATAATGATTTACATGTGTTATATTTTGCAAGTGCCAACAGGATGATAAAAAAAACCCCTTTTCTTTTAGCTCTTTTCTTAACCCATATTGGATCTCAGATGTGAGCTGCAAGCAATTTTTGATGGAAATATATGTTGGAGTCTGTTAGAGGTACAGATACTGTCTATTTGGCAATAAACATCAGGAAGGCTCATGCTGGAAAACAGGGGTCCTGGTAATAGAAAGCATAATATAAAATCTCCACTTTCTAAGAAATTATTGACAGTAGATTATTGTCAGCTTTAAATATTTAATCTAATAAAATAATGAGCCAAAGCAAGTCACATGCTTGAGTGCTACTTTGGGGAAATAGTTGCAGTGTTTATTGTTTATGGATGAAGAAACAGGGGCACTGTAAAGTGTTTTACATGATTTTTTAAATTAAATTTGGAAGCCAAACACCTTTCTAGATTTGGATTTTTGGGAATTTAATTCTTTGCAAACCCATCAGTTTACTACAAGTAATTATAATAAGTCTGATGGCATCATGAAAAGAATAAAAAGGTGCATATTATGCTTTATAAGTATCATAAACATTTCTAATCATCTACTTGGTATATTTGCCTGACAGTGCCAAGTTAAATCCTGGAGACTGCTAAAATAGATAAAGGCAGAATTAGTCACATTAAGGAAACACTGTGAAGGACTTTTCAATTAAAGAATGGTCCAGCTTGGTTCTACTCAAGCTAGCAAAATTAGGTTTTGCAGATTCTGTAAAAGAAAATATTGAATAATCTAAACCACAATTAAACTGTTCAATAACTGTTCAGGCACTTACAACTTTAAAAGAAACATTAAATTCCTCAGGCTTGAACCTAGGAGTTCAAGGAGTTCAACACACCAAGGAGTGTTGAACCACTGACAGGCTTCAAGCCTACACAGGTGAAAGGCTGAATAGTTTGGCAATAATTACAGTAGATTCATCCACTCCCACTGAGTGTTTGACTTGGCTTCTTAGCCTATGTCTGATATGTAGCAGCTGGGTCTCTGGCGAGTCTTGTGTTCCAGCTGGGAAGGAGCAAACACCAGGCTGACTAGGAGGTAAAAGCTCACAGCCTTCTCTATCTCTCAGAAGAGATTATTCCCTGTAGCCAGATGGTTTAACATAGCAAACACTGCAGTCAGGCATCACCTGCAGGTTGGAGGCAGTGGTCATATTGACTGTCCTTCTGCTGAGACTGGGGACTGCTTGGATGAGTTTTCCTTCCAGTATGTTTTGTTTTCTTGCTGGTTTTGTGCTAAGTATTCATCAGTGGAATGTGTCAGAATAGAGAATGTGCTTAATTGTGCTGGTACTTTTCCTATGCTGCTAGGAAGTGTGCTCCAGGTAGAAAGCCATCTTTTAAATTTCTACATTGCAGCTCAAACAGGTGTGAGCTCTGCTCATGCTTATTTTCCTCATAGTGTTTCTGACTCCCAGCTGAGAATGGTGCATAGCAGGACTGATACTGTTCTGCTCCATGCTTGTAAGAGTCATCCTCTGCTTGATTTCAGGGGGGAAGTGGTCAAGCAGTGTCACTGCCTTACAAAGGTAAGGGAAGTTAAGGTAAGAGATAATATAGAGGAGCATTCCTATTATATGATGGAATATTAAAGAATAAGGGCTAAAGTGTAACTAAGGAGAATAGGCATTTTCTGTCCAACATCTATTTCTGACCTAGCTGGATCTCTGAGATGAACTTTAAAGTAATTCCTGATTTTTCTTGAGATTCTTTAATAAAATAAACCCTTTTTTAATAACGGTTATTGAATAATTGAAGGCTAGGAGGACTAAAGAGAGGTGAGAACTGTGGATCGGTACTTCTGCTACTGTGAAACAATACATTAAATGCAACTTTAAATCACAGTACAATTAAAAATTCAGAATGATACCAACATTCAATTTTAGAACCAAACTTAGTAGTAGTGGAAAAAAACCTGTATGTGTACTTGAAGCATTTAGGAAATTTATATTTCCCTCCCCTGCCTTTGATGTAGAATCCAGGCATATCTACAACCTACACATTTTCTGGAGTGTAAAACCTGACTATTAGGGCAATCATATTAAGGAAATGCGGAAGAAGCTTAGATTCACTGAGTTAGGAATCACGGACTCATAGAATCATCAAGGTTGAAAAAGACCTCTAAGATCACTGAGTCCAGCTATTAACCTGACACTTCCATCTTCAAACTAAACTATGTCCCCAAGTGCTACATCTACACATCCTTTAAATACCTTCAGCTATGGTGATTTTACCACTTCCCTGGGCATCCTGTTCCACTGCTTAACAACCCTTTTGGTGAAGAAATTTTTCCTAATAACCAAACTGGATATCTGAACCCCTGGATCAACCTGAGGCCAGTTTTCTTACCCTGTAACTTGTTACTTAGGAAAAAAGACAGAGCCCTACCTTGCTACAACCTCCAATCAAGTAGTTACAGAGAGCAATATGGTCTCCCCTCAGCCTCCTTTTCTCCAGGCTAAACAACCCCAGCTCCCTCAGCTGCTCCTGATAGGACTTAATCTCTAGATATTTCTTTCACCAGCTGCCCTTCTCTGGACATCTCCAGCACTTCAATGTCTTTCTTGTAGTAAGGCCCCCAAAAATTAGCACAGGATTTGAGGTTCACTCATGTTCAGGGGCTTTGGGCCTGCACTCCCAGATCCTCTTCTGCCAGACAGCTTTCCAGCCACTCATCCTCATGTCTGTAGCATTGCATGGGGTTGTTGTAACCCAAGTGCAGGACCTGGCACTTGGCCTTGTTGAACCTCATACAATTGGCCTTGGCCCATCAATCCAGCCTGTTCAGATCCCTTTGTGGAGCCTCTGTGGCCTGAAGCAGATCAACACTCCCACCCAATTTGGTGTCCTCTGTGAATTTGGTGAGGGTGCACTCCATCACTTCATCCAGACCATTGATAAAGATATTAAGCAGGACAGGCCCCAATATCAAGTCCTGGGGAACACCACTCATGGCTGGCTGCCAGCTGGATGTAACTCAATTCACCTCCAATCTCTAGGTCCAGCCATCCAGCAAGTTTTTAACCCAGCATACCTGTCCAAGCCACGAAGAGCTAGTTTGTTCAGAACGCTGAGGAATGAAGGTAGCTGAAAAAGGCCCATCTTTTACTACTTAAAGAATCCTACTTTGCCGAATTTCTAGGTAGCATGTTTCCATGGACAGCTTACATTAATATGTAGTAGAAGTAAAGCAGGGTAAACTGTACCTGAGAAACTGCAAAATCTGTGCTCAGTGCACAGATGCATGCAACAAGACCATTGTGTTGACTGAGTCACCGAGTACTCTGACAAGAAGGGCATCAAAATATCTGAGATGGATACTACTGGTTCTGAAACAAGGTGATTTTTATTGCAAATTCTGCGATGACAGACAAGGAGAAAATTGTTTTGTTATGTGCCTGCACAAAAGATTCCCTAGGAACTGAAGTCACTCCTGAGTTCCATGTTTCTTACATAACTTCAAATACATACAAGAATTTGCTCAATCCGATGGTGTGAAAAATCAACCATTGTCTTTTAGTTCTTAAAAAAATTACTTAACACTTTTAATTCTTTTTGTTATAAATACTTAAGTGTTGAAGTGATATAAAAAAACCCAAAACAATTCTTCTTTCATCAAATGTAGTGACCACATATATCCCTTAGATCTAACTTCAGTGTTCTGGAGAGGGAAGTAACTAGTCCAGTTATGTTATATTTGTTATATATGTTATGTTATGTATTATGCATAATACATAACAAAATGCACTATAATACAGGAGAATGTAGAGAAATTAGGAGAAATGAAAGAAAAGAAAGATACATCCTGCTAGACAGAAGTAATATATATGATCAGGAGAAAAAAAGCCTAAAAAACTGGAAATTCAGAGTTAGATAACAGAATAGGAGTATAATTATTCACAGTAAAAGGGAGTTAGGGTAAAATCTTAGTTCCACTGAGAAACTGGCTGAACTCCTAATGCAGTAATGCCATTTCTGGATAGCATAGAGAATATAGAAAACACGACAGACTGTGTTAAAGAAGGTGAGATTAAGAAGACTTTTTTTTTTTCCTGTTGGGGTATGTTTGTGGTATGGAGTACAGCTGCACCTATATGTCTCACATGTGGCCTAAAGATGTCTTGTCTTTTTTTGGTTTGGTTTGGTTTTTTTTAAATCTGGAGGCTGCTGTTAGATGAATCATCTGCTAATAGCTGCTAATTTAGTCTGTGTAACTGGAGCATACTGGCTTTTTTTTCCTTAAATTTTTATCTTTTTAAATATCTGTGTTCTATCCTTTAACAAAACCTTAGGAATTTTGAGTTCACTTTTTATTTGTGGACCTTTTATAATTGTATATGGAATAGAAAGGAGATCTGAAAATATGTTTAAATTTATTAAAAGAGTTTTAAATGAGTCTAATACTATTTTGAAATTGTCTGATATCTTTAAAAGTATAACTCTGAGGAACCTTACAAGTGTAGGACAGACTATATGAAAAAAACTTGTATGAAGTTCAGAACCAATCATAAAAGATCATGATTTATTGCACCACATCAAAAGCAGATAAGCACTAAAAACCATAATTCATTGTAATAGTATCATAGTCAAGCCTGAAAAAAAGTCATCATGTTTATACTTGGGTAGTTCAGATGAGTAATTTATTGGTTCTAAAAAATAATGTACTGTAAAAATACTTGCAGGGCTCTGGACTCTATCAACAATAAAAAGCTGTATTATGTATACAGGCCCATGCACCGAAAGTGTCCTTCAAGTAGCCTCCATGACTGTATTAAGGATAAACAGTATCCTGATATGCTGAGCAATCTTACTTGCCATAAACTTTTAATGTGTTAACTTTTTAGGAAAAATACCATTGAAAATAATCATTTTTCAGTGCTCTGAGCTAGATCACTTTGTACTCCCTGGCTAATAGAGGCTACAAGTAATTTCCCAAAGTTTTACTCTCATAAAATTCACCTTTTCTCCTAAAATACCTGTAAAGGCTTATTGATCACATTTATAATTTGTAGGATGTTTACAGAATTTTATTAATAATTAATGATCAAAAGTTAAGTTCCTAACAAAAAGAAACTAAACTCTTAAAACTCAAGCCATTCTGAAATGGGGGCAATTTATCTTCATTTTACATATCTAAGTTATAGGCAGAAATGGCACAATGGGCAGGGTATGGACAATGGCTTTTGTTCTGCAAATGAGAAACTGATTGTAGGAAAAACAAACTGATGCTTATAAATGTAAGAAAACAGAAGAAAAACAAGTAAGAGAACAGTGTTTCAGGAAATGGAATAAATTTCAATGAGAAAATAACATTTCTGAGTTAAAAGGCCTGCACACTATTATGACAAGAGAATGCTTAAAGATTATTTCTGCCTGATTATCCAGCTGAAGTCAAAATGACCTCTTGCTGTAAGAGTACTTGAAACATTTAATAAAAGTTGGAAGTTCCAGCCATAAAATTCTGATTAATGTTACATTTGAAAAATTACATATTTTAGTCCATATTATTTTTCTAATATAATTTTATATTATGCTCATTAGTGTGGCTTATAAACAACTTTGATTGTCATTTGGCTGTTTTTAAAAAAATCTTTTTTCCTTCTAAAGTCTCATACATTGTTCTATTGAACAGGTAGTGGCTCTTTTCCCTGCATAACCTCATGACGTTCTTATAGTACTCCTGAGCTACCCTCCCCTTCTTCCAAAGACCATAAGCTCTCCTTTCTTCCCCTAAGTTCCAGCCAAAGCTCTCTGTTCTGCCTGACCGACCTTCCTGACTGGCTTGTCTTTCTGCGCATGGGAATGGCCTGATCCTTGCCTTTAAGATTTCCTTCTTGAATGGTGACCAGCCTTCCTGGACTCCTTTGCCCTTCAGGACTATCTCTTGAGGGATTCTGTCAACCAGTGTCCTAAACAGGCCAAAGTCTGTCCCCTGGAAGTCCAAGGCAACAGTTCTGCTGAGCCCCTTTTCCAAAGATCAAAAGCTGTATCATTCCATGCCCAAGATGGCCTCCAACCACCACATCTCCCTCCAGCCCTTTTCTGTTGACAAACCACCAGGTGTCCAGTGGGCACCTTGCATAGTTAGCTCCCTCACCTGCTGTGTCAGGCAGTTTTCTTCCACATGTTCCGGAAACCCTCTATAGACTCTTTCCTCTCTGCCATATTGTATTTCCAGCAGACATCTGGTAAGTTGAAATCTCCCATGACAGCAAGGGCTAGAGGTTCCAGCTGCTCATAGAAAATTTCATCTTCCTATTTGTCCTGTCTGGGTGGTGTGTAACTTGATACTTGCCTTGTTAGATTTCCCTCATCCTTACCCATATGCACTCAACCCTATTTTCACCATCAATAAGCTCTCAATGCTGCAGCATTAATTTGTGAAGAGAAAATATTTTAATAAAGAGGTAAATTATAAATATTTTATTACAGAGAGCAGTCAAAATTAACTTTTCAATGAATTTTGCAAAATAAATATTTTAGAAAAATAACAAGAGTAAAAAAATGATGGAAGATTAAGTCTGGTGGGAGTAGAAAAGAAATGCAGTGCTGAGGAGAAAGTGAGGAAGACAACACGTTATACTTTATACTCATGCATGATAATATCTGAAAATAGAGACTAACAATCATTAGAAGGATATATGCTCTATTCCCACCCCTTTTTTTTATTTTTTTGTATGAATTGCAGAATGTACAAATTCACATACTTTTCAATCTTCCTTTTCCTTTGCTGTCTAGTTTTATCTGCAGTGTTGCTCAAAATCTCCTATCTTCATATTTGCAATCTAGTTAGCACTCTATGTAACTTGTTGCATGTTCTGTTTTAAATTAATTTTGACATAGATAAACTGAATTTATACTTAATATGTAGTGACTATGATAATTTGAAAGCATAGCTGACAAACCATAGTTATAAGTCTATTAGATGTGTTTTGGGCTCTTGTGGTTACAGGTGAAAGGTCTGGAACACAAGTCTGATGAAGAGTGGCTGAGACAGCTGGGGTTTTTTAGCCTGGAGAAAAGAAGACTTGGGGGGATCTTATCACTCTCTACAACTTCCTGAGCAGAGGTTATAGTGAGGTGGAGGTCAGTCTCTTCTCCCAGAAAACAAGTGATAGAATGAGAGAAAATGGTCTCAAGTGTCCCCAGAGGAGATTCAGATTGGACATTAGGTAAATTTTCTTCTCAGAAGGGGTTTTTCTAGCATTGGAACTGGCTGCCCAGGGAAGTGCTGGAGTCAGTATCCCTGGAAGTGTTGAAAAGATGTGTGGGTATGGCACATGAGGATGTGGTTTAATGGTGAACATGGTGGTGATGCTAGGTTAACAGTTGGACTTGATAATCTGAGAGATCTTTTCCAACCTCAATGATTCTCTGATTCTATGAAAGTGATAAAAATCTTAGTTACCATCAAAATTATTTCAGGTACTGTACAGGGACATGGTTCAGATTTAGCAGATTTACTGCACATGGATAACTATAGAATTATAGTATTTACAGGTTTTTTACCTTTTTAAACTTTTTTTGCTGTTCTCTTGTTCTCATCTTTCCCATTTCAACAGAAGTTTTTCAGAAACAATAGTTTAAAAAATAGAGTTTTAGCACCTTCTTACCTGTAGACTTTTTCTCATTTGAATACCCAGTAATAATGCTGAATACCCATCCAACATTAATTCTAAACTACGAATTACTTTGTCAATTCCTGTTTAAAGCCACTTGCTTTCTTTTTTTTTTTTTTTTTTAATATATATATTATTCTATGATTCTACTGCTTATAAAGTTTTTTCCTAAACAAAGTGAAGGAAAATTTTTTTGTAATCACTGGTGATAGAACTGAAGTTTTGGCGAGAAAATGTTGATCGTGCTGTAAAAGCAGATGGGCTCAAGAGAAATGGGATTTTGTCTGAGAATAGCGTAGATGTTTAAGCTATGTAGGTACTGCTTCTGGTCTCACAGAGAACTTGTGGACATGAGCTAGTATTGCAGTTCTTTAACACAGCTCTGCTTCTTGAGCAAAACGGTACCTTCCTTCATTAGCATTGATATTTTTGAAAGAGGGACCAAAAGATTTTATAATGATAGATCTTGGGGTGACACAATATAGAACTTAAAAGATCTTTCTAGCTTTGTTTGCAATATAGATATACTGTCTTCAAGGTAAATGATTACAAATAGTGAAAATTAATTTCACTTTATTATTTTAAATTATTATTTTGCCTTTTCAGGTATGATATCCACTGCATTCTTATTAAATATTCTTTCTTTTTTTTTTTCAAATGTGCCAGTTGTCTTATAATTAAAATTGTCTGTAATATGGGTAAATATAACTCTCCTAAATATCCTGGAGTATTTTTTTAAAATTTCATAATGCTTTAATTCTCAACAAAAGCTGCACACACACACACACACACATAAATATTTCCTATTGTAATTTGAATAGTAGAAGGTGTGGGGATCACAGAAACAATACTCCCAAATGAGAGTTAGCCACAAAGATTGTTAGTCTTAAGACTATGGCTTAATAAACCATATAGATTGTGCTAAAGGTTATGTGTTAGAAAGTTTTGCATGCTTATTACTATATTCTGAATTAAAATGAGAAGATAAATTTTAGATCCCAATTGTTTAGAAACTATCACAATGAAATAATAGCTAATAAACGATGTTTTCCAACAAATTACTGATTTTGAATTTTTATCCTGAAATAGAATAGGTCTTTTGTGGTTTATATCATGCTCGAATAAGAGTAGCACTTCTTACAGGAAATAAACTGTGCTAAAGAGGAAAGAACAACAGTACAGGAAAAAATGCACATGGGAAATAAAGTAGTTCATTATTGTGATTTATCTTCTCTAAGTTCCATGTGTTACACAGGATGTCATAAATGTGCGCTGAGGAATACTTGCTAGGAGTTTAAAAAGCAGTTGTCAATAGCATGTCTGCAGCTTTCTAACAAGATCATGGATGAACTTCAAAATTTGCAAGGCTGAGAAAAGACTGCACAGAAACCAAAACCATGAGTTTCAATGGCTGATTTAGCATTTTTTTCATCGTTATTATTTTAAGAGATGTAAATTCCAGCTCCCGTTTCTAGCATTCATCTTCCTCTGCATTCAGAAACTCACAAAGGCTGAGAGATGCATGAGAAAGAATTGTTAACATTTCTTTGTTAGCAGTCTTCCAGGTCATGATAAGTGACATTTTATCATTGAAAAAAATTTGGTATATAGCTTTTCAGACAGGTTTAAATTAGATATGGATACCACTGACATTTGGATTTAAGGTGGTGCAGCAAGAAAATGAAGCTTTTTATATGCTGTTAATTGTTTGTATCTCAAAAATAGCAAACCTAGTGAAACGTTCTTATGGGGAGACATCCAGTAATTCCACATTAGAGCCATATTTCTAAGGCTTCTGTTTTTGTTTTTGTTTTTTTAAACTCAGATCAAAAGAGCACATTTTATTACTTATTCAGTGTAAATCTTAATTATTTAATGTTAAGTATATATATTTGTATTAAATAATTCATATGAGATCATAACTAGACAAAGGCTTTCCTTGTTTATGCATTTTTAAGTACCATTTTTAGGGTCTGGGATACAAAATTTTAATATGAAAGTGAATTATGAGATATTCTTAAAGAAAACTTAAAAATGTATTTAGGAGGTATGGTGTTTAAAAACCCCAAGATGAATGGTATAAAATTCTTGTGTGCCACAACACGGAAGTGTGAATCAGACCTAGGGCCAGACACTGTCAGCTCTGAGGTACAGATTATTTCCTTCAGCACACAGGATCCAAATACTAGCAAGTTAGAATTTTGCATTCATAATGGCACTTACAGTAACACTAAACTGTCTTTTTACAGACAGCTCTTTGTAATCACAAGTAAGCATCATACTAAATGTCAACTTGGGATAGCTCAGATGAGGTTTCTTCCATTACTTTTTCTTCTTGTTTACCTTTTCTCCCACATGCTGTAAGACTTGCTTTAAGGATTATGAAAAATGAGTGAAAATAAAGAGATGCTACATAGAGACAGAGGGCTAAGCTGCCTTTAGTTAGTTAAACTGAATGTATAAACTTAAAGCTATTGTTTTATTTATAAATAATAATAAACAGCTGTAGTTAGGGTTAGAGATTCATTATATTAGATGTTTTGTGGAAATGAAGATAAATTCTCTAAGGGTTTTTAATCTTATCTGAAATAATTCACTGAGAAAAAGTAGGACAGAGATAGTGAGCCAAGGGGAAAACATGCAGGCAGGCCAGTTAAAAGGCACAACCTAATGGAGGCAGTTTGTCTAATATTTGTTTACTTTTCTAAACAGATAGTACTGACTAAATAAAAATGGTACTCACTTTATTAATGATAAGGAGCTCAGTGTCTTAGATACCAGGAAAAGGGGGGCTAAAGGGACAGGTATAATTTTCAGTTCCATGCATGTATAAACTGCACAAACTAAAGAGAATTAGCGGCATGAGGTTACTGAGAGGCCTCATTTAAAGTGTTCCAGTCCTACTATTTATCTGCCTCTGACAAAGCTGGAAGTACTCAAAGTCTTCAAGAGAAGACAATAAAAATGTTTTGCTCCCTACTTTACATATACATACTTTGCATATTTTCACATTAAAATACACTGTCTCTTCATTGTTCAGTGCTGGCTCCTGGAAACTGTCAATGTTGTCACCAGTCCTGGAGTTGGGGATGTCACCTCTCACAGACACTGCCACTACCACTATCACTGCTACTACCACAGCCACACCACTTTGCACATAAAAATGACAGTTTTAGTTTTCTGAGAATATTTCAGATTTCTGGAGGGTGTCGTATACCTAGTGGTGAAACAGGAGAAAGAATAGCTCTGCGTGGTCTGAGATACCACTACAGATGTCCCCCACATCCATGGTGCCAGACATAGAGTGGAGGCCTTGACTAGTGGGAATGTGTTTCTGTATAGATCATATGTGTAAACATCTGTGCATGCAATAAATTAGAAACTTCAGCTCTACAATTCTTGGAAAGGACTTCTCAGTCAGTGGGGTGGATGTGTTCTTGTGCCTGCCTTGCTCCTAAATTCCCATCTGACAAAGTTTGAAGCATTACACATTTAGAAAATGGGATGACAGTGTGAGAAGACATAATCATACCAACTTGCTGGTGAGAGTTCAAACAAAATTAAAAAATTAAAGTAAGTACAAAAAATAATAGCAATATTACTGTAACAGAAGAGATTTTGACATTCTGTATTCTGATCCTTGGGCAAGATAAGTTAGTATTACTTTTTGTTTAAAGGCTAAAAAAGCACTAGAATAAAATCTTTATTATGGTAAAAATGTAAGTAGGGGCATTAAACAAAAAGAAAGACAATTACCTCACACTTCAATTAAGTTAGAGAAACAGCCATTAGTTTTAACTTGGCTGAAAATATTAGAGAATTACTGCTATTTTTCCTGCTTTTAAAATTACCATTAAGTCAGAGAAAAACAACATTTACCTTCAACTGGCCTACACTTACAACTTCCATAATATTGTGCAGAGAATCACAAATTAGATTTCTCGTAAATGCAAAGAAATACATAGTATTAATAATTTGACATAATGTGCAACCATAAAATACAAACTGTGCTGCAGAGAAAAGGTTTGTGACATCAGTAATTGTGATTAGAATAAACAATGTAAAAAGTCTGACATAACTACTAAATGTAGCAAAGAAGAGTGTGCACAAGGAAAAAACATTTCAGTAAGTGGAAGAGATACTAAATACCAAGAAATATTAAATTTTGCATAAAGAGTTATGATAATAATGTTGATAGAAAAAGCATCATGTGTTTCCAAAGTCACATGCACTTCTGCCAAATCAGATGCTGGACGTAGACATCAATCAGCACAGAGTCTGTCACATAGCAGTGAATAAGAAGGTCCTTTTTTAAATTTCTTTTCTTTTCCTAGCACTATGCAAGACTATTTTAAGAAGGAAAGGAAAATACTGATCTTTAAACACTCCAACATTAAGGGCTGGAACTCCTGTTCTCCTATCCTTTGTGCCTGAAACACATTCAGGATCTCTGTTGCTTTGACACTGTCAGCTTTATTTTTAAAGTACTGTTTGCAATTTCCGTTGACATTAGTATAGATTTGAGGAGCTAGGCTAAAGTACCAAATTGTCTTTGATATGCTGGTCTATTGCCTACTTTTTAGTTTCACTGTGTAGCTTCTGGCACTATATTCCTGCACTTCTCCAGCTGATGTGGTCTTAAAGAATTACTATTGTGTGGGTACACACAGGTGGGTGATACACTAAGATTGGGGGTTTTTAATTGTCTTTCAGCAGCCTTTCTCAGGTCAGTCAAAACCTCTACTTTCTATCCATTTTTTTCTGAGACAGTTTTGTAACTGTCACTGCTGCATATGACCCAAAACATCTGCAATAAGATACCATAGTTACCATAAAAAGATCCCTGGAGATAAAAAACCTTTTTAAATGTCAAAAATTAGTCAAATGACAATTGCTCATCTTCTTTCTAAGATCCAGGAAATACAGACATCTTAATTAATTTCCCTCCTATGTTCTTAAATTTTCTGAGTATAAAAAGGAACCAAAAAATCAAAAGGTATTCAATGAAAATATGCCTGTTGTTACAAAAAATGCTATTGTTTTAGTAAAATTGTAAAATAAAAATGCAGAAATACAGAGACTGTAATATATTCTCTATAACCACTGAATAATTCATTAAGCAGGATTATGATAATCTATTTTTAAAAAGATATATAATTCATTTTACGGCAGATATTTTATCCTCTGAATATAATTACACAATTATAAAAATTATAAACATTTTAAAATAATTTGAATATATTTCACTGAATATTTATGTAGATACATGAAGATAACTAATAAGAAAAAAACTACTATGATGTTGCCAAAAGAATTATGAAAAATTGTCTGTTTTTCTCAGCACATAATACAATAGTAAGTAGAATTACAGAAATGGGTTGCTTAGGAAAAAGAAATTTATGGAAAAATATGGGCACCAAGAATTGTTATTATATGCCAACATTAAAAATACTGAGATACCTGAATGTCTTTGGTTTACCTAATATCAATCCTGCAGAATCCTGATGCACATTCCTATTAAACTGACAGCAAAGTTATCAAATATGAGTGTTCTTGTGACCCAAATGAATATTTTTTGGGTTTTGGTGTGTTTTCCTTGCTAAAAATAAGTGAAAATAAAACAAGACAAATAACTGAGCCCCATTCCCAAGTTGCTCTGCAATGAGAGAGTTTAGGTATAATGTGGGAACACATTTGGCCACTTCAGCATTGACTGACAGGATGTGTGTCTGAAAAAGAGCCATGAACAGCATGGATTACTGCTTCTATTGTAAGGTTGTTCTGCTCAAGACATTCAGGAAAGCCACCATGGGCTACCTGCTGCTATGTAATTTTGTTTTATTTTGGCACTTAGAAGTGAGAAGATTTCCATGGGACCAAAAAGAGAACTGGTAGCTGACTGTGACTGACAGCACAAAACATTGAAACAATAATCCACTGAGGTCATTTATGTAAAAAAAGGAACCCAGAGATATTCAGCCCCTGAGGCTTGTCTTGTAAGAGGCTATTATTATTTGTATTGATTTTAGTATGCAAGTTCTCTTTTTCCTTCTCTCTCCTGGCCCACAGTGCAAACTATAAATAATAAACTAAAGAAATCTTGCCCTGAAACTATCACTGCCTTTGCAGGACAGTAATTTGTGCACCTCCAGTTATAAACCAGAAAAATCATGGGGAGAACGGACAGGCTGAACGAAGCCCTACCTCCACAAGCAAAGAAAATGGTTTCCAGTATTTCAGCTGCCACCAAGACCTCCTTATACAATACATACACAATACAATTTAAATACAACATGAAAATGTCCTGTTTTGATGCTAGTTCTGCTTTGAATACATATGACTTGATTAGATACTTTTCGGTGTCCTTTCATATGTCAGGCAATATATTACTAAATCCCAATATTGCCAAGGCTACTATGCATCTTGGAAATCAAGACAATTATTTTTTCTCACTTTTCCAGGACACCGGAATTAGCATTGGTACACATGACATTTCCACCCTATTTGTCTGCTTCTAATAGTATTTGAATAGAATTATAAGAATGATGGGAAATTTCATAGCTGAGTTACTGGCTTTATTTGACTCCACTTGAATGTTGTCATTAGCTTTAAGGATGGTAGGATTTCACTTTGACAGTATCAGGTATCTAATCTGTGTGTATCTACCCTTCCTGTATATTTCCCCGTCTTTTTCATTTCTGGTCTTAATGTGTAAAGTGATATGTCTACCACTACATAATTGAGAATTTCAGAGTTTGGGGTAGGGTATAATGTAATCCAAGGATAAGATCTTCCTGGTAAACATCTCTGCTGAAATACAGGGATATGTAATATAGGGCAAAGATTAAGGCCCTTTGCATTGGGTTCAACCCTGATCAGAGCTAGGCATCCACCTGCTGCTGGCTCACTGCCCCCATTTTATTGCTGGATGGCACATTACAGAGCGTGGAATAGCTCTTTGGCCAATCTAGCTCAGGTATCCCAGCTCTGGCCCCAACCAACCTCTTCTCCACCACTAGCCTACTCTCTGTGTGGGCAGAGTGAGAAACAGGTGGCCTTGATGCTGTGTGAGCATCAACATTAGCCCTGCAATAGCTAAGGCTTTGGGGTATTATCAATGATGTTATAGTCACAAATTTAAAATTAAAAGTGCCATATGGACTGCTATGAAAAAAATGAACTCCATCCTGGCCAGACCCAGTAGACTTGGCAATTATTAAACTTTTACTTATAAAAAGCAAAATTATAACAAATCAAGCAGTAGCATTTTAACCAACACAACATCCAGTCCATCTCAACTTATAATTAAAGAATTTTGTCGATGAAAAGCCTGCGCACAGTATATTCCAGTAACCTTACTGGGAAGATTTCAAAACTAATGGAAGTCAGTCTGAGAACAGCAATGGATTTAGTCTGTTTCTGTTTTGAGCAGGATAGTACAGTGTCCTGGTATGTCTTAGAGGTTGATGCTTGACTGATGGCAAGAGATGAGAGACAGTAGGTATACTAAACATTTCTAGCCCTCACAAAAATGCAAATATTGAATGTAAAAATTGTTCGGGTGGGTTTAGTTTTGGGGTTTTTTTGTCAGAAATCTTAGGTTTCTTAGTGCCAAACTTCAAACTTTCTTCCTTTGCAGTCTGGTACGTACAGATGTGATCTGCTTTTTTATTTCAATCAGGAACCCATAATAACTAACATACAGTGTGAGCACATGATAAATCCTGGAGATACTGCTGAAAGCGTTCAGTAATTTCTGTGATACTAGGGTAGCATCTGTGTGATGTTAGAGATGTGGAAATAAACGGAAAAACCAAATAATCAGAAATGGTTTAGAAATGTGCTGGCTAGATGGATCTAGCTAGATGTTACACTAGGGATCAAATTCATCCTTTTCAGTGTCGGCTTGGTGATATTATCATTCAGGTGAACTATTAAAGTAACAAGATATTGCCACAGTAGGGACCTGACTGAAAATGAATGTATCTTATTCCTTTCTCAGTTCCAGTTGGCTGGTTCACATAGTCTCTCACTTTCCTACTGTAGTTCAGAAAAATCCTCTGGCGTCTACAATCAAGACTTATTTCACAGTTATTTTCTATCCAACCCCCACCTGATTGGATATGTTTTAATCACTTTTATTTCCACAAAACTGAGTTAGGCATTGCTATAGCATGGTAAGTTATTTCACTTACAGGCTATCTCATAAAATTTTCTTTACAGATCTTTAGGACCACAGAAAAGTAAAGATGTATTGAGCTACAAGGTATCATAACTGGTTGCAATACATTTGAAATGTGATGTAGGAAGATTTATTCACCCTGTGACACTAATGGAGTTGAGCATTCTGTCCACTTGAAAGTGGTATAATCTTTCATTGAGTTCCTAAGTGCCTGTTTATGGTTCTTTTGAAGATGCTGTAATGTTGATTGTATATTTTCATCCATTGCAGATGCTACAGAAATTAAAAAAGCTGCTGCAAAGCATATGAGATGTGTCACATGCCATAAGACATATAATTTCAGGGGTGATAGATATTAACTGTTTAAAACAGTAATATGTGAAGTGTCAAGTACTCATACTAACATGAATGAAAACAGATATGCATGTATTCTATATTTTATTTATCAAAACAGAAATTACACTACTTTTTAAAAAAATTTAATACAATTATCAGTGTGTTCTGCTGATGTTTTGTTAGAATGGGAGCTGCCTGGGTCACACTGTGCTCAAAATTATGGAAGTGGGCAAATATTTCTTCCTACCACCATCAGGTACATGCATAAGTCTGGACTGTAATGTCATTGTGAGGAGCAGAACACACTGAATCTCTGATATGTTTCACCAGCAATTCACTCAACCACTGTCAGATGTGGAAAAGTTTCTTTGCAACAATCTGTCTTTAAAATATTTAGCATCCAAACTGCATGAAAACATCCTTTTGTAAGACCTTTTTTGGGACATCTACATTAACATCTCTTAGGCAACTAACCTGCATTTGCTGTGCATTGGTATTATTTGTTTTGCATTAGCATCAAAATCAACTTCAATATGTAGTTGTTTCTGAAGGATAGCAAACTGATGTTCAAGGAATACAGGATTTGAGTGCTTATTTTCTGATAACCTGAAGGCAAAAGAAAAATACCTAGAAAGACAGATGAGTGGGGTTTTTGGACATAAGCAATGTACATGTGAGACTGCGTAGTGCCAAAAGTTTGGAAATGATTCACTTGATTTGCTAGAAACATTTCATGCCTAATGTCTCAAGAATACATGTACTACAGTAATTTTAAAAAATCAGCAAACAAGCAACAGTTCTCTACTGCCCCTCTCAAAATAAAACCCAAAACAAAATGAAGACAAGAAACCAACCAGCTAACCAGATCAAACTGAAATTGCTTAAATAAAGAGTACTTGGAACACCTGACTGCTTTCTTGGAGATTGGTGAACATGTAGACTGTCTCGCTGAAGCCCTGTTTACTTTTTTTAATCAAGAACTGTTGCTTCGGTTCAAGGCTGCAGAATTCACCACAGGAGTCACTTTACAATGTTTGTACATTTGTCCAGAAGTTTAAAGTTTTATTTCTGGGCATACTGAGCCATACCTCACAGCGAAAATGAGTTGAAATGAGCAGGTATATCATGCCTAAAAAAATATACATTCACACCCCTCTATGCCTAAGCTAATATTAACTGAATAGCTTAATCACTAGAAAACATTAATTGAATAACAGGAGAGTATTCAACCCAAAACTCTCTACTTCTAAATAATTTAACCTGGAAGGTAGATTACTCCCTGTGAGGTGTATAATTCCTCATCAGAAAAAGAAGCAGCTCTAGCTTTAATATTTGGAAGTGATGAATTCTGTTCAGGGCCATATTATCCCCACAATCTTTTTGTGGTCATATTTTGAATGAAATACCTGATTTTTCTTGCTTTCTTTATGGAGGAAAATGCAAAGATTTTTACCACTAGATGAAGTCACCTAATTCCCAAAGGGAAGGGAGTTTTCACATGAACTTAGAATGCTTCCTATTGGCTGCCTTGGACTCATCATTTTGGGTTATTGAATTTTCTCATTGACACCTAAATAAAATTCTAAATGTATTTTCTGCTATAGAGGCCAGTATACACTCCAGCACCCTTATGAATTAATTTCAGAGAGATTATAGCCCACTATGTATGAAGCAGATGCAATGAAACAGACTTTTCTAATCTGGTCTGGTCAATGACCCAGTGTTTAACCAAAAGACTCTCAGAAAAATAGCTGAGCCAAATCACTTACCAAGTTGCTAAAACAATTCTGTTAACGAGTTATTAATTTGGATATTGTCTGTGAAATACAGAGGTATAATAGCAATTGTGTTCATGAAGAGCAGGGCTGCCAGCTAAAAATAAAATTCAAGCTTTTGGCAATGAGTTTAGAATAGAACATCAGAGGAGGGAAATTATTTACCTTCTATTTAGCACCTAATACAGGTGGAAGCAACTTGGCTATTTTGGGGACATGCTACAACTGGAAGGGGACAAGACACAAAATCCACTCTATAACTTATTTGTCATGCAATGTTCACTCTGCTCTAGCTCAGTGCTGCTGTCAAGGTGAAGGCACGTGAAATAACATTTACAGGTATGCATTCTCTGTAAAGAGGTGTTTCCAGATATATGGAAATAGAGTAGTGCTGTACTGCTGCTGTATTTTTTAAGTAGCAATATGCTAGGTCACCCTCTTGATTAGCTGGATTCCTGTACCAGAGAGTGTGTGGCGTATTTTGTATCTCATTCTGTTATTTCAGATGACAAAGCCTAATTTGATTGTAAGTACCCGTGGGATTTATGGGGAAGTCAAAGCTCAATTTTTAAAAAGCTTAATATGGTTGCTGTAAAACTGTCTGGGTCTTTTAGTGGTAAATTCTAATTAATCTAAAGAGTGGAAAGGAAATGGAAGACTAATTTTTTCTAAAAAATTACTTCCTTCTGTTCCTGTCTATTTCTTAATCAGAATATAACCTAATGAGGCAATATTAGTTTAAATCTAAGCCTGAGCATTCTTTGCAAGTGGTTAATGTAACAACTGATTTTATTCTTGTAACTATTTTATGTGCTCTGTAACATGGATAAGACTATTGATTTAGTCAATAAACACTTACTCATGTCTAAAGCAACACTAACTGGGTGTACATAAAATAAAGTGTAATACAATAATTATTTGATTGCCTATAAAAAGAACTAAACACATGAACTAAAGTTGCTGTCTTCCTGTGGGAAAGTACTATCTGTACAACTGTCTTTCTGAAGTGTCTGGCATTGCTAAAACTGGGGAGAGATAAGGTATGGAAAATTAATTGATCTGTTGTAGTAGTTCATTTGGGGTCTTATGTACTCCTATAAACAAGCAAAAGTGCTTCCTGTCTAATGAGCATAATTTAACTACACAATAGCTGCATGAATTTCCCTTAGTGTCTGGACAGCATTCTGACTCAGACAAGCAAGTCTATCTGGGGTGTAGTGTTCATTTTTCACCTGTATTAGCTATGGTGAATCAGCATGGAAATTACCTAATCGAATTAATGTGATTGTTTTAAACTCATTTGGGAAATGTGGTCCATTCACCTCCCCTCTACTAAACTCATAGTCAGGCTTAAATGGGTTTTCAAGAGTGGGCACTGTAAAACTAACTAGAAGATAATAAACTGCTATCTAGAATACTTTTAATCAGCAATACAGTGATGATGCTTGCAGAAACTCCAGATATGTAATCATCTCAGAGATGACTGAGAACTCTGCCAAAAGAAAAGGAATTTCCATTTGTTCCTGTCCCTGCTTCCTATTAGAGGTAAAAAAGGTGGAAGGGCGAAAAATGCAATTACTTTCAAACTGTCTTTCTTTTCCATATGGGAGGTAGAGAACAAAAATATTCTGTCTTTTCTCTGAAGTGAAAGGAATGAAGCCATGTTTTTCCATACAGACTTTAATCTCTGGTACTGTAGTGCACATGATACTATTTGAAAAAGAAATAACAGAATCCAGTAAGAGATCTGCTATGCTAAAACCCAGGGTTTGGATAGGCTCTTTCCCTGACTCTGAATGAGATTCGGTGTGTGTGCAGGGGTAGATGATAGCAAGGTGGGGAGTGCTGTATTAAATTTAATGTTTTGAAGATTTGGGTGATGCAAAGGTTGAGTCACATTGGAAATCTGTGCAGTTTTAACAGATTTTTGGGGTCAGTGCTGCTTTTGCTGCTGTCTTTGGTCATGCACTGAATGACACCTGTGCCCATCTCTCTCTGTGATCCCTTCTGCAGCCTCCTTGCTCTCCACAGGGTTCAGCTGCCTGTGAGGATATAGAATGGATATGGCATAGCTTGATAACCTTGGCTCAGACCTCCAAGGAAACTTCTAAGTTGAGAGAAACTCTGTGGAGTAGAAGTATGCAAGATAAGAAAGGCAAAACTGAATAGAGTAGGATTGTTGGGACCGGATGATTAGAAGCTCAAGGTTTCAAGCAGAAGAACATCAGCATGAAATGGTATAAAATCCTAGAGGAAAAAGCAGGGTCAGTGAAAAAGGATCTGTTTCAGGGGCATTGGAAACTGGCCCTTCCCCTCCAGGCTGGTGCCTGCCTGGCCGGTGGAGACTCTGGGTGTCTTATCATGCCAGAGTGCATATTAGTCCCTAGTCTAGTAGCTTGTTAAATCCTAGATATCTCTGTGTGCATCAGCCAATAAATAACTGCATTATACTTTTAAACTACTTTGCTGGCACATGCTCTTTGTGCAGGGTTAGAAACATCTGAAAAATGACCCAAGGACGGAGGAAAGTAACACACCTAGGCAAAATATCCCTCCTCCTCTCAAAGAAGAGATTAGGGTACATGACGAGAAAGTTATGTATTTAGAGCAAAACATTTGCTGCAACCTCAGATTATTGCTTTTCCCTGTCATGGTTTCATTTCCCCCCTGATGTTGGAAGTGAAGCTATTGGAATGACTGATGTATGTAATCTGTGACTGGGTAGTTGTGCTGTATATACATGCACTTACATATGGTCACTTAACAACTGAAGCATCAAAAATATCTACAATACATCAAAATAATACTGAACACTGGCTAATATAAGGCTATAACAGGAAAGAAGGAAGATAAGAGATGAAATCAAAATTTTGGCCTTTAGTGATCTTGCTGCTTCTAAGTATTGCAATATTTTACCTCAGGTATGTATCACTCTAGAAGAGTTTATGATGTAATGTTAGATAAGACTGGCTTTTTCATTTCAGCCCTGAATTGCTAAGTTCTCCAGAAATGCATTTAAATGTTTTTTTTCCTTGCCTAATTAAAACATGCAGAAAACAAATATGATGAAATACTGAAGATATATGAAGATGTGCAGACCAGATTTCCTTACATAAACTCAAAGCGAGAACTTCTGATACCAATCCTTAGTCCATTACAGTGACAGTGTACAAGCATAACACACCTGAAATTTATGTCATGGTATACAAAGCATCTTTTTACCATTTGTGGGAATATATTACCTTTTGATGCATCTTACAACTCCATGGAAGAGCATTACTCTAACGTCACACACAATCTCATTGCAAAGGAAGCTTTAATTTTTTTAACCCAAATTAAAACACTCCAAGGAGGAGAATGTTCTTAGCTTTTTTAAATTGGATCATATTAAGTTATTTCAACTAGTCAGCTAGAAATACACAAACTCATTATTATGGAGGTAAATTTAGATTATACATTTTAGGAGAACTATTCTAATTTTAGCAGTTCTACACAGGTAGCTACCCCAGTGCCCTAGGGCTAAAATTTTATCTCGAATTCTGGAAGGCAAGGTAGATAAAATGTCTTACAAAAATGTGTACTGAAGTCTTTCTGCTCTATGAGCTAAGGCAATTTAAAATTAATTTAATTGTCCATTAAAAATGATTTGTTCTGGATTTGGACCTGTAACGGAGCTTCATCCAGTGTTCATATTAGCTACTGGTGATTCTGCACCTTCTCAGATTAATGCAAATATTCCAACAGTGAAAATGACCCAATTTCTTAGTTTCTGCCTAGAAATTAAATGTAAATTGTGAGTGTAGAGTCTAAAAATGTATCTTACATTAAATGCTGGACAGAAAATACTGGGTTCATTCAGTTTCCTTATCTTTAGATAATTTGGAAGACAAAGTTATCTGTTCTACATCTGAGTGGAGCAAATATTTGTTGGTTATTTGAGGTATTTTTGTAAACTGAATTATCAAATCAAACTAAAACCTAAAAGAAAATAAAATTCTTAAAATGTCCACCTTAATACCTGCCACAAATGCAGTTGTATCTCAATGGAAATACACTGTGATTTTAAGGCTGTTGTATTTTCACAGTTACTGGGTTTTTTTCTTTAGCAACGGAAGTGTGTGGGACTTTTAAATAATGATTATTGTGGTCTTCGTGTTTTACTGCAGTGCTTTCCCTCCTGCTCATAAGGAGCACTGTTTTATTTAACTGCATAAATAGACACCCCCATCATTAGTCAAACATTCAGTTGCCAAGCAACATTTAGTCCACATTTTGAAGTATTTTTTTAATTTGACATACATCAGTCTCCTACTTTCATATAAAGTCTGGTGTGAATTTTGTTTTTATTTTTTTTTATGCAACTGGTTATCATTATCATTAATTGGCATAGATTTCATTGAAGATGCTGAAAATGACAATGTATTTGCTGAAAGCAGAAACAGTAATGTTTCACTTTGTGTCATATCAAAGTTCCTTTCAGCTTTTCCACTTTTATGAATCTTAACTTACATATATTTCATCAGGTAAGATTTCCTAAAAATACCTTAATATTTGAGACCTGACAGTAATTTAGTCACCATACATACTGGGTCCAAATGTGCTTGCAAAAGAAGTTCTTGGAATAACAAACAGTGTTGCATAGAAATAAACCAGTAGCAAGTATGTCCTTTATACTACTGAATGATAAAATTTTACAAAAAAGAAGACAAAAGCCTCCCTTACATCAAAATAGAAGTGTGAAAACAGTGGCATGAAATTCTGCGCATCCTAGATAACATTTGGAAAAGTTGCGGTGTACCTGCTTTAAGCACTCCTGTGTCAGACCCTTTTGACTACAGAACAAACACATTAGTTTTGAATAACAACATTGTTTGATAAAAGAAGCACACTCCTGGAATCCCAAGAGGAGCAAGAAAACAGTGAATCCTGTCTTGAATATCTAATAGGCAAGAAAAATGATTGGATGATCTCAGTAGTGAGTCCGAGTAACTGATCTCATAGCTGACCTCTGCTCTCACAGCAGACCTTGCTCTGAGCAGGAGGTTGAACTCCGTGCCTCCCGAGGTACCTGCCAACCGGAACAATCCTCTGATGTTCCACATATAGAACTGGGGGCTCAGCTTCCTCCACACGCCCCTCACTTATCAACTTCACATTTCCTACGGGTCACTCAATAGCATGAAATGCTCTGCAGCATTGCACTCAGGTTTCATTTTCACTACCTGGACTAATTTAGTACCATCAGCAGACTTACACTGCAATTCATCATCTTCCCTGGGTAATTTATGAATATGCTGAACAGCATGAGTCCCTGCACAATTCGAGTGGGATTCCACTGATGATTTTCTACCAAAACCTCCTGTTTATTCGGTATAGTGCATTGTAAGTGAAAATAAGCCAAGAAACTACACCAAAAACCTGTCAAAAGACAGTGAACCGAGAGCAGAAAATACATTTTCCTCTGAAATGTCACCAATTCTTCATCTCAGTTTCTAAGAAAGTGAATTTGACTTTTTTTTCCAAGTTGAAGTATTGCACTAAAAATCAGAAATTTATATCAAATAGGAAAATAATTTTGAAAACAAGTATTTGCTCATTTTTCCTTGATATATGGGATTTTGTACTCCCATGATTTAACAAATTGATATCAGAGGTTACCCTGAGTCAGGTACAGGGCCCTGCTCTTGTCACTGTTGAACCTTATGATGTTTATATGGCCCCCCTTCTCAGGTCTGCCCAGGTCCCTCAGGCATGTCAACCAAACCACTCAGCTTAGTGTCATCTGCAAACTTGCTGAGGGTGCACACTTTCCCATTGTACAGCTTCTTGATAAAGATATTAAACAGAATTTGTCCTGATATGAACTCTTGAGGTACACCAATTATCACTGCTCTCCATCTGGACGTTGAGCTGTTGACTTCTACCCTCTGGATGAAACCATCCAAACAATTCCTCATCCACGGAACAGTCTAACATCAAATCCATCTCCCTTCAGCTTAGAGAGAAGGATGTTGTACAGAATTATGTCACTTTACAGAAGTCCAGAAAGACAACACCTCTAGCTCCTGGTATTTCACTGATGTAGTCAAATATACCAGATTTGTGTTCTTTTCTCAGTCTGTCTTTTACAATCTAGTCATTCCTCTGCTGTTCTGTGGAAAGTCTTTTTGTATTTTTTTTTCATACCCATCATTTCTTTTATTTTAACATAAGCTTTGGTTATTGGAAAACTGTATACCTAATATTCTTACTGTATTTTTGAAAATGTCTACAGAAGTGTACATAAATTCTGTTAGAAAAGACATGAAGAAACAGGTTAAGATGTCTTTTTCTCCTTCCTAGTGCAGCATTAGTCCTTCCAAGTTGTCAGTTGTTGCAGCAGGCAGTGAGAAGGCTGTATGGTAGGTCATGCATAGGTATTGCATTCATCTAGCCATTTTCTTTATGTGTGAAAGTAGCCTGTCTTCTACCTGACCAGTAACTGTAACCCAATGACCACTGCTTAATTATAGAAGTACATTTATATTACAGCTGCCTATGGGCCTGTTGGTGTTCCTCTCTTCCAATCATAATTAGTATGGTATTATTATTATTTAAATTATTCTATTATTCTAATTGGGGAGAAGATAATTACATTTGTTAGTATCAATAAAGATTTCCCAGTAGGATTAAACCAAAAATTTTTCCCACTTAATTTTCTTTTTTTTTTTTTTTAGAACCTGGCTGTAGATTATATGACATCTAACTGATAATTAGAAAAACGAGTGGTAAAGAGCTTGAAAGGAAAAAGCCTCATCTTTAGAGAAAGGTGCAATCTGAATAATTCTATAATGAGAATTTGTGGAATATTTATAAAAGTATGGAATTAAAATACTGGGGGATTTTTTAGCAGTCCTACAGTAGCTGCCAGGGAAACTGGGTATCTACACAATTAAAGGTAAACAAAGCCTTCCTGTTGAAATAATGAGACTAGTCTGTCCAGCCAGAAACAGAAATTCAAAAAATACTTAAAGCCCAGAATGATTTTTTTCCCTCCTTTTTTGCATGGAGGGTTAATTGGGTTCACGACATTATCTGGAGGATGGAGACAAATTTACTCAATTTATGTTTTGTAAGCACAGGAAATCTTTCTGGATAAGTTAATGGGGATAAGTATGTTATATACAAAGAAAAGACTAGTAAAATGAACAATGGACTAAAATCAGGCTACTTATAATGAAGATGGTGAGTTAAAGTATTCTGCTGTTACTGTTGGATTAGACCAGGTAAAGGTTGAGGAAACTGGCTTACCTGCCTAGCAACAGAGAATACAGCCAGAATCACAGGAAAGATACTGTAAAAGCTGCTATGTTACATTTGACTTTGAAAATAGGCAGAAATGCTATGTGTTGGAAAACAGCATGAGCTACCTAAAAAACATGCTGGAAGAGCTATTTTTCCATCTGCATACTCTCAACTTGTGTGCATTCAGTATCTGCAGTAAAGAAATTTTATATGGCTTATTGTAAATTGTAGAATTATAAGGGTAAGTATCAACTTCAGAGTATGTGATGAATTTTTAGAACCTGGTAAATCAAAAGCAGAATTAAAAGAGTCCTGGGAGAAATTCCTTCAGGAGAGAATTAAAAATGCAATAGGAATTTAAAAAGGAATTTTCTAGACAAAAAAGAGAAAATGCTGGCATTAGGATTTTCTGGAATATGGGCACTCTATTACAGATTTCTGGGTGTATTGTGCTCCACAAAAAAAAAAAACCTCTAAATACCCACACTTAACACTTTCTTCAAGGACTTCAGATAGTTCAATATTTGAATATAAGATTGCATCTATTCAGTGCATGTGTATTTTGCACTATTGAGTACATACTAGTGCATAATCTGTGCTGAAAGTAGATACATAGAGGTGAACATAAATCTGTGGCTAATCCAGTGGCCCTTTATTTGGTAGTGATTTATTTTTTCAAATTAAGATAAAGAGAGACGTTCAACAAATCCAAGATTAGTTTTATAAGCTAACTAGAACAAAACTGAAAATATAAATACAAATACTTAGACTGAGTTTATTCCTCTTTCAATACCTGGGGTCAACACCTAGAAAAATAATTCTGGCAACATATGCATTCAACTTCTTTGCTTTCAAGTCTTCTGACTGTGCCAGGGAGCAGTGAGGGCTGGCTGCTCCTTAGGAAAGGTAAGCTGGGAATCAAGGTTGGCTCAGTCCCTCATACAGCAAATGGTGCACGAGGCCCATGGGACATCCAGGGAGCCCAGCCAGGACAAAAGATGATGGGGCCAAAGACAGGGTAGGACCAAAGGCTTCTGACAGGAACATCCAGGCCACAAGTACCCACAATGTAAGACTGAGGTCCACTGAGGAGGCAGGACATTCCCCAGGCTGAGCTGAAATGGGGTACTTGGCACATTGGCAGGGGGCAGAGGGTGAGGGGGGAGGCTCCAGGTGAGGCTGAGCAGGACCAGCAAGTCATATCTATGTACACAGTGCCATTTCAAACTGTGACATAAATTTTTAACAAATGAAACCCAAATATCAGCTGTTATATACAACAGACTATTACTACAGAAGAAATTCTAGTTCTTTCCTACGTGTCAAAGGCAGGACAAACCTTATTAAGTGACAGAAATTATACAAACTGAAAATTGTCAAGCTCTAATTGAAATCCATGTCCCTAAATACTTTGTAAAATATTCGTGGTAAGTTCTTATCAAGGAATATCTAACAAACCAGCTAAATAAAACTAAATAGCTTTCAATTGTGAATTTTGGGGTATTATGCTGGCAGCTGTGAACAATCTACCTCAGTGGGTTCAGCTGTGGAAGTTTTAGGTTAATAAATGGGTATAGTACAGTTCTGCCTTAACTACTACATATGTTCAGAAACTAAATCATTTAAAAAAAGAGTATATTTTAATATTTTTTATAGCTACACAAAAATGCTTAATTACAAGAATACTAGATACTAATGATCATATTTCTTAGACATCATAGAATTTTTAAAATAAAGACTTGAGTTACCATTCATATTTTTTAGTAATCTTCCTTTTTCAAAAAGGTTTAAAGCTTTGTGAGAATCGACTGTAAGATTTTGAAACACATAGCTAAGTATATGTGTTTATTGAAACTTTCCAAACTAATTTTTAGTAATTTGGAAAACCAGAATTTCAAGTTTGCACGTTATGAGATTTTTTTTATATTCTTATCATCTATATAAACAAACAACAGTCACTTTGACATCACATCAATATGGAGTTTTACCCTCCAATTTGAAATATTGATTAACAATGAAGGAGGAAGGTAAAACATGAGAATAGATCAAAACTTCCGGTGAACTGGTATTGCATCTCTAAAGGTAGCCAGCTGTGACTGACTATGGGAAAAGTAGATGAAACAATAAGCTCTGAGTGATCCCACAAACTCCAAGCAGTCAGTGAGAGATCTGAGAGAGTTTATAGTTGAGGTGAAAACAACTATTCTTATAATCTCTGTCATGCTTGCCTAGACATTTTCAAATTCTACTATACTGCTGTAAAGTGGTATATATTCTGTTTTGTTCTGTATTAAGTTACTGATAATTCCTAATGTTCCTTCTAAGTTTCTTGCTTACTGCTAAGTGCTTAGGTGACATTTTGAAAGAACTGTTCATGGTGATTCATAATACATTTTCACAATCACAAAGGCTACCTTAGAGTAAATTCTGCAGTAGTTTTCTGTGTGCACTGCTCTTTTTCCTGACATTGTTCATCTTGCCTTCCATCTGTAATTCTAAGCTTTTTATGTGTATATAAATTTTTAGGTTCCCATTTTGATATGGCATGGGATATTTCGAAAGGTCATGATTCTAAGAGTGTTCTAGAGACAGTTTCATAGGGGAATCTTAATTACTGAATTTCTGTTGGATTGAGAAATTCCAAATTTTAAGTTCAGATGATGAAAATATCATCTATGTGTCTTACATACAGAGTAATTTTGGTACTCAAGTATATTGAACTATTTAGGGAACTTATGTCAATACTGTCACACTATAAATCTATCTTCATGTTCACAGCTGTGGTTCTTTGTTTAGAGAAAATATTGCTTGCTGATGGCACATTTATGAGTTAATTTTGAATGACTCTTGATTTGAGTATGTCTGGATTGAAAGTCTGACAGTTCCTTTTATCTTTGCAGATATTTCAGATGGGTAATGATATAGCCGTTATGTGAGATATTAATATGCAAATTATATTGTTCATATTGACAGGGGGTGTTGACAGATGTTGTAGAGTTTGTGCAGGACATCTACCATGTCTTGGAAAAGATCACTCTTGTCAAGAGATACAAGATTTTTGTGAACATGATAGATATTCTGAAAATGCCATGGTAGAAGATGACAGGAGATTTCTTTCTTGTGGATTACTTTTCAACTGGCCATGTCTTCATGACAGAGAAATGTTGTTAAGCTATAGAGGAATAATTCAGAAAAAATTTTAATGAAGATTGTTAGTATAACAGTTTTGTGATATTCTTACACAATTTCCTTTCTTGAATCACATAATCTCACTCAGAAAGTTTCCAAGTTTCCAAGATCTCCGCAACATAGAAGTCAGCGTGTGAAAACAGACATTCTAATTAACCTATCTTAATTTATATAGTTCATGCTTTAGTAATGAAACGTTGTCTTTGATCACCTGGCATATCTTGTTTTCTGTGACAGAATTGCCTGCAAGAGTTACCACTGTGAAATATTTTAAGATTTTTAAAAGAAATAAAATATTACACACCTATATATCATATATATATCATGACAGGCTTTTGGCTTTCTGGTACTGGAGACAAGCTTAATTAAGTTTGCAGAGTGAAGAGCATCTGCTGTAGGTCATAGGAAAAGACACGCAGCAATATTTTTATATTGACTACATGGAAGAGGATAAGGGCTATTTCTCTTAATGTCAGCAGTAGGTGAAAATAAGAAATAATTATGTTTTCCACAAAAACCATGTCAAAACCACTCTCTGTAGTTTATATGAAGTCTTAAATACATTAAATTCTTCCATAATGATGGTAGGTAGTTATGAAAAACATATTATTTCTATTTATACATTTGGGCAGGTATCTTTATTTGTCTGTGTACAAAGACTGTGGGGAAGGTAAGAGCGGGTAAAGTGGGAACAGATTTTGTCTTTATCTATCCACATTAAAAAAAGCTGAATCTCAACGAATTTGAGGTTTTCTAGCGACACTGAAGAGCAATGGTAATACAAGTAGAAAAATTTACAGTGCCCATAAACTAAAACTGGACTGAAATACAACAATAGACCAGTTCCAGCTGACAGACTTTCTTCTCTCCTCCCCCTTTTCACAGTATCTGAAATTGCCATGCCCATCTGCTATTACCATTACCATTACCATTACCATTACCATTACCATTCTTTTCCCATCAGTCTTGATCAGAATTAACAAAAGAAATGGGTACATTATGCAAAGAAAAAAAAAATGCAAAAGAAAAATATTAATTAATAATTAATTAACCCCAATTGTATTCATTAAATACTAGGTCTTTTAACTAAACTGTCTTTTCTACAGCCTCTGTCTGTTTCTAGACTTTTTCAGATTTTAAGTTATATGAAATTGTAATACATCTTCCCAGTATATTTGTACAATGTTTATTTGATTGAATAATCTGTGCACAATTCCAAGATAAAAATATTGATAATTATTAATAAATATTACCACCCTAGGGAAAATATGGCTACATATATATATAAATTTGCCTTTTTTTTAAAGTAAAACCACTTAAAAATGTATAAGCTTTTGAAAAATTTAGTTCAGTTTCTTGATACACCTGTAAGATTATATTTGACCTTTCCCTTTAATTCTGGGTAAAATAAAGCACAGGTAAATCACAATAAAATAGTTTATAAGCATGTGCACATATATCCCACTGTAGCTGACAAGGTTACTCTTGTAACAGATAATGCTTAAACAGCCCCAGTAGCACATGCAGCAGAGCTGTAACAAATGACAGTAAATGTGCTATAGAAACGAAATGGAAAGGTTTTTTTATCTGAAAGAAGAGAAAATCACAATATGAAATCCCATTTTGACAGTGGTTTGGCCTTTAGCAGAATATAAGAATTATTGTTATTGAAGCTGTTGCATGTATTACCTTTCCACACATTAATTTTTACTGCAGAGCCTTTAACATAAATGAGAAAAACAAATATATGTATGTATGGCTAAAAACTAAATCCTTATTTGGATTCTTATCAGTATGGATACTGAGAACACAGGTTAGTTAGAACATGGTTTAGGGACATTTAAAAACTTTTAAATATTGCAGTTTTAAAATTTTCCTTATGGTATTACTCACAGAAGTTAAACTGCTTAATTCTGTTGTCTGAGGTCATTCTGTAGAATGTATCTCTGCATGTCTTGGAAAGCATTTTGGGCTTACCCAAGCATGCCTGTGTAGAAGGTGAGAACTTTTGCAAGTTGTATGGTGGCATTACAGCATTACACAATGGCCTGTTTGAGGCCTATGCAGAGAAATCAGAATTTTTTGTAAAATGGAGGAATAATGATATTTCATTATTTCTTTTGGTAAAACTCCAAGCTTGGAGGAAGCATACAATTCTTCAAATGCAAGCAAAATGTGAAAACAGAGCATGGAATGACACAAAGGAAGAAACCGACGACCAAAAGATCAGAACAGGATGATAAATGTGTCAGTCAAGTGTGCTTTCCCCCTATTTATTTGAAAGGTTGCCTGTTGACAGCCTCTTTGTTTTCAGTTCAATTTCACAGAATCACACAGAATCACAGAATGTTCTGATTTGGAAGGGACCCACAATGTTCATTGAGTCTAACTCTTAAGTGAAGGGCTCATAAAGGGATCAAACCCATGACCTTGACATTATTAGCACCATGCTCTAAACATCGGAGCTAATACAGCTTGCCATTCACTGCCGCATAGTCCCTACCAAATACAAAAGAAAGAGCCCTAATCTCACTGAGAAGTGCATCCAAAAAGCAAATAAATGGCTTCAGAATATCACCCACCTGCAAAAAAGTTCCTGAAATGCAAGGAAAAGCCACGTCAAAACCCTAGAAGATAGGGCTGAAACTCCTAAGTCTGTTTAGATACTGATTACGGGAATCGAACTTTGCTTTGTACTGTTGTTATATGCAGCACATTTTTCCAAGCAAAATCAAAAATATGGATTTTGAGGAATTATAATTATTTCTAATATAGAGGTTATTTATTTTTTAAATACCAGATGTTGCTGCTTTTGTCTGGATTATATTGTCTTTAAATACTTTTATTTTAAAGGGGAAAATGACCCTTGTGGATTACAAATTATCTCACTATTTTGCACATGCAGGTCAAATTGCTTGTGGAGTGACTGAATTGGAAAACCCTTTTGTGAAAGGGTTCTGTTTTGATAAAGGCTCTGTATCAATTATTTGGGAAACAGAGAAAAATGAGGTTTAGCTCTCTGCAGTACACAAATGCAGTGTACAGTTCATAAAGGAAAAATTAATGTCTGGTTCAGACACTGAAAAAGCGACTGACCTTATATTTATGACAATACTAGGCCCAGGAGTCAATCAAAGAGCACAGTCCTTTAGATATGTGCTTACTTGCATGTTAAAGTTCATATTTGATCTATATGATCATCGAAGCAATCATTCTTCATCCCTTTTTGGCCTTTCCCTCAAGTATAAAATAGAAGTATTACAGTGAAAGGACAATTTATTTCTGCTATATGAAGACAATTATATTAGTGCTTAATTAGGCTTGAGCTTCTGTAGTTTCCATCCAAATTTCTGGTGGAGGTCAAAAGTATTAAGCTATCTGCTCCTCATTTCACATAAACTTACAATAGTAAGTCTGAAGAGAATATTGAGGCTAGACTCCATAAAGCTAGGAAATTCTGCCAAAGGGGTTATCATGAACCTGCTAAATTTACATGTGTTTTGTTTACACTGTAGAAGGGAAAAGTGAATTTAATTAGACAGAGAAAATTTTGAAAAAAGAACTCCATTAAGAAGGACTGTTTAAACAGAGGTCTCACAAAGCATCTACGGCTTCAGGAAGTACGGTTTTTTACCTTGTCCTTTTGTTATGGTTTCTGTACTGTATGTGTCAAAAATGTTAATTTTGTTGTAAAAATAATTTCATCAATTTCTAGACTATGTAGTTAACATGGCCGTACTTTATTATAATGAACCAACTGCTCTTAATCCTAAAATAGAACTCACAGCTTTTGGTGAATTATCGTGGAATTTATTTTGCTCTGATCTGCTACGGTGACAAGCGCAATATAAATAAAAATGTTAAGAAGAAAAATGTTCTATTAAGCCAAGAGTAAAAGTCAGGAGACATAGGTTAAGATTTTTCAAAACTGGAACCTAAAGTTCAGCCCAGAACCCTCTAATTACACACATAAAAAATAACCTGGGTGCTCAACTGTTCTGAGGCTTTATTAAATTTCAGTTAACTCAAGGAAAACCACTGTGCATATAATTAGCTAGCAAAAGTCAAGTTTCTTGTGTAGCACCTGAGTATGGATGTAAAAGCTCACCTTTAGGACCTAATCAAGAAAAAAATTAAGAAAATTATTTGGGTTTAAGTCTGCTGCATTGGATTATTTTAGGGTTTTCGTTTGCTTGTTTGTTTGTTTGTTTCAATATTAAATAATTTGTTGCTCTGCTCAAAGTCTAGGCCACTGGGGATAGGTTTGGATGTGAGAATTTTCTCTTTTTCTGTTTAAGAAAAAAAATTCTCTAGATTCCACAGCTGTAGAGAACAACCATTAAAAAGAACTATTGGAAAAACAACTGAAGTCCAAAATCCACGGAAACAAAAGCAAATTAAAAATACCATGGAGAAATATAAACCACAGGATTTGAAACATATCTCAAAATTCTAGGAGTGGAAATTACTCTGAATTTCTTAATATTTGTCCTTATTCACACTGTGTTAGGCAAGTTATTTCACCTTTCCATACCTAACTTCTCTGCTGTATGTTGTAGCTGGAATAACTATTTACTCACCTCTCAGGGTATTAGGAGATTTAATTTAATAATGCCCATGAAACACGTGATTAATCATAGAGAGAAATAATACAGAAGCATGGATTATTATCATTATTAATTAAGTAAAAGAATCTCCCAAGACTGGAATTATTATGGTCAGATGATTTATTTTCTACGAGTATATTGTACTATTATTTCTAAAAGGATTTTTGAGCACCCTTGGAAGAAAAAAAAAGTATATTGTTAGCAAAGTTGGATTTATAACCTTATTAAAATTTTCAGGTTTTTAAAAGACTCAGTAGTTCTTCAGTTGGATTGATGAGTAATTATTATGCAAATCCTCTTGCATTTCTTTATGGGTAACCTTTGGACTGGCATTTTAACTAAATATTATGTAAGATTTTTGATAAGACGATTGAATAGTAACAGAAACAATGACAGCAGTTATTGCATATGTAAAATGTTCTCTGGAGTTAGAATGTTTTTAAATATGACAGGTTGAATACTTTCACAATAAAAACATTCAGTGATGCCTTCTCTTGTTCTCAAATACACCACTAGATTAAAAGTGCTCAGTTTCCAAGCTGATCACATTTTTTAATTAGAAGTGAATGTGCTATTCTATGACAAATCGCAGTACTTTCTAAATAATACAAAACGAAACCACTTTTGAGAACATTTTATCACCATCAACATCACCACTATTCAGTAAAATGTAATATTTGGAGTGATCACATATTATGCGATGTATCCTTTTTCTTAGTTAAAAATTACAAAGCAAGGAAAATTCACTTCTTACCCTACTGCAGTAAACCATTACTTTTTGCTGCTAGTTTCAGTGCAGTAAATTTTTACATTTCTTTAGTATTCTAGAGCATATCACTACATGCAGTTGCCTTCAAGAGTTTCATGAAATAGAGAAGGATTGGTGAAAAGCTGTGTAAAGCCTTGTCTTGTGAGTTTTGCCTGGATCTGCTAACATAGTCACTAAACAAACATTAAGAGGGAAACTAAATACTGGACCAGGAATCTCTGAGATGAGGTGGGAGATAGTTCGAAGATCCGCATATTTTAGACAGACTCCTTTCCTAAAAGCTCAGAAGAACCTCAAGCCCACCTGCCTGTAAGAGATACTTGGCAAGAAGTTTACTAGTATTCACACTGTTGAAGAATCCATTCAGTGCAGGTAACCTGGTGAACAGTTGCAGCGTGAGCTGCAGGTTGAGCTCTGCAGGGCCAGGAACCCAAGGGGCTGAGAAAACTGCTGACCCTTTTGCATAACAAGGGGGAACAGGGACCTGTAGCCCAGCCAGGGCTGGACACTGGGAGACACGGCAGGAGCCGAGGATCCCAGACTTCTGCCCCTTAGACTGTGATGGTAAAAACCCCAGGAGTTCCTTTGTTCTGGATCCTTCCTCAGAGGCACCAGCTCGAGCTGTTATTTTACTATCTAATTATTGCACTATGATTAAATTATTTGAAGGATTTGGATGTCTGAGACTCTGCTATGGGAAACCTGGGGCTGAGCCAGTAAGGGAACCTGGTGTGACTGTGTGAGTGTGGGGTGTGTAGCTGTGAGGGGTCCTTGGTCCCAGCTCAGGTGGTGCGAGAGTGACTGACAGTGTGGATTCTGGGTGGTCAGACAGAGAAATCTCCTCAACATCACTGAGATGGTGCTCAAGATCTTAAGGCAAGTCCCTACATTCTTGAAAATATTTTACTTTTCATGGCACTCAAAATGATAGAAAAGTTTAGATCTTTTTTCAAATCTGTTTTCAAAGAAATCCTATTTTTTATCCCTCTTAGTCCCTTTTTCAAGTTTGTTTTCATGATGATGAGAATTTCAGAGCTGAATTTTACAGTAAATAAAGAAGTTAAAAACTACAGACTTTTATGATTGTGTGATTATAGGACCTGAACATTTATGAAACATGTCAAATATAAAAATTGAAAAAAAATGCCCCACACTGACAAAATTGTCTACTTGTTTTGGTTCTCAGTATGCTTTTTCACATTATAATAATTAATCCATTTTTGTTAACACAGTTGATGTATTCAGTTGATGAATTTTTTTGTTTTTAAAGGAAAAAAAAATTACACTTTGCATCTTACTTTTTCTACTACATATAAGTAAGCCTTTTTCTGTTTTCTCTGTTGCCTATTGACAATTTAAACTGTTCTTTCTGAGTTTATGAAGTCTAAGACAATTTAAATCCTTGAAGGCATTATGTCAGACTACTTGAATCATGTCATCTAGCATGTGAAGTCTGTTCTTGTTGGAGTGTCAACAAGAAAATTAAAGAATGAAAGACAATTAAGAAGAGTGAAATTGTGTTAGACTAGTTGACTTTCTAAAACAAGGCCTTTTTAATACTTTCTGGGAAACTATTCAAGAAAAACATAGCTGTATGTATTGAGGTATTTGCAAGTCAGCCAGCCTATCCTCTTGACCCTTTCTTCTCTGAGCATAAAGATTTCTGTTATGGTTTAGGAATGATATCCTCCAATTTGGTGCTCCCACTGAAACCATGCACTGCTTGCTCACTCCCACCCTCCTCCTTTTGCAGAGGGCTGGACAGGAGAATTGGAGGCAGGAAAGGTAAAGATCATGGGTTGAGATAAGAACAGTTTAATGGAAACAGCAAAGAGATAAGAAAATAAAGAGTAACAGAAACAGTACTAACCACAGAGGGGACAAGAAAGAGGCGAATGATTCAGATGGAAACAGCAACGCCCCACTGCTCCATCCATGATGCCATGCCAACCCGAAAGGGACCTGGAAGGGAACCATTCTCCCTGGCCCTGGCAATGATGTGAGGTGGTGGCTATTGAAAGAATTAACCCTGTCCTAGCTGGAAAAAGGGCAGTATCCTAATAGGACTGTGTGGCATTAGATTTGAAATCACCATGAGGAAAAGTTTCTACACATCTGTTACATGGTTAACTGTGATTAAATTATAGAATCCAGTGTAATCAGTGCTTTCAAGAAAGACAACGGCTTTTCAAGATACAAATTTTCTGAGAACAAGCATACTTAATTGCAGGAAAACCATGTATTGCCAGCTCCTAGGTAGATGAACAGATAGGTTTAATGATTTTTACTATTTTGGAAGTTTTCCCACTTCCCTGTCAAAATCTCTGAAACAGTAGATTATTTGAAACAGGCTAGAGTGCCTTGGGATAAATTCTTTTAAGCAACACAAAAAAGAGAACTAAATAAGATTACAAGAAGAAAGAGTTTAAGAATTTCATAGCAAATATAGTGTGTGTTATGGAACTGAAAAGTGATATTTTGGGTTTAAATTGTTTTACTATATAAGGACAGTTTCATTATGTCCCTAAACAGTTTAAGAAGAAACAGAATGGTGGCAGGTTGAATAAAACCAGTCATTCCATACCTTTTACTCCTCTTTGTATACACTATTTGGAAGGCAGATTTAGTATGTTAGAAGCATGCTACAATTGTCAGAACACTTAATAAATCCCCATTATTAAATTAAGAATGTTTTCATTTTCATTAAAATATACTTCTGCTTTCTCAAATATTTTCTTTTTCCTCCCTCAGGTTACTTCACTTCACTTGATTTTAGATTTGAGTTTCTTAGTACTGCTGGATCATGCAGAATAATCCGCTCCAAACCAAACAACGTCTATTGATGATCCCTTATGTCATGTGTACTGTCCATTAAAATTATAATTTACTCCCACACTTAAAAGCAACACATCCATCACAATAATTTTGCGCTGGGCAATGTGTCACAAAAATGCCAGAATAAAGCATTTTTGAAAAGAGAATATGAAAAGAAGGTTGTAAAGCAAAACTGCAACAACTTTGTGCATACTAAATAAATTCTCTTTCAGTTTCTGAGTATTTGGAAATGTTAAATTAAACTTACCATACCACCTGCACAAACATACATCAGTCTGTGTTAGAACAACTTTCAGGTTCCTTCTCATCTGTTGGTGTATATGTTTGCACCTATCCTGCAAAGGCAGAGAGGTATCAGCATGCTGTTTAAGGTTTTATTATTTTCTTCCCTATGAAACTCTTTATTGGAATTATATGGAGGCTTGTAATATGCTGTAATAGGATGAGGAATTCTAATATGTTGAGGAACTAACATAATTATGAGGCAAATGTTTCAGTTTACACTTTGCAGAATTACTGGCTTTTGACTTTCTGTACCCATAGCTGAGCATTAGTTATACAAACTATTTTGAGCTGTTAAAGGAAATTATTATTTTTTTTAAATTTCAGAAATATTTCTATTGTTTGTATTTTCATAAGTAAAACCAAATTAGACTATTTCTCCCAACTAAAAAAAATATTTAAATTATATTTAAGGTCTGTAAACATGTCTCTTTTTTTAATTTAGAGTCTTAATTTTTCTTTTTTTAATACGGTAACTCGTTAAAGCTATTGTCTTCCAGTTTAAATTCCTGTTTATATTAAATATATTCTCTAGAGTAGAGGAAAAAAAAAAATTCAAAATTCAAGGCTGCATGCTTCTTTCTTTTTCCTTTTAAAGAAATATTTGATGCAAAAACAACTCAAGAAGCACAGAGATAGTGTATTTATGTTTAATCTGATCAAGGTATAGAGACTGCCAGCAACTGCCAGACAATGAGTCATAGCAATATTTTACCTTTCTTTCCCTCAGTTGGAAAAAAAGAAGCAACCTCCTGAGGAACCCTGTTCTCTGAAATAAGTAATCTTCCTTGAGTAAATTAAAGATAGCTGAACATAAAGAAAATATCTATTTTCAAAAGTGGGCTAGATAAAGGATGAAGTATACTTTGAGTTCTTTATTTTCTTTGACTTCATGCTAATTAGGAGAAAGAACCAAACAATTTAAGTTTTTATAGGGAAAATATCTACTTTTTATTACTCTAAATGTTAATACCGTTATTTAAATGGACTTCTCAAGCCCAGTGATTTTTGTTGTATAGAGCTGTCAGAGTGATATTTAAAATGAGTGAATATGGTCAGTGTATTAAAAAAAAATCAGGCATTTTAAGTACCAATGTGGTAAGAATAAAGGCCAATCTTTTAGATATAATTGCGCTTGAAAGAATGCCAATTAAGAATTGCAACTACAGTGCTTATTCCATATTTCTAGATCTGGAAATATAAGTAGATGGTGGGGGTGGGGAAACTATATTCTTTGAAAATGACCCCAGGGAATGAAATGTGCAGATATTGTACATTAGAAGAAACTAATTGTGATGCAAACTTTCTTTTCATGTTTCTTGAGAGAAATGTGTGTGGGTGGAACAAAAAGGTGCTTTCATATAACCTTTGTCCTTCCTGGATTACGTGACAATTTGAGAGATGTTGCAGCTTTTGCATCAAGTAGCTCCATAACTCCATTCCTGACCTCTTGATGTGCCTTCCTACATGGAGGGACTGATTGGGATGTTGCAGTGCTTGTGCAATGTAGCTGCCTTAGCTCAGGCAATCTCCAATTTTTTCTTCTCAGTATCCTCTTGGACAGCCTCTTGGTGTCCTCTTATATAGAAATATGCAACCAACCAACCAAAGACAAATACTGGTGATTACAATGAAAGAAATGCTGTTTATAAAGAGGAGACTGGTGTGTCAGCTACTGATGCATAGGCTTAAACAGCTATGCAGCCCTTTCAGAAACTGGTATAGTGTGGAGGATAAACTGCTCTCTTACCCACAAACATACTCCTTGTCCCAGTAAATACATCTGTAACACTGGCAACACCTAATAGTCTACCAGAGATTTCCAAATTAGCATTTCAGAATAAATAATCTTGTTGATAATCCACAATTCTTTCCTCTGGAATGGTGAGAATTTAATTGATAACTTGTGGTTTCCATGCTCTGTATTCTATAACATAATTCATTTCTTGACCCCTTGGAACACATATTTCCTAGTCAGCATTCTTATTAGGAATGACTAAATATCACCATTGCTTCATACTCATTTATGCTACTACCAGGTGACCTGCTTAAAGCAGTTGTAAATAAGAAAGGCTCTTAGCTATAAAACTGCAGGGCAAATCCTCAAGGACAGCATTACTTTTGACAAACTGGCAAAATACTTAAAAACTTTGAAAAACTGGAAATCCAGGGTTGTTTTATGGAAATCTATAAAAATGTAGTTTTCAGCTTTTGTGTTATTCTAAAAATATATTTTCCTTTTTTACAGCATGACTTCTTTTCCCTTTGTATTCCTCTGTACTCTTTAATGTGACATTTAGCTTATGTAGCAAGAAGTCACAGCTGTTGGGGAGGGCTGTGAGACCACAGCCCACAATGTTTCAAACATGAAAACTGAAGACTGAGGATAAGGAGAGTTCTGCTGGGTCACCAGGTATTGTTCTTGGAATGTTCCAGAGAATCACTTCCTTGATGACTAGAGATTTTTTCCATTATTTCTAGCATAAATTTTTTCTTAGCTAGTGCTTACACATTTATTTTCATGCCAACAATATGCTTTGTCTTCTATAGCTCCTTTTCCTCCTAAGTGGTTACCCAATGATGTATTTAAAAAAGCAGTCATAGCCCCTCTCAGTCTGAATGTTGCTGAAAAAATTTTAAAAAAGTAAATGAAACACAGTCTTCAGGCCTCATAAGGTTTTTTATTCCTTTCATGAAGAATACTAACTGTCTTTTTTTCCATATGTTACTATTTTTCTTAAATATATGCAAATTAATTGTCCTCTTTAAAAGCAGTTGGAAGATATGTATACAGATAGAAGAGTTGTCTGTTTTTGTAAACTTTTCTACATTGATGTAACTATACAATTAGCCACTGGGATAAAGACAAGGAACATTTTTGGGGCAGTTATAAGTACGCATACACGTATTGCTCATGAAAAACAATTGCCACATGTCCTGGGTTGCAGTGTATTCTATTACCATCCTCAGGAGCTGTTGAAACCAGGTGGGGCAGTGTTTTCCTTGCCTCCTCCCCCCAGACTATCTCTCTGTTAATGGCCCATCATTGTCCTGCCGCCTGACTCAGAGATAACTCCCTCCGGACTATCTTCTGTTAATGAGCCTCATCAACACTTGGCCTCATGACTCATTACTCCATTGTGAGATGCTCCACCCAGAGGGAGGAACCAAGCATTCCATCCTGGATATAATCTGAGATTCTGAACACCACAGACACTCTTTCCACTGGATTTCCAGAGGACAGGAGCTACACAGCCACCGCTGGACCTAAGGAAGAGCAGACCCTTTTTTTACAGGATCACTGCTTCAGGAGGACTGCAGCCACCATTTTACCGGACTGCTACCACCACCCTGACTAACAGGGTGCCAGGTTGTATCCTGACTCTGTCAGTTTAACCCAGTGTTATCTGCCTTTATTTCCCCCCCCCCCCCCCTTTTTTATTTCCCTATTAAATTGTTATTCTGACTTGCTGTCTCCCACTAGTTTGTTTTCAAATTAGTACACCACAGAACTGGAATTTTAAAAATGTCTAAATCGCAAATATGCAATAAAAATTGTGCAGATTTAGTAAGTAAAATGTGAAATACTTCTGCAGTTCTGATTGCTATTATTTAACATGATCCATATATCATCCTACCCTAATTGTTTGATTCTGAAGCTATAAGAAAATCAAAAAGAGCATGCATAATAGCATATTTTGCTATTATAAATTCTACATGATACACAAAATATGTGTTCTTTTGAGATTTGCTAAATAGTTTAGGGCCAAAAATGCACTGGTACCATCTTGCTCTCCTCCATATTATGTTAAAAGTGTACAGAAGGTTGCATATTATTTTTAACAATTTTTCTCTTTTAGCAATAATTTAATACTAGAGTTTTAACTTATTGTGAATTATAATTTATTTTTCAAATCCGTGTTCAGAACTAAAGGCAATAAGGGACTCTTAGCTTTAGAGCTGTCAAAGGGTGAGAGCAGTATGATATAATATTTATCTCTGATTTTGAGAGATGCTCCAGTCTCTTATGTTAGCAGACTTTTGCTGGACTCTCTACAGTAACTCCACCTCTCTCTTGTACTTGGGAATCCAGAACTGGACACAGGTTTCCAGATATGACACAGTAGTCCAGGTCTGAAGATAAAACTATTTTACATGTGACAAAAAAATTTTATTACAGGATTTTAATGTAATAAAATCCTAATTTTTATAACTTTTTTGTTGCGTCACATACAGTTTTTCTGGTTACCAGTAAGGCAGTACTTTTACATGCAGCAGTAGTGATCAGTGTATTCATCAGTCTTAGGTAGCCTATCAACATACACATATGAAGCTAGGAAGATAAAGGCAAGGAATTTAGGAAAGGCATTAATTGTTTCTGGATAGAATCATACCTCCTAGTCTGGTGCACAAAGCTTTTTGGCATGTTTTTTTGTTGAGCTGTTAAACCAGGGTCAAAGTTTAAAGCTTAATATAAGGAGAAGCTTCATCAGCTATTTGTCTTCTGCAGGTGCGTGGGATGGCTTAGACTAAAGATTAAGTCAGACCATGTGACTCAGGCCATAATAAAGAGAGAAGCATGGCATAGCTTAAGGACAGAAGCAAGTGAGGATGTAAATTATGTATATGCCAAACACAGGAAAGAGTGTTTTAAGTCTGGATCACTGATTTAATAGTGGAAATTACAGTATAAGTAAAAATCGTATTTGACTAGCTACCAATAATGTTTCCAATTGGAGTAACTGGTTTTTTGAACTCATTATAAATTTCTTTTGAGACATATGTTTAAAGGTTTGCCTTGTCAAAAAGAAATGCAATTAGCCACTTGTCATTTTAAATAGGAATGTAAGACATGATAATCTTCTGAGTTTCAGCAAAATCAGTTTTCTTAATTTAAAACATTCCCTAATGAAAATGGTATTTAAGGACCTTCCTGACTAGTTAACAGGAAACTTGTCTTGCTTCCTCAAATCCTGCTTTGAAAACTCCTATTTTTTTTTCTTTGAGAAAAAAATTAATTTCGTTTGCAGTGTTATTAATTTGTTTGCAGTAGAGAAAAATGTAAGGATAGCAGTTTAGGTTCATAGCAGATGTAAATTCTGCTTGCTTTAGGAGTCTCCGTGAAAGCTATGAATCAGGAACCTCTGCAACATGTATCTTCAGAGTCAACAGATCCTGAGCCAGCCCTTTATACAGCTCTCTTGGTAATTTTAGGTTTTTTTCTAATTCTTAGAAATAATCTGTAATACAGGCTCTACATTTATTTTCAAAACAGAATTGTGGTGTAATTGAGAACTGGAGTTTAACCCTTCTCTTTCCACACTGTTGTAAGATACACTGGTCAGCCATCAATACAAAATGGATTCAATAGGATTTTCTATAATTGTGACAGTGACTTCATTACAGATTCATGATCACAACATTCACACCATAAACAATTCATGCACACACACAGAGGCAGAGATGTATGCATCTATATCTATGTGTGTAAAGATACTTGCCAAAAATTCCCCTTGGGTTCAATGAAATATTCACATCAAATACCTTGGTGTTTCTCAGCAGGCATGGGTTTCACCTCGAGTAGAGTGTTTGCGTGTGGGTATCAGCCTAGGCCTCGTCATCAGTGGTGGTCTTCCAAGAATTGCAAACTTGAGTTTTCAAGCTCTGAGAAGTGTCCTGCTCAGAGGGAAGTGTTGGCACAGCCCACTGCAGTCCAGGAGATATCAAAGGGCCTCACAGGATTGCTCTTCATGGGTTGCAAGATAATTGCCTTTAGTCATCAGTTTCATCTTGGATCCATCTCAATAATTCCTGAAATTGCTCAAAAGTCTGCACCAATGGTACCATTTTACTTGATTAAGATTAATTTTTTCAGAGGGTCTCATAACAATGGTACTGTTTCACTTGGGTGATGATTCAGGAAAATGATTTACCAAGGCTAATGAGGATAGCTACTTATCCTTTGTTCCCCACCTTGGTCAGGCAGCTGAGCTCATATTACAGCCAGAATTGTTCCCACCTTTTACCATGCAAGAACTCCTGGTATGGTCAAGAGACACTTCACCCCTCAGCTGCTTGGGTCAAGGTTATCAGGAGCTCCTGAGATCACAGAGCAGGCACAGGAGCAGATGCATCACCAGACCTTGTTACACTGCATTGAAATAATGATTAGTAATGTATTAGTTGAGGATCTGTTTTGAAGATAATATATTTATGTGCTTTTACTGAAAATTTCTCTCAAAAAACTAAAATTTTTATTTGTAAGTAAGGCAAGTCCCTATTTCAGCAAGTAGTCTTTAAGTGACAAAAAAGAAAAGAAGCTTGATTGTCTGACTGACAATTTTATTTACGTCAAAAAGGCATATACCTGAAGGAGAGAAATCCTGTCAGTTGAATAAATTGCTTTTACAATGCTTTGACCTGGAATCTTCTTCAAACTCTCCATTAGGATCATCAGAGACATATGTGCAACACATTTTCCTTTTTTCGGGGTTCTTAGTAATGGCCCTTCCTGGCATGAGTCAGGGCCTGCTCCATGGTGCAGGATGCCACTTCAGCCCCTCCAGGGCCCCCAGTCCCTGCCCCAGCCACATCTCAGGCCTGTCTGCCCCTAGCCCTGTCCTTGGGCAGGTTGATTTCCTGCACTGATTTCACACATGGCTTATTGCCATCCTTCCCAGTGCTCAGCTACCCCTCTGCTGCTGGCTGGGTACCCTGACTGCCTGCCTCCAGCTGTGGGACCATGTCTGGGACTGAGGTGACAGCCCAGCTGCCTCATGCCTGCCCACCCTCGAGAGCAGCACCCCTTCTGCTGCTCCTGATGTCCTGTCCAGCTACTCCTCTGCCTGGACAATCCCAAATCTTGGGCATCTCTGAGGCAAAAAACTTTTTTTCAGTGCTGTTAGTTCACTGTGTGGAACTGAATTCTTAAATTGTTCCTACTAAGAGCAGGTGTGTACTTGTGCAGCCATTAGGAAAGGGAACTAATTAGTTCTCAACCAGTATGACTGAGAAACTAGTCCTCTGCTCTTGCAGACAAAGACATTTGGGAATCTTAGAATTAGACTTTCCTGTTTCTTATGGGTTTGGCTATGCAGTAGTACAAATGCCACAGAGAACATGATGCAGAAGGCAGCTTGCAAGTATTGCAAAGCACTCATAAAGAATCAGATTTTAATTAGGCTTCTTGAGCAGCAGCAAAGTGCCCAGTGCCCTGTGGGTTGGTGCTGTGATGGTATTTGGGTGAGATTAGAGGGTTGTGATTTCCTGCAGTTAGGGTGAACAAGGGGCCTCTGTGCTGCAGCCGGACCTGCTTCTCTCACCCCCCTCAGCCACCACTCACCCTCACAGTACCACCAGTGGCACTGGGAAGTTATTGTCAGTCCATCCTTCTGAACTAAATCATTTAGCAAAAAAATCACAAATTAATAAATAAATTCCAGATTGGGCAGTGAAGAGAGAAATAAGGGAATTTTGTGGGGAAGAAGTAGATAGATTTAGAAACAAATGAACTCCCTTGGGATTTTCCCTTCTGAGGGAAATTGTCCTGGAAGCTGCTGTGCTTATGTAGGGCCAAAATTCATTGACTGTCCGTTGCATCAGGCTTTCCCTCCTGCTCTGAGGGAGAAAGGTCTGATTCTGGGATCTTTGTTCTAGAGTAGGTCTCACATGGCAAATTGACATATTTGCTTCAGCAAATATTGGGGAATTTATCACATTTGAAAAATGGAAGTTCCTACAGACTTTAGGTATATTTGGGGACCTCTGTCTCCTATAAACTTCAAATTCAGTTTAAAAGAGTTATATCCTAATGGATCTGAGCTTCATGAATGATGTAGTCTAAACATATGTTCCTAAAGCTCATATCTTCTGTGAATTGAAGTTTAGGTCTTGAGGCAGCTAGCAATTTGTCCTGATTATTTTGTGTTTCTAGTAACTATTTTACCTCGGTAACAGGATGCTTAGGAAACCAAGGGAGTGTTTTCCATGTGTCTGGCAAATATTTCCATGTGTCTTTAGATAATGTAATTAATTTTCCTGTGCATAATTATTGCATTTATATAATGAAAAGACTTTTGTACCTTTTGTATCTGAAAGATATGTCTATTTTTTAGATATAATACCATCTGGAAGGAATCAAATACACAAGATAAAAAGGAAGTTAGCAACCACAATCCAGAAAAATTTGCAAGAAACTGGCATTAAAATAAATTCTGTGATCATTTTGAATGTGAATCAAATTTTTAAATAATGAAGTACTCACTGGACAAAGCACAGGGGACACAAATTTTGTTCTTTATACCTGTATATTGTAATCTCCAATAGTTTTGTCCATCTGAAGTTCTCTTCCTCCAGCCAATGTATAAAGTGCGGACCTATTCTTCCCGCGGAAAACAATGAAATTGTGAAAAACTTTAAAATTCTGCCCTCATATAGAAATAGTTTTTGAAAGTCTAACCTGTACAAATAGAAGTAAATTTGAGCCAGAACTGGGAAAAGTCCTGCACATTGTGATTATCTGTAATGATCTGTGACTTCAGGACTTTAAAATAAAGGAACAGATCATAACAGAAAATTGAACTGGGACTTTCATTAAATATATGATATCTATTGATCTGTATTGCCTTCCATTCTAAGCCAATTATATATACTTTTTTCATTAAGGAAAAGACATAAAATATGCCTTAAATAAATGTCTAATCAACTGCCTTTTTAATTTTGCTCAAGATGATCTAAATCATTAATTAAAAATAATGTTGTACAGTACAGTTTCTACTTCAAAATAAAGATATTTTTTATTTTTAAGAAGAACAAGTAGTACCTCTACCCTTTCCTTTTCTCTTTTAAATGCTCTGCTACTTTATCCTCATTCATGGGATAAGCATTAAAGGGGTAAAACCCAAATCAATACATAAAGCAGTTATTTAACTCAACATAAATGATGTAATTCTATCTAAACTGAAGTTTCTAAATGGTGTTTCATGAGGCTTTTCAGCCAAATGGAATACTGATTCTTCCACTCATACAATTCTTATGTTGAAATAAATTTCCTGTATTTGAAAAACAAGGTGAATTTCTCAAAAAGCTGATTTAAAAACCATTTCATTAACATTTATAAATTGTAGTGATCATTTCAGATGTTCATTTCCTTACTTTTTTTTTTAACGGAAGTCAGCATGCAGGACCAGCTTAATAGAAATACTTTATTATATCCCTGCAGTTGTGCTATGTGTTAATAAAACACCCCAATTTATAAAGCACATAAAGCTTTTAATCAGCATTTTTTTATCATGTTAAAGGAGCATAAGAGTAAAAAATTCAGAGCTTTTATAAAACAATGATAGTTTTGAATTAATTGCAATAATCCAGGGAAATTAATACAGTACAAGTTGATACCAAAAAAAAAAAAAAATCTGAGACAATCTTTACAATTGATTATTACTTGTGATTCAATTGCAGGATGAGGTAAACACATTTCCACAAAATTTAACACTTTTATCTTGAACAGGAACCTATTTGAGAGTAGATTCAACAGAAGAAAATTTGTCTAAAACAGTATTTAAGAGACAGCAAAAACTGGACAATTGCTGAATATGCTGAAAATGTGCACACCCTTGTTTGAAACTAGACTTCTGGGCATCTAGGTGTCTTAGCTGTTTTGCAAATCCACAGCTGCTATAAATGCCCAGCTCAAACCTGATTAGGTTCCCAAAACAAAGGTATCTGCATGCATAAAACACTCTATGTGGGAGAAATAAAGTTAGTTTCATCTTTCATAACATAAACTTGTAGAACCAGGATGCCGATGAGTATCTATACACCCTTCCCCCCTAGACTGGTCATGTACCTTAACAAACCCAGTGGGGCAGTGGAGAGGGAAAAGAGGTAGACAATAAATAGTTTTTGTTCGTATCATTTTAATTCTGTGTTATTTAAAGTATCAATATTAGTATTGTAGCAAGGGAACTAACAAGAATTCTTCATTTAGAATACAAGGACTTGCACATACAGTGTGCTCCTTATGTTGATAGCAAGACTGCATGCAACATAGTGATAATTCAGGCAGCCTATTCTGTAGTTTGGATGCAAGAGGTTGGTGATGCTGTGATACTTTTCCAGTTAGCAAAAAAGCAAGGATATGAGCAGTCCATTGATCCTGCTCTGTCAGTTTGCCAGCTGGGGCTGGAACATGCAGCCCAGGAAAAAGATGCATTTAGTCTGCAGGTGGCAGTTTGGAAGGAGACGTCTGATCTCTACCCCCAGGTTTTATTTTATATATTTGATCTTCCTAGTAGTCAGTAGGTAAGATCATATTTTGCAAGGCTTTTCCAGGCATTTTTCAGAGTTCTGCTTTTCTAAAATTCAAATGTTTGCATTAACTATTCTTCTAAATATTTTAATGCAATAAACATGTTTGGAAAACATCCATGGAGCTTACTTGTTATCTCAAGCTTTTGAGAAAAGTAGTTATTTACAGCTTTTAGTCCGTTTCTGTTACTTCACTTCATTCTATCTTAACCACATATGTCCTTGACCATCTGTAATGCAGCAATAGCTGCCAGTAAAATTATGGCAGTTTTTGTTCAAAAAAAACCAGAAACTTTTTAAAGGGGCAGTAGACTAAGCACAATTGACTAATATTCACACTTAAGACTCCCTTCTGCATTTGAAATCTATACCAACATTTATATTTGAAATTAAGAGGAAAGTAATGTTCTTAGGAAGATATAAATTTAAATTAGAGTATTATATTAAAATGTGCTTTTTTGCTCTCAGTAACCAATATTTTTATACTGCAGGCATAATTTACCAACTAGACTGAACAAATGAAGGCAATGTCCTGAATAACATCATTCTCACAGTTAAACATCAGTATCAAAGCAGGGCATTTGAAGATATGAAAGAAAAAGGTAATGACATTATCCTTGAATCTTCATAACTTTCCTAAAGGTGAATGTATTAAATAAGAACCACTGAAGTGTTGTTGGCACTGTTTTGTGCATCCCATCTGTTAGTCGTAATATTACATCAGCTAATTAATGTGTGTTACCTTGTGTGTAAAACAACATGTACTCTGTTGATTGCAGAGTCAATCCTAAAGTGGTCCTCAATGGAGCAGTTTGATTTTTTTGTGTCAGAAAGTTAGGGATTTTTCCTAATGAAAAATTCCGTTTCCATTAAAATCTTCAAGATTTAAAATTATATACTTTTTTTGGAAACTTGTGCAGAAATTATTTGTCTCTATATCATCCCATTTTCCTTTCTAAAATGCTTTGTCTTAAAATTTTAAAGAATTTTGTAATGCAATTTTGTCTTTATTTTTGTGTGCAGTGCATTTGATCTAGCTGATGATGTACTTCTACTGACATGTCATAGTGTAAATTGTCAAAAATTGTATTATGACATGACAGTAGCAATGGTGCACAACTAATTAAATCTAATAAAGTCTGTCATTTTTGCTTTTATTTTTTAAGTCACGAAGGACAGCTGCTACCTAGTACCAAAAAAAATCTTCTAGACAGAAACTGTTATTCTTTGTGTTTGCCGTGGTGTGGTTGACACTCCTGAAGGACAGGATGTCATCTGGAGGGACCTGGACAAGCTCGAGAGTGGGCCCTTGGGAACTTCATGAGGTTTAACAAGGTTTAACACCAAGTGCGAGGTGCTGTACCTGGGCTGTGACAACACAGGCTGGGGGATGAACAGATTGAGAGCAGCCCTGCTGAGAAGGTGGATGAGAGGGCAATGGATGTGAGCAAGCAATGTGGGCCTATAGCCCAGAAAACCAAATATGTCCTGGGCTGCACCAAAAGATGTGTGGCCAACAGGGCCCCGCTTTTCTGATCCTATGTGGAGGGCTGTATCCAGCTCTGGGGTACTCAGCACAGGACTGTACTCAACACTGACCTTTTGGAGTGAGTCCAGCAGAGGGCCACAAAGGTGATTAGAGGGATGGAGCACTTCTGCTGTGAAGGAAGGCTAAGAGAATTGGGATTGCTTAGCCTGAAGAAGACAAAGATTCAGGGAGGATGTTGCCCAGAGAAGTAGTGTAACGCAGTTCTTGTGCTTGAAGCACGAGCTCTGGCATGCCCCAGGTCAGACAGAGTCCAGCTCGTTACTTCTGTGCGTCGCCGAAGCGACTTCAGCATCAGGAGAAGAGCTGCTGGCTGGGCTGGCTATCTGGCTTCTCGGCAGAGGGAACACGGCAGGAGCCGATGGGATCGGCTCACGTTAGCTCGGAGACAAAGGAAGAGAGAGGCTGTTCTGGTCTGACTCCTAACAGGTTTATTGTTAGAAGTTTCGCAACCCGAACAAGCTCGGAAGGGATGGAATCCGATGGGAAGCTCCCGCGAGGCTTGTCCTCAGTGTTATAGAGCGTTTGAAAACCGCGGTGAAAGGGGAAAACAACCAATGAGTTACAAGCCAGGGGGAGGATACAATTCAACAAGAACCACTGGGGGAAACCGAGAGGCAGGAGTTATAACAGAGAACCAGTGAACAACTGAGTAACCGGGAATTTTCCCGAACCGGGGGAGGAGGCTTGGACCCGGGCACTGCCCAGGGGGTGCAGCTGAGGCTTCTGAGCAGCCCCTCAACCCACCCTCTGAGTCTGCCTCTTCGGGAAACTCGATCCAGGGGATGGGCTGGGATTGATTGGCATCACGCTGCCCCAGCCCCGCAGTGGGATGGGTCACAGCAACAGTAGTGAATATCGAACAGGCCAAGATGGATGAGGCTTTGAGCATCCTGGTCTAATGGAAGGTGTCCCTGACCACGGCAGAGGGGGATGGAACTAGATGCTCTCTGTGGTCCCCTTCAGCCCAAGCCATTCTATGTTTCTATGATGATTCTATGAATCAGTTGAACCAGTTCTAAGTTCCTCTAATTATCTTGGAATAGGTTTGAGGTGAATATCTGTGGGAGGGCATATCACCCCTCTCCCCACCACAGGGGCCCAGTGCAGATAGGAGAGATAACCCAGGTAGGCAAGGCCCAGCGGGTATCATCTCTTGGCGCCAAAAGGTCTGCCAGCCTAACCAAGAATCTTGGTATGGAAAGCAGATGTGGGAAGAGATAAAAGAAAAAACATAGGTGACAAAAAGGCCTGTTTTACACTATAAAAGCACTACGGATTATCACAGAGGCAGAAGTCTCCTACACACACTCTGAGAAACCTTCTACACACACGACCTGAAAGCGTGTGAGACTTATCCCCGGAGCCTGGACACAGATTCTGTGGCTACTTTCCTGGGAATTGAGGGAAAGGATTTTGATGTGTGCTCCATCAGGAATTGGATGGTAAGAAACATTGGATCCTAAGTTATATTATTGCTTCGCTAGCAGTAAATTAATGGCACCTTTAACCCCACATGTATAAATACTAGTTGTCCTCTTTTTGTCTTATTCCTTTTTAGTAATAATCTGTTTTAAGTCTTATGTCTGTTAGTTTTGTGTCTGTTAAATAAATAATTCATTCTATAATAGGCTGAATCAGCCATTATTAAAGAAGTTACTACTGAAGGTAGGTCTTGGGGTGCTGGCCACCTCAATAAAGCTACTACCTGGTGCCAGAGGCCTGGGCAAAAGGCAGGGACTTATTTAAACCCACATCATCCATTCATAACAATACCATATGTCTCTTGTAGCAATTAAGAAAAGTCCATTTGGTTCCTAAGGCAGCAAGGTTGTTCATCATTGGTGTAAAATTGTATTTATGTCAGTTGTGCTGCTTAGATGAAATATCATTTTATTTTGCAGAGAGGAAAGAAATATGAAAGTAAGAAAGTTTCAAACATGATGCTCTTTCTACCAAATCTTACCTTCTTGGGTTACTGTTGACTCCCAAAGTACTTCACATTTTTTTAAACAATCACTTTGCTAGACACTATAAACCTGTGCAGCTGCAGCCAGGTCTTTTTGGAAAGCTATTTACTTCACCTTTCTTCTGGTATGGATCTAGTCAATAAAATAATTTTTGATTCATCAATGGTTTATATAAAACCATTTTTTACGTATTAAAATATATGGATTCCATATCTAACTGTAAAAATTGAAACTATAAAATATCCCAACATGTCATTTTCTCAACTAGCTGTGTGCATGGATCGTACAGTTTAATTACTTGTGATCTGACTCATTATTGCTTCCTTTCTTACAGGCTTTAATTTTTTAAAGTAATATCAAATGAGGATTTTGCCATTTGGTAGAACCAAATCTGACTGTCCTCTTGCTATTTTCAAAGGTTTTAATATTTCTGACTATTGCTAATATGTCTTGTTATTCCCATTTGTATAAAAAAAAAGGTAAGCATATATAACTCACAAATTCAGAATTCTTCTGGTGTTCCAGTTGAACCCCAGCTGGAAACTAAGCACAACACAGCTACTCTGTCAGGAGAATGGGGCAGAGAATTGAAAGGATGAAAATGCAAAAAACTTACAGGGTGAAACAAAGACAATTTAATAGGTAAAGCAAAAACCACGTGTGCAAATGTAGCAAAATAAGGAATTCATTCACTATTTTCTGACAGATGTTTGGTCATCTCCAGGAAAATGATAACTTGAGAAGAAAAATGCTGCATCTCTAAAAGTTGTGTGTCATGTCATGTCCTCCCCACCTCTTCTCCTTTTTTTCCTCTGCTTTTATTACTGAGCATGATGTCTTGACATCTGGAACATCCCTTTGGTCAGTGGCAGTCAGCTGTCCCAGCTATGTCCAGTCTCAATTTCTTGTGCATCCCCAGCCTCCTCACTGATGGGGTGGTGCAAGAAGCAGAAAAGGCCTTGGCTCCATCTACATTCTGCTCAGCAGTAATTAAATATCCCTGCTTTATTAACATTGTTTTTAGCACAAATCCAAAACACAGGCCCATGCTAGCTACTGTGAATAAAACTTACTCTGTCCCACCCAAAACTAGTACATTCAGACAAAACCATTAGATATTTCTGCCTTTATTATAAGAAATATCATGATCAGTTTCATAGATGCAGGGTTTTCACAGACCAAAAAAGCTTTTATAACTGTAAATCATGATGACTAAGGTTATGTGAGGCTTTTGGCAGTTAAAAGGAAAAGGGTGTTAGTGATGGAATACTTCAGATACTTACTTAGAGCCAGGATTTTATGTCATTCTAGATATTGAGTGAAATGGGAGTATTGGCCCACGTTTCTATCATCTATACATGATGAACATGTTTATCAATTTGTAGAGTTGGTGAGAACATGTCTATACTGGTCAAATGTTTAGCCATCTGCGTAATAATGCCTTGAAGTCTCAGTCTGTGTCTGCCAGTGATTCTGTCATCTAAATTAACTTCCTCCATTATATCTGTAACGGCTTTATCTGTTGCTTTTTTGTCTGAAAAGAACAGGAAAATAGATAATCACACCTGGAATTTGCTAGTTATTTTTTAATGAATTTAAAAATTTATAGGAAGTATTTTTGTATTGTAAATTTACAGATGAGCAAATCAGATTCATCCAGAGAAAGAAGATTAGTGACTCCTGGAAATATATATATATATATTTTAAGTGATGGACTTTATTATTTGCCTTCTAAAAATCTTTCTTGTTTGAAAATTAGGACTATAATACCATTTATTTTCTCTGAAACTCTGTAATAGTGGAAAAAATAGACTGCTTTAACTCTTTCAATATAATAAAAATATTTTTAGTTGCATTACTAGAGAGCTCTATTATTAATGATACTGGGGTTCTGGTTTTGATGACTTTCCTATTTCTTATGTGTTCAGTTCAATGACTTTACAAAAACTTCTTTTTTAACTTCCTCTCATCCTACTCATGTTAATTTTTGTTGAGATTTAAGTGTAAACCTACTGGTAAATAGGTTTTATTGTTTTTACAACAGAGTCCTTTTTTTAATATATCTAAACACAAGTTAATTCCTTTGGTTCAACAATAACTAATAAATGTATATAATGTGATTAGGCTGAAATCCAGTGTATATACTTTTATAATCTCCAATTGTGTATAATATCTGTGAGTATCTATTGAAGAAAGAGTTAACATTTAAGTCAGAACCCTCTGATAGCCCTACAGGTTTGCAGCTTCTGTCAACCTCTCTTTGTGTGCTAGCTCTAATTCCAACCAGCACAGCTGTATGGTTAAGAAGTAATATTTTGTATTCCTGAAGGAGTAAAAGGCTTCTATTTAAAAGCTATAATACCTCAAGGAAATAGAAAGATATCTTTATAGTAAGTGCTCTTAAGCAACTGACACTAATGTTATTTGAATTTGTATTTTCTGTTGTTCCTAAATAAGATTAAATATTGCCAAACACCTAGCGTAACTAATTGACTACTGATAATATGGCCATCGTTAAAAGCAATTGACTTTGAAGTAAATTAAGTGTAATTTAATTGGAGAAAAAAGTGACATTCTTTATTACCTGTTGATAGGACCTTCAGAACAAATTAAAAAAATATATATAATTACAGGTAACAACTGAAAAAACCTTGACCTTAGGTCTTAGTTGAACTAACTGTTTTATGTAGGAGTCTTCAGTGTAGTTCTTTGGCTCATATGCAACACTAAAGAGAAGGTTGTGTGCTCAAAAGAAGGGTAGATGCTTGAGTATATTGTCCTGAGAAATTAGGAGTATTAAGGTTTTTTAATTTATGGAAGTCTTCCTTTAGGTGCCTGAATAAGAATATGTATCTATTTGGTTCATATTATTTTCTTTTCTATTTGAAATTGGTTTGGATTCCAGACATAGGAAATATTTCTGCTACTGAGTGTATCTTCTACTGAGTATATCTATGAGCTGTTGGATGCTGTTTGTCACCACTGACACCTGTGAGAGACAAGAATTCATTAGGAGGTCTTCTGAAAGATTAGGCAACTGAAAAAGGATACGGGAACATTATCATTAATAATCTTGCGGAAGATGCAAGACTTTGTAAATTTTAACTGCAGAAATTTTGTCAGTCTTATCAAAGAGCAAATGCAGTGTCATTGCTGCTTTTTCACCCTAAGTCCAGAATTTGTTCTTATCTATATCTTTTCTCTCTTTCTTCTCCTTCTTCCAATTCCCTCTTCTCAGAGTTTGGAGCAACTTAACATTTCATGGGCTTGGGTTTTTCTAAGATGAACAGGCTAAGTTAATGCTTTGTGAAATGTTTTATGTTGATTGCTGATCTGAACTTTTGCCAAAGTTCTGTGATTTTCTGAAGTTGTCAGTAAAGTTTTTTGTTGTTTTGACCTCTTGAGAATATCTTGTTGGTGTTTTTCCTGTGTGTCTAACTCAGAGTACATTAAAAAAGGTAAACCCTTTTAAAAGTCTTGTCAAGCAAGTTTTGGGGTCTTACAACTCCCCACACAGCCCACACTCACTTCCAGACCAGATTTCCTTGTGGATTTGACCTCAGGTTTCCCAGAGCAGAACAATTTCCCAGAGCAATTATTTTGATCCTTGAAATTAATTATGGTTCAACAAAAAACCAACAGCTTGATCTGGGTGCCTCTGAGGACAGACTTCAAGCAAAGGAAAACCTGAGCTTTTATTCCCTTACACTCTGAGGAGTGAAAGTTTGAGACAGGCTCCTGCTGTGTCTCAATGTCTGATCACCTGGCTGGGTCCCCAGGCCCTTAGTTATGTACAGGGTTGGTACCAGTTCATGGCCTCTTGCCTCCAGCTCCCATCACCCACAGCTCAGTCTGCAGCCCTCGCTGCAGTTGAACACTGAGCTACCTGCACGGTTTATTCCTCACCAATGTGAAGTTATCTAATCCATGTATAGCACTACACCTCTTCACTAATGTTGCCCTTTTTTGACTACTACAAATAACTTTTCATTTTCAGTACATATTCATTTCTGAAATAAGAAAGTTAGCTTTCATATTTGATTAAGTATTTATTAAAAGAGGTGGTCTGTGAATTAAAGAATATATTACTTTTTAATAAAATCAGATTAGAGGAAAGTAGTAAAGCCAAATATTAAAAAGGAACCCATCATAAAATAGATTTTTTTGTTTTAAAAGTCAATCTTCAGGGTTATCAGAGAAATTTGTTCAACTTGTCAGTCCTTCACTTCTGAATCTACAAGCACAGAAAATGCAATCACAGGAAATTTTGTTTAATGTTATACTTTTAATTTTTATGTAGTATAGACATCAGGATGCACTAAGGAGCATACACCCAAGGGTTCCTAAACTTCAAAGTTTAAAAATCTAATTTTCACTTTAGAGGATTCACATGAAGGACTTCAGTCAATATAATGAGTTTCATTCTGTTTCTGTATTCACTATTTGATAACCTTCTCTAGTAATTCAGTCACATATCTCATTTGCATGAAGTTTATTTTAAATGTCAGAATTGAGATATGACCATAAGTATTCACTTTGATTAACATGTTAGAGATTTTTTCTTGACCTTAAATGAAGATGTTGCTTCAAAATGTAATCACATCTTTAAAATGGGTGGAGATTGAGGAGGGAAAACGCTATACAGACATCAGAGCATGATATATACAGGCTCAGGGCCAAAATACTTTGCTGTTTCCCAACATACTCTCTTATAGAGCTGGTGTTCAGAGATTTCATTGAAATGCAATAGAAGAGGTATTTTGATCCTCTTTTTATCTATCCTTTCAAGAATTCACAGTTTGGCTCTAACAATGTGAGTACATGTTTCATTGGCACATGATTTAGTATCTGAGGATTTTAGTTCAAATAATCTTCACTTTTTTTTGGGTTACTGGGACAGTAGGAGGTCTGCATATATATTTAAAATTTTGCAAAATTTATTTTAACACATTTGACTGCATTAAAGGTGGCTGTGATGAGTAGATTACTTTAAAGATAGCACCTTTTCAAGGTGTTTCATTTGCTTCATAAAGCATATTCCATATGCAATTAAAGGATAGACATGATGTGCCAAACTTGATACTAAATATTGAGTGTATTACAATAAATTACACTTCCTTGCAATGAGTTTTCAAGCAGAAATAGGGAAGGTTAAGCATATCCTAACTATCTTAATGTGACCTTACTCTGATAACTAATACCAGATAAAATAAAATAAAAATAGAAAATGGACTGTAGGCAACTGAATATAAGGTGCAATTCAGTGCTACTTTTCAAATTTATGATTCTCTAGGAGTCTAATGTGCTCTTTTCACAAGAAGCAAGAATCATTTCAGTCCTGAAAGGACATTGCTGAGCTGAGTAGTTTTAGTTTGAATTATGCCCAAGTTTGATGAGAAAATTAGTTGTTGTTTTATTCACATGAACATGAACATAATGAGTATTTTGGGAATGAACACAAGATACAATGAATAGAAGTAGAATGCAAGTGGAAGACATGAAAAAGGAAATACCAAACCTGCTTTGGCTACAAACCCAGTCTAAAGGTGATGTTCTGAAGGAGTCTGTGAACCCATTCAGTGGAAGAAATTGATTGGAGATCAACCACGTTGGACCATAACTCTTGTGGTTGAACTAATGAAGAAGTGTGTGAGGGGATGTCAGGGATATAAGAGAAAGAGAAGTTTCCTCTACACTTGAATAGGAATAAAGTTTTCTGTTCCTAGAAAAAAAAATCATAGTGGGTTAGGTTGATCAGTCAATTCCAGACAGCAAGTTGGTAGAGGGAAAAATGTCATACAATGCATGTTATGTACATGAGGCCAACATATTCCTTTCAAGTATGTCATTAGTAGTGACTAGACAGTCTCATACTCATAAGAAAGATTTTTGTAAGTCCTGCCTGACCACATAACTTGACTCATAATTTGCATCCAGACCCTAATAACTAAATTTAGGGTCATGGATTCTGCAGGAGTATCCAATGCTCAAAGCTTACATTTTTTTTCAAGCTCAGTTTGTAATGCTGTATACTTTGATGAGCTTTTATATCCTAGATCACAGAAATCTAGTTCTGTCCCTCTAAGAATCGATAACACTGCATCAGATACAATACTACATTCCTGAATCTATCCAGTTTTTGAAAAAACAAAGAAAAGAAAGCATTTGGCAATAGTATGACTTCCTAGGAATAATTTGGGTATAGTTGCCTCATTATTGTAAATTTCCCATGTAAGCAATAGCTATGGCTATCCATGCAGTTTCAGAAGCAGTTAAAAATTTATGCAAAATTAGGTTAGAAGTTGAAATAGTTTAACAAAGGGGGAATAATGAAAGCTGATAGGTCGAAGTGCTATTCAATCGATAGTTTTTCTACAGCAGATTCATAGCATCACATAAAAACTTGTAGGCAATGTTCTGTTCACTAATCAGAAATATACTTGGTTCATGCTATTTGTTTTGACTATCTTTTTAAACCTAACTATGTGCCCATTATATATGAATTTGATTTGAGAGAAGTTTGACTTCTGTTTATAGCTCAACAATGATTCTGTATATTCGACATTAAATATATCTGATTTTTTGATCTTAGGTTATCACATCAGTGAATATGAACATTCAGTTGAGCTAGGGATAAATAGTACTTATTTTATATAGTTTTCTGATGAGCAATATGATGAAGAGGTGAGTTCAACTATTTCTGTTTCACTACTACTGAAACCAGAACAGAGAAAGTGAAATGATTTATCCAAAGTAGCACAGCATTGGGGTACATCATCCTAGCCTGAGCCTATTGCTCTAGAGAGTGGCCAAGGTAACATTTATAATCACTGCCTCAAATAATGACTTTTCTTGAAAGTACAAGGCTCCACTTTTATTGGGGATGTTTCTCTTACATTGCATTATCCTTGGCTTATGTTTCTCAAAGACTCTATAAAAGTTTCATTCTGTGAGATCTCTACCACAATTCAGTCACTTAGTGCAGTGCAAGCTCCTGATAAAGTATCATCAGTGACAAACTAGTCCAGTAGTCAGAATGCACTGCACAGGCATGTGGTGTGTGGATGTGAACTGGAAGGGACAACACATGCAACTCCTATCAATATTAATGAAAATCAGACCGCTAAATCTCAGTGTGTTGTGCTGAATGTGCTCCCTGACGTGTTTGAAGGAATACCATTTTCATACCAAGTAGTTGCAAATGTGCTGCTCCATAAAACCTAATATCCTAGGAAAGGATTCCCATATCGTTCATACTCTACAACAAAGATGACGGCCTGGAATTGTTGATTGGATAATTCTACAGGATGTCGTACATCATTTTTATTCATTATGAAGTTATCATCTGTGTAGACTCAGTTGAATGGGCATGGGTTGCTTTAAAGCATTAGGTTTTTGGTTAACCATCACATTATCAGCTAAAAAGTAGTTGATCCATGTTCTGATTTTTTTTCCTCTTCTGGCTCTGTCCATAAACTTGACAGAGCCACAGGTCTCTATGGATTCTGGCCAAGTTGCCAGTTGTTCAGATGTTCCATCAAAAAAATTTAGCTAGTTCTGTTGAAGATAGCAATGGCAAAGTTACAGTTTTTTTAGCTCAGTAGTGATTTGTAGACAAGTATTAGGCAGTGGAGTGAATGAATCTAATTTAGGTCCTGTTGGAGAGTAAAGTTTATTGAGGATGATACAATGCATAATTGATCTCTTATCTTCTACTAGGTACTTTTCAAAGGTATTTGAATGGTTTGGATTGTAAGTGACAGTGAGAATCATGTAGTTACAAGCTCCCTACAAAAGATAGGGATACTTTCCCCTACACCAAATTGCTCAAAGCCCCATCCAACCTGGCCTTGAACACTTCCAGGGATAGGGCATCCACAACCTCTCTGGGCAGTCTGTTCCACTACCCTCACAGCAAAGAATTTCTTCCTAGCATCTAATCTAAATCTACTCTCTTTCAGCTTAAAGCCATTCCTCCTTGTCCTGTCACCACATGTGCTTGTTAACAGTCCCTCTCCAGCTCTCTTGTAGCCTCCCTTTAGGTACTGGAGGGCTGCTACATAGTGTATTACAAGACATAACAAGTAGTATTACCATGCTTTTAGTCTGTACTCTGTAAGAGACAATTCTGGGAAAGGAATCTTTACATGCTCATTGTAGGGTCTCAAATAAAAGTGCATAATGCATATGTTTCTAACCAATTACATATCAGATAAAAATTTTTGGGAAGTTTACAATACTAGAAAATGTCATCCATCTCCCACTAAAAAGTAAGTACCGAGGATAATTACTAAAATTTCTAAATTGTAGCTAGGGGCAAGGAATGTTTATGATTTTCTGTAGTTCTGCTGTCAGCCTTTGCCTTCTGCTCTTGCCCTTTAGAGTATTCTAAGTACTACTTTCATAGCATATAGCCAATTCTTTACCTTTCATTTGATTTAGCTATATCATTATCATGATGTTTTAATATTGAAAATCAAAAGTAATTCAGAGCAAATAATTTGATGAATTTTGCCTTTCTCTGAGAGTGATTAATTTCTCAAATTTATTCATTATTCAGAGTGATTCCTCATTCCTTTAGCAAATAATTCTTAATGTGTCATTTTAATTGTGAATTATAAATATTACAATCAGTTTGTGCTCTAACTTCGGTGCAATAGCACATGTATCTGACTAACTTCAGCATTTCACTTTGAATTTCCAACTGTGTTTGATTATAATAGGTGTTAGCAATGTATGCCAGGCAATCAAAATCCAGATATAATATGATACATGGTAGCTAACCAACCCAGCATGAAGGCAAACTAAAAATTTGATAATCAGATGTTCAGTTTAAAATTTACTTTCAGCAAATACTCAAGCAATCAAGCCAAATGTATACTCAGTGAACTCTGGACAACTAAATGCTTTCAGAAAGTCATCATGAAAAGATAAACTGAATGTAAAAACCAAAAAAGTCAAGGATACTTCCTTCAGTTATTTTGGGGTTTAAGTTGCTGACTGCCTTAGTTATTTTCCTACAGAATAAGAAATTTATTGAAGCGTCACAAATTAAGGAGAGAGATAGCTGAACATCAGGAAGGATATTGCTGTTCCTGAGATGAGTAAGGAGATATTTATTCTTATGTAAATATCCAATTTTTACCCTTTCAAAACTCAAATCGTGCAAAGGATGAATGGAGATGACTTATACAATCTCTGTATTTAGATCCACATTTTTTAATGTGACTAAATTCAATTTTAATGTGACTACATTGTGTGAACAATACATGTACACACAAATTACAGGTCAGTAGAAATGGAGTTAGACAAGACACAAAGTAACGTAATGTAAAATAGTAGCAAAGTAATTAGTACCAAACTCTCCTGTTATAATCCATAAGTACATTCAGGCATCTCAAAATATGTGTGTTCATTATCTAACATTTAGTGCAAAACACAGAGGAACCAGCTACCCAGTGCAAATTATAAACCTAACTAAGCCATAGACAATGCAAGCTTTGACAAGATGTTTGACCTCCTGGTTCCTCAGCCAGACCAGCTGTGAAATAGATAAAAAAAATTGTGTAAAAACAGACCCAAATGGGAAACAGATCTGCCACTGGCAAAAAATATGAATGAACAAATGGCAAACACATCAGGGTCATCGCATCCGGTTATTCTTTATGCTTGAATAGCAGAGCCTAAATCTGAACAGTTGATTCATCACATATTCCTGAGTAAAGGAGATTAAAAAATGGAAGATAACACTGACACTTAATGATCTTCCACCCAGGAGATGCAGTACAATTTCAGTATTTGTTGACACAGAACACAGAATAGTTCAGTGTAAGCTGGATTTTTGCTGCTCACAATTATCTCAGTGAGGGATACTGATAGTTTGACAACTGTGCACTCTTAAATGGAAAATATTAGCAACACTTTTCTCCTAATTGTAAATACTATGTAATATTATAAAAAGAAAGAATTCTTAAATTCAAGTTAAAGATTTTTAACTTTCATGTTTCTCAGAGCTTGAACAATGTGAATTTCTTGACAATCATTCCAGTCCAATAGATTTTCTATCATTATCCAGAGACTCTAAATTCAGATCTCATACCAAAGATTAGTACATTGCTACTCGATACTTAAACATGCATGTTTTGGAGGCTTATTACTGTATCTGGAACATGTATTTATCTAATGTGACTATTTAATCTGAAGAAATATTTTCCAGCTGTTTTCTAGAATATATAGTAGCTGCATAATTTAAATGAGCCATGTGATTACACTAAGTAACTAAATCATTCATTAAAACTAGATAAAACCAGTATGTTGTGTGTAGTCAGTGATAACTAATTTAATTTTCAGCACTGTTTAGAAGTTCTAAATTTATTGAGGACACATTAGTTGATGTCCTGTTATTGACTGAGGAATAAAACAACACAGCAGACACTAATATTTTTTCATTTGCACACTATTACTTCTGCTTTATGAACAAGTGGCATTTATGCTGTAGGTAGGAAATATATAATTCAATGTTATTTAAAATAGGAAACAATGTAAACTCCATAAAGTAATTGGAAAAAAAAAAATGCACCTTTTCTCTAAATTGATAATTGTATGTATTACATAGTGCCTCTACTTGTGACTCTTGTTATTGAGGACACCTTCATTTTTGACTCCACAAGAGATTGGGGTATTTCCTTGCCATATTCTAATGCGTACTCAAAGATTTGACTCTCAAAAGCAAAAGATTTTTGTTTTCTTGTAGACAATTCTAAATAATTAATTACTAGCATAATCATTGTATTAATCTGACTTTTTGCTGCTGTAGAAGGAAACTTTGAAAAAAACCAGTATTTATGTCATTTACTGCTGTCTACTAAGGTTACTATTTCATCATGAAAAATTTTTATAAGCTCACAAATACAGTCAAACTTTTATATTTAAAAATTAAGAAAATCTTGAACGGTATATATATTAGGATGGTATGCAGGCATACCTGAGCTCAGAAATACTTGTTATTATTCTGCCTGGCCAAAATTGTTCAGTACAAGTTGTAGCTGACTGTCTCAAATGGTCCATATTTTAACCATAGATTTAGTACTAAATAACCAGCTTTCTTCAGCTATCGTGCTAAATAATTTTTCTGGACTGCTTGGGTACAGTTTCACAGACCAAACCTAGTACTCTATAGCATGTTATTATGTTTAAAACAAAACCCCTTAACACTTCCTTTATTTCTATTCTCTGAATTAGAATATCCTGTGTTAATTTGATTCCAGAAATTTTGTTGTTCTGCTCTGAAATGAAATCAAATGAAAAAATGAATTGTCAGAGATCTTTTCCAAAGAAAGTAATTATTATTTATGCTTCTCAAAAGAAGTAGTTGGGTGGAGGGAGGCAGTTTTAATCTGATTTGTATCCAAAATGGAAGAAATCCCTACAAAATCTTAGGAGTAATGTTCACTTACATTCTAAATAATTAGCTTTACCTCTTTCATAGCTTCAGCAAAGGATAGAAAAGATATTGGGACTGCTCAGTTTTAAGCTTGAAGCTGACAAAACTTTGTAGAAAAGGAACATTTTTTCTCCCTAGCTTATACATGGGATTTTAGATTTCTGATAATGTACAGAAAAGCTTTATAATACAGTTTCTTGATAAACTTTTTCTAATGCCAGGAGAATTACCTTTAAATGTGCTTTTTTAATGGATAATACTTATGGCCCCATACACAGCTTTAAAACAGGACCTTTCAAAGCTAAAGCTGCCATAAGTGCCAAAATATCCCTTCCTCAGAAACTGCTGTTCTCAGCCCAGTGCATGAGTAGACAGGCATTTCTGCTCCTTTCAATCAGCTTGTTCACAGCTTATAGTTGTAAGGGGGATGTACAAGATGGAGGAGCAAAATTTGGCAATAAAACATTCAAGTCCAAAGATTACTGGTAATTTTTTTTTCCTTTGTGTAAAGATTGCTCAAACCCAAAATCTTTGGCTGAGCTGCTACGGTAACTGGAAGGAACTCTGGTACCTATCTGATATTGTGTCTGAAGTTTTAGTTCGAGCTCCCCTCTCCTGCAGTGCCTACCTACACAAGAATAATAACAAGTAATTTATTTTTTTTTTAAAATTACATTTTCCACTCTTCACCTTGTTGATTTTCAAAATCACTTTAGTCATTATGCGTGGACACGCATGTGAGTCCAGTTATTTGCTAAATAATATCAGTCTGGAAGGAACTGAAAGGCTGAGCAACACTTCTGCTTGGTGACTTAGAAAGGCAAATTCTCTCAGATAAAATGCTCACTAAAGCAGCAACAAATCTATCCTTACTGCCAGAACATAGTACTCAATTCACGCTATTGTGTGAAGCGTAATTATGAGTTTAGTTGGTACTAGTTCTTTCACTGTAGGAAATTATTTTCACGCTGCACTGCAGCTCTCATCATTTCAATAAATGTCTTCATCATTTTTCAAGTCTTTTCTATTTGTAGAACTTAGCAAAGAATGAAGAATATGTTTTCATCAAAGCATTGCAAAAACCTGTGTTAAGTTACTGATAAGTAAGAATAGACTATGTAACTTCACACCCTGGGTTTTTTGCATTATTTCATCACATAAATTTCTAATACATTTATATAATTTAATGTCTTTCTCTCCATTAAAAAAATAAAGCCTTCCCTAAATCCTCCCTAAAGAGATTTATCAAGAGTCTTAGTGTATCCTTACATGTCAGAAAGGATTTGTACTTAAAATACCGCTCTCATATGTAGGTACCCTCTTTGTGTGCTTGCCAGGGAACCAGGATGCTGTGCTTATCTCCTTGAGTGCTTACTTCCGTTTTCAGGCTTCTCTTCCACTGGTTTGAAGCTGGCATAGTCACCATGCTAATATTTTGAAACTTAACTCCCTGGATTTTTTGGATAAAACTTTGAGTTTCTCGTCATTTTCTTTTCTTGACATTTTCAGTGAAGGAACAGACCTGTTTATAAAGCACTCTTTCTGGTCTCAGATAGCTCTAGCAAAGCTAGAGTTCTAGGCAAGTCTAGAATTCTAACTGTAATGCCTACCAATTATTTTTAAAATCGTGAGAAACAAAAAGCAGTATAGATTTTTTGGGTTTTATTTCCTTGCCTTATTCAGTTCATTTGACGCCACTGGTGCATATATGCAGTTCTTGTTAGCATTATAATGGTGGCCAGGAGTATTCATCACCTAAAGAAGAAATAACTTTCTGTGGAGCACTCTGTCTTGAAAATCCTTTTCTTTTACACTTTGCTACGAGCATGTGCACATTTCAGTATGTGCTGTGAGAACTACCTCTCTACCTTTAAGCCTGTTATTTGTCTAAAATGTAGGAAAAAAAGAAAGAAATTTTCACAACGGTGAATGCTTAGAGAAAGAATGTGAATCAATAGAAGAGCTAGAGCAGGTTGTGACAGCACGTTTTCCTAACATTTGGGAGAATGGCTGCGTGTGTGTGAATGAACTTTGGATAACAGGTTTCAGACAAGTAATGACTGCCTGAGTGCATGGCAATCAAAAGAGCATGTTAAAGGCAGTGTGGTTTTGCCCCGGCTTTTGCCTTGATCTTTGGGTAACTCTTAGCACAGCAGTATCTGCAGTGACAAATAGCATCTAGCTACTTCACAAGTGCAAAATTTGTGCAGCATCAAGGTAACGTGATATTGTACCTGCCGATTATGCAGTAAGATATGCATGCTTTCAGTATGCCTCCAGGTTTTTTAATGTACTTTTTCCACCGTAGCAGACATAGGTAAATTCAAAAAGTGAGCGTGAAAACGTTAATTTTCTTCAAATTCCAATTCACAATTGGAATATCAGTATTTCCCTTATAATAAATAACAGAGAACTGGTCCTGTTTATGATTATGTTAACCATTCAATGTACATGTATTTGCACAAACACCTATGACATTTTGTGGAATAGCAGGGAGCTCTCATTATTTTGCATTAGCAATATGAGTAATACATAACTATAAACTTTTGAGGTAATAAGAAAAGAAATTACCAGTTCAAAATAAATTCAAATTATAAATATTTTAATTATATTTGGCTTAATTTATGTAATATTTGGAGGTCACTCACACATGAAAGAATGTACTCAGTTACGTGCAAGTGTACACAATGAATCAATATGCAATGAAAAAAGTGCTGCTTGAGTTTAAAATAAAACTAGCCATCAGAAGAATAGATTTTTTGAATGTGTGAATCTGGGAGACAGTCTGTTAGGTTAAATAATGCTCAATTAAACTTTACAGTGAATAATTCCTGAGATCAGTTCAGAGCTGTGTCAGTTTTAGACTGACATTTGTCTCAACAAAATATTAGTCAATAATGGTAAATATTGAGCAGAGTAAAATAAGTCCAACATTTTATTCATTTTTTTTTTTTAAATGTGTGGAAACAGAAAGCTTGATTTGCATTTCGAACATTCCATCAGCTCCACAATTGACAAGGAATGGATATTGGAACAGGGAGATAATTTCTTTTACCCATTTATGAAAATTCTTTGGGGTTTAGAAACCAATTCTTTAGAGTAAAATCTAAAAATTTTCTTATGGCTAATTCTGAATGAAGATGTGTTATATTACATACCCAGTTTCATAGATCAATATTTCTTTACTGTGCTTCAAAGAGAGTAATTGCTTTTTGAGAGCATATTTTGTGATGCACCACTCTGATCAGATGAACTGGTTTTTTTTCCTTTTCTTGATTTTCCTTACATCACGTGTTTATTATGGTTGAAGGTTTGCACCGTACTTTTTCCAAAGTCTCATGTGGAAAGTAAAGTCATATATTAATCGTCATGCATATAAAGATTTAGAATCCATGACCTTTTTTTCTTTTTCCTTTGATCGGAGGATTAGGATGCATTTTTTGTTGAATATAGTTTTCTTCTCGATGGCAATTTCATAAACTTATTAAGAAACATTTGAATAGAACATTGCTCTCAAATCTGCTTAGCATCATATGTGAATTAAGTGGAGGCCTTAACTTTGCTGTTATCCAACATATTAAATACACACTGAATACTACAAAATGAAGGCTAAAGTTCGTGGTAGTTCAACTGATTTATCAATCCAGTTTGAGACACATTAACTAGTAATGTTTTTTCAGCATGCACGATTTGAACTGTATTTAAGGTGTTATTTGTTAGTGGCTTAGTCTTGCTTTTAGTGGAGAAATTCACAGTCATATAGGCATAATACTAACAGTAAAGATACAAGGTTAATAATAATATTTAGCTTGCATATAGCGGGTCTCATTGATATTTCCAAGAATTCAATATACTATTATCTCCAAGAAAATTACTTGAAAAAGTCCGGTGACCTCACAGTGAGTTAAAAATCCTCAGGAAGAATGACAAGCTAATCAGGGTCTCAGTTGGGACTACAGCTCAGATCTCCTTCAATCCAGTATTTTCTCTACAGAAAAAAATATTGTTATAAGATTATGAAGAGTTCCTCCTAATGCCTGTACCTAGTGTACAGGATAGAATGGAGAAATAAATAAAGGTTTATTTAACACATCTGGAAAAATAGATCAGAGAATCATAGAATATTCTGAGTTGGAAAGGACTTACAAGGATCATTGAGGGGATCAAATCCACAACCTTGGTGTTGTTAGCTCTGTGCTCTGATGTTGACCGTAGCAATTTAAAACATATAAAAGGGGACTTGATTTCTGTTTGTTTTCCTTAGGAAACATAGTTGCAACCTAGAAATATTTTTACATTAACCTCCATTTTCCGTCACTTTAAATCATTACTTGTAGAAATTATTAGCGGAGGAAATGTTGTTGGATACTGTCTGGCACCCTCTGCTGTACATAAATATTCCAAGCATAAATATTATATTATTGCTGATGCTCTGCTATAATTAAAGTACAAAGAGGGAAAAATATGAAAATAAAATACTATATCACAAAGTAAATTAACAGAGTGATCTTTGTCTGACAGTATGTACATGTGTGTCTAGTAAGTATTCCTTAATATCACCGCTTTCACTTAGGGTGTTTTTTTAATATTCCTTTCCAATAAAGAAGAGTAGGGAACTATTTCTCACTTTGAAAGACTTATAATTCTGATGCTCTATTTGGACCTTTATGATGTGGCTGTCAGTTTTCTCCCTTAATTTCAAAATACAAAAATAGTATGATGTGCAGAGTTTTACATACCTTCCTAGTATACTCTTAGAAGACAAACATTTAATGGGAGTGAGCCAGGTAAAGACACTAAACACACATGTTAGTCTAAATACTTTTTTTTTGAAAGAAAATCAAATGGTGTTATTTATAACATGATCATAGTACAATGAGATAAAGTCTAGGCATCTGATTAATATAGCAGCTCTAGGAATGACACATACGTATTGGAATATCCCAGTATAGTTTTCAAATGGTTGGATATTGCCAGTAGGTGTATTTTCTACTGAAAGAAGCCTGTAGCTATATGCCACTCTCAGAGTCCAATACTCTCTGTCCACCTTATTTTAGATATTTTTTGTGAGGAAGTTGCAATATTTCATATCATATTTACTTATCTGAAGACAGATGATTTTACAAGAGATTTCTAATTTAGCAAAATACACTGGAAACACAATACAATACAAATCTATACATTAGTTACAGTTCAAAAAATGTAACAGTTTCAAGACACAATTCACTCATAAGACCAGTATGATTCCCATTACAGGTCTCTCTAACATGTTCACTTCCACAATGCTGGAATCCCCAATAGCCAGGAAAGAATGTCTGGGTTGAAGCCAGCTCAAGCCCCTTGCTATCTTCAAAATTGTTTTGTTAATTGTTTTCATTCCCATGTCAAGCATGTTAAAAAGATCTCAAATAGACATTCATAGGTTTTAAGGAGATTTCAACAAAATTTAGGTGAGATTCACCAGTATGGAGCAATACAATCAGCAAGCTTTCAAAATTCTTGCCACCCTGACAGCCTGTGAGTTGTATGGCTAAGCCTAAGAGAGGAAAGAGTATAGATGCCTCGAGATCCTTGCCTTCACCAGAATCTTTGGGAGCTCCATGACTTTTGGTCTGTGACAGGTGAGGCTCTATAACAGAGGCAGAACAGGGAGTCAAAAATTACTATTACAATGTGTTCTAGAATGCTTGAATTTTGTGTATTGTTTGTTGTTTTCTCCCACTCCTTGCCTTACCAAATCAGTGGTGAGTGTTCAGGAAGAATAGATTGTTCTAGTTGTTTTTTTTTTTCTCTATACTGGAGATTTCAATTGAGAGATTGGACTGTGAATTTTTAAAAAAAATATTATTATTTAAAGTAAGTATGACAAAAAAGATAGATTTTTCTGAATTTCATGGAGTCACACCAAGCCATTTATTTTGTCTTAAATGAGAAATGAATGTTAGCAGTGTGCTCTCAGGAGGAGTCTTCATTGTGAGCCCTTTTGGTCTGTCATCTCCCAGATTTCTTAACTTCACAAAGCTTATTAGTACTTCAAAGTTCATTCCTTGGGCTGCTAGGGAGGGGCTTGTCTGATGAGGTAGAATTGTGGTACTGTATTGCCTACTTTTTGAAAGTAGATAGTTATATGCGAAGATGACTTTTTTACTGTTGCTGTCTTTTACTTTGTTTCTAAAGTTCTAATGTCTGCACTATACTCTAGCATGCAATAGGTGTCCTGAAGAAAACATACTGAATGTATGTATAACAATAGTTAATTTTTTCATGTCATTATGGAGGTAGGGTTTGCATCTTAGTACAGTTCTTAATCCCCTTAGAGTAATGAAGAGTGCAAAAAAAAAAAAATTATGCATACTTTATATTTTACAAATAATTCCTCATCTTATTTTGAATAAAAACCCAAAGGTTTAGATAAATAGAAAACATCTCTCTCTCCTGGTCCATATGTTGCTAATAATAAGTGTTGGCCTATAGCACCACAAACAGAACTTTTATCTCTGTCAAGGACTATTCCATGAAGTTTAAAAAGAAAACATAATCCTAAACACCTTTCTTGCTCAGATCTTTCAAATGCTGTACTGAAATATCTTCATCTAGAAACACACTAAAGGAATGTCTCTACATCTTATTTAGGTGAAATTGCAAGAACATAGTTCTGGTATTAGTATATGCTACTGTAACATGAAACATGATGTTATTCTTGTTGACAAAGATAAAACTAGTAAATTGAGATTTGGACTGTATGATCTTTAAAGGTCCCTTCCAACTCAAACACTTCTATGATTCTATGATAATTTTTGTAGGTACACATTCAGAAGTGTTATCAGAAAGCTAAATATCAGAAAGCTATGTAAACTATTAATGCTCCATATTAAACAACTGCCAGCTGCACCCTCTGGCCATACATTAAGAAACTTTGGACTGCTGCCAAGTTAAGAAGAGAAAATTTTGTGTGCATCATTGATTCTTGGCCAGTTAAAAGTAGAGTATTTGCATGGAACCAAAGTTATGCTATCTCTAAAGAAAATACACTGAGCAGAGCAAAATTCAAGTTGTATAACTCCTATTAGTCTAGAACATGCACACCCATGGAAAAGAGAGTCTTTGATACAACTTCTGAATAAAGAAACTGTGTTACTACTGAAAGAATATTTCCATGACTTGGCACCTGGATCCTCCTATTGTTATGAAATAGGAAGGACATCTAAAATCTGTGCTTATTTTAAGTAGCTCTCTTCATCTTACACAGGGTTTTAATTACAAATCCTCACATCTTAAGAGAGTATGTACCAAGAAAATTAATACATTTTAGTATGCAAAGTTCTCAACTAAAGAAATAAAGATTTTTTTTAATGCATGTAAGTCTACTCCTCTTGAAATGTACTGAAATTACAGTGTATTAAAGTTCCTGATTATCTAGCATGATCTTATTTTTAATTTTTAAATATTATGGTTTAAATGCATTTCTAATTTTAAGTTTTAATTTGATTTTATTATTCAAAAATTATTTATAGTCCCCTTTCTTTTCTGTTTTGTTTCATATTGTGATAAAATACAGGTGAATGGAAACAATTATCAAAGGCTTAGTACTGGTTTATTTGCATGACTGCCATAGCTCAATGGGTATTTCTTCAATAGGTTGTTAGTTTGTAAAAAAGATATGAGAGAAAAAAAAAAGAAAAAGAAAATGGCACAGTTCTAAATGAGATTTGACCAAAACTGCTGCTGTGTATCCTGTTTGCAGAAAAAGTGCAGCTCTGCTAAGAGGTCCACATCCTTCTGAACTCAGGTTCTCTATTCATATTCTGAAGAAAAGGTAAATGTCACCTATATAGGGGAGCCAAACGGTACCTGATGATATCTAATCCCATCTCTCTATATGCTCTAGGGAACAGCAAAAAAGTGAGGAAACTAGCTGTGACTTAGAATAAAGGAATAAATGTTATTATAAGAACTATTTGAAGAGCTAAATAGAAAGAATTGAAGGAGGTGGAGGACAAATCCTGCATATTCATGTCAAAAATGGAGAGAAAAAAAGCTTGCATTACTGATTTGGCAAACCTTGACATTGACCCCAAAGTGCTTCTTTAGCAACAAAAGTTTAGATAGGTAGAGACAAATAAATTTTAGAGAGAAGTACATTTTTTTGTGAATACAATTCAGTGTGCTCTGTAGCTGCAGTAAGACTTGAACAAATTTAAAATGTTTTTTCAGTCTTGTAGGACACAGGGCCCCTCAGCAGTACATGCATTTGGATACATTTCTAAGGCACATGTTTATAATTAGTTTGTGCTGCCTCAGCAGCTATGCTCACAGGACCAGCATTGGTACTGTTCATTACCAGTTTTGGTCAGATGAGTTTCCTAATTCAAGCTTTAAGCTTTTTCGAAGGCCTAGAAGAGATCTCTGAGTATGAGTCACACGAGAGGTATTTTGAAACAGTTTGTTGTGCTGGTGACATGGCCACCATATTTCCTAAGCTTTTATCATTACTTTGCCATTGATGTAGAAGGCAAGAGACGAAGATTTGTTTCCAGAAGAGACAACGCAGTGGGACAAGACACCATGAGCTTCCTGGGCCAAACTCACTGAGGTGTTTGTCAGCAGTGATAACTGAAAAGCTGTGTAGGAATTAGGTCTTTAGAAAGAAAACCAACCATATCAGTTCAACAGAAAAATTTAATTTTCTCTAATTTTAAAAAATTCTTTAATTAAAATATAGCAAATTAAAAAAACCAGTAAGATAACCTAGTCAGGACTTAATCAAAGAAAAAACAAAATCCACTAAAATTTGGAGTTAACTTTCTATCAAATGGAAAAGCAACCAGCTGACCAGCAAGTAATGATCAATTGTTACATGCATTATTTTTTTTCTAGTGGTTTCAGCTAGTCATGCTGACTCCATGATACTTGTTGTACAGATTGAAAAAGGCTGTCTGTATGTGAGTGGACTCTTATCTGAACACATAGTGAGAGGTAAGAAATTAGGGGGGAGAAACTATGGTACGGTGAATGTAAAGAGAAGCAAGTCTCAGTATATCCTGGTGTACTTATCATAGAAATGTGAGGTGGTTGATAGATAACATGGAAAAACATTTTTCAAGGTGCGCATAATAGTGGCCTTGAGGCTTTTAACGAAAGAAGCTGGCCTTATACAAAATCTACTACAATTATGAACAAATGAAACCACAGACACATGGCTTGGCTTTTAATTTTGATTTTTCCTTTTTAAACTATTTTCAGGAAGAATAATCTTGAATGCTTTTGTTATCTAAAATTGCTTTTTCTGAAAAAAATTGTACGACTTAGTAGGCGTACTCATATGACTTAGAGTTAAGTATAGGGCAGTAATTGGTGCAGGTATTTCAGGAAAATGCAAAAAAAATTAGAAGGATAACATCTTTTTAGGAAATTATTGAGTACATCTTCCTATGTGGTTGTACCAATTTATATTTTCCTTATATGAAAAAGTCATTTGGGCAAACACCAGTGCAGTTGGATTACTTCAAGAAAAAAATGGTCCTCAATGGAAAGGTAATCCTTGTTTTCAATTTAAAAAATAGATGCAAACAAAGTTGATTGTTTCATTACAATTAATTAGAACTTTCCAGAAACTCACTGTAGAGTTTTGTACTTAAGAATCATACTAGTCTATGTAGTTGGATGCCAATGTTTATTTCTCTTTAACAAGAATCACACTGCAATCATTCCAGGAGCTCTAGCAAAGACTTTAAGAACTTCCTGCTCATTTACTGCTTGAAAATAACTTTTAAAATAAATTTTAACCATTAAATGTCTGAATCTTGTTTTGATCCTGTCTATATAACAATGAAAATATTTAGTCCGTGGTAACTGAAAAGTATGAATTTTCAGACAGACTTACCTGTTAAATTATTTTTCCTGAGGCAAAGCCAACAGCTAAAACTTTTTCATACAGTTGGCAGTTGGGACTGGAGAACAAATCTGTCAAGCCTGTACAGCTTTCAAAAATGAGCAGGCCAATTATGATTGAGTTCTTTCTATAATTCATATGTTTGTTGGCTTTTTTTATTTTATTCAATATACAAAGGATAAGTTTGGAGTAGTAATACACTCCAGTTTTAATGTATAGCTTAATACACAGTTATAAACTCCTTGTTTAATAGCTATATATTCCTTTTTTTTGTCGAACACTTGATTTATTTTAATAATAATACACTGCATACTAAAATGATGCTCATGTAGAATTAAGTTTAAACTATCACCTGAACCATTAAGATAGCAAAACTAATGTGGATCAATTGCCAGACTGGAAACTTCCTGATTATCTGCTTCCTGTGCAATCATCTATTCTGTGGAATGCTCACAAATATTCCAGGATAATTACTTTACTTTGTGACTTATTGAAATGCTCTTGGATCTTATCTAAGAAGACAATTATAACATATGAATGTTTCATTCATCAGTCCCACAGAAAAAGCAGCAGAGCTTTGGTAGTGTGAGATTGCGTTTTCACCTAACTCGTAACTCTCCAAAGAGTAACAATATCAACAATACCCACGTGAGGATCCTTCACTTTAATAAGGTGTTTATATAAAAAGCTTTCTAAAGTTTTATTGATGGCAACAAAATTCTTCTCTAATTCCTGGTTCTGCAAAACCCCAATCACATAAGAATCAAATTTTCTCATGAAGTTATAGATAAAATGTCACCATTTACATTCATATTTCTTTGCTTCTGCCTTTCCTTTGAATACTTTCATATCTTCTAAAATGCAAAGTTGACTTGTGTGACCATTAACACTGAGTTTTTTAACAGCTATTTTCTGCAGATTTTTAAAAGTATTTCCATATTTAATAGGCATTTTATGACATTTTTGAAAGAAAATGACTGCATCTGGTGTGAACCTAGACATTGTTTAAAGCCTTGCATGAGAGTAATGCCGTTTTCTTCTATCAGTGGAATTACTAGCATTTGATTTACTAAAGTGTCAGTGTCAACTTCCTACATGTCTAAGATTTTCAGGTATTGCAAGGTTAGAAACATTGTCCTGAAATCTAATTTTATTTTGCTTTCACCATTACCTTTCTTTATTAGCCTTCTCTGTGAGTTGTGCCTTCTACCAGTTCATCTATATTTCTAAGTGTTCCTGCAGTGGGAAAAGTCACAAAGAATAGAACATTTAATCATTTGTGGGCTGCACTCCTCCTAGAAGACTGTAATAATTTCCCAATCCAGACAAGGTTTTCCTCCCATCTCCAGGACCGACAGTGGATACTCATAGACCTGAGGGATGTAAAATAGAATGTAATGTATATAACATCATGCTACCATTTAAGTCCAAATACAGACAGTTTTTGCAACAGGCTTTTTCATTACTCATAATTAGTTTCTACAAGGAATTTTAAAGAGATGGGTAGTGAAAAAAATTCCAAATATCAGATCTTCAATGCAATGACATTGATAGGAGCTACTTCTGTGACTGCACTTGGGTGTGACCTTTAGGAAACTGGAATATCTTGCAGGACTTCCACAGAAGACCCCTCCCATCTGAAAAAAAAAAAAAAAGTTAGAGATGCAGCAGGCATGGTAAATGTTTTCTTAGTTTTTAACACTGTTTTGCCTTTATAGCACCTGTGTTAGTAACAATGAAGATTCTGAAGCAAGGATAATTTCCTTTTGAATTAGCTTCAGTATCCAGAGAAATATGTCAGGAAGGAGGAAGGCAGTAAAATATTTGGGCTTAAAATGGATTCTACAAAAGGAAAACACTGTCACAATTTTTACTTATAAAAAGAAGAAAGATTTCATAAGGTGAGGGGGGAAAAGAAATTGGACAATTTTTATCACATTTGCTAGGATTCTTTCCACATCTATGCTGTTTGGGATAGGATATTGGGAAAATTCTATAAATTATTTGCTCTGTCACAATGTATTTTTAAAGGCTGTTGAAGTATCTTACATTCGAAGTAAAAGAGTATACTATATTAGCAATAAAAGCTGGAGAGAGAGAAAGATCTGAACAAAAAGAGAAAATAAAGCTTCTCAGGGTTGATTTATTCTAGTAAGTCGCAACCTTTGTTAGAAAATATATAGTCAGATTTTTAGCAGCAATTTTATTTAATTAAATGCTACAGTCAATACAGCAAATATCACTTCACAAGAATATAGATGACATTTTTAACTCTCCCCTAAAAGTTCCTCAGTTCTGTGCAATTAATTGTATGAAGTCCTCAGATCCGTATGACGTACTATCTTAAGAGCTTTGCAGACAGGATATATTTTGAAAATACAGTTTAGCACTTCCCTGAAAAGCACACACAAACAATCTGTTTCATTTTAAAGATTTTTTTTTTTTTTTAAATCTAAACGTTTTCTTTTTATAAATCTCTGAATGACTGTTCTTTGGCTGCTGTTCTTACGAGAAACACCAAAAAAAGATAACACTTTATATGTCCTTAAAAATTAAAAGTAATTGATATTTAAGTGACACTAGAAATTAAGTCTATAAATTTAAATAAAAATAGAAATAAAAGTGATGTCTGACTTATCTAAGGAGTAGTAGTTATTTCTATATTTTGTATATTATGAAAATTATTGCTTTGAAAAAAATCTTTTCAAAAGTCTAGATATATTATTTAAGTTCTTAGATTGGTCCTAATGTAATAAGCTGCTACTAATTTCATTATTTCAATACTACTTAAATAATCATGCCATTCTGTAGTCAAATAGTGACTTGAGTATTTCAGAGAACAGCACAAAGAGTTATTTAAATTCCTTTAGCCTGGAATTACTGTTAGGAGAAACTCAGTACATGAGCTACAAATTATATGCCTGTTTTATATTGTATTGAAGCAGGTATTGAGAAAAAGTCTTTCTGCATTTATTTTGCACAATGCTTTATGTGAACATAATTCAGGACTTCATAGCTTGGCTCAACCCGGTGACCTGTGAAGTTTCACGGTGGGTACAATAAGTATTTCTAAAGAAGATGGAATGAACTTTTCTGAAAACACCTTGTTTGCTCATGGGAGAATTTCTGCCCCTGCCCTCCATAATTGAATTTTGATATGAAACATAGATCTGATGAAACTAAATATTGTCTGTAGTCAGCATCCCTTATTTGAAAATATATCCTTTGAAGAGGCAAATCAAAGGCTTGCTTAACAAACTGGAGTCATATTCAATTCAATTCTAATTTCCTTGCAAATCTTATGGGATGAAGAAAGTTAAGGTGTTTGGAAAATATTGAAACTAGAAAATAAAAAAGTGAAAAGAATTAAACCAGACAGGAATTCTGAGTCACCTCTATCATAAAAAATGCTTAAAGAAGCATTTTTCTCTTATGACTTTATAAGCTCTGAGATGAGTTTCCAGTTTTGTTGACTAGATGTGATTCTTCAGGTATGATTTCATGTAGAACAGTCCTAAATGCTCTGCTCTGTTCATTAATTTTTCTCAGAGGAATGTACAATCTTTTTAATTTATCCATGGCTGGCATCCACTGTTCTGGAGAGGACTGTATGTTTTTTTCCATTTCCTTTCTTTTACTGACATAGCATCTAAACCAGAGGCCACCCAAACACACTTTTATTGTGTACCATGAAGTGACTCCGTGTATTATAAGCAAGTTATCTAAAAAAATTAAAAGATATATGGTTAGCAATAATTTGCAGCTTAAAAAGAAACCATGCATTTTTTTTGTGTTGGTGTGCTCAATGTTTATATTTTCAAATTCATCAGTAATGAAATCACAGACTTAAGGAAACTCGAACATCTGTAAAAGGTAACATCCTGAAGGTATTATCGTATAAGACACATTTTCAGTATATCTACACTAACAAATTATGTCCAGCAAAAAAAAAAAATCCATATTTCTTTGTGTTCTTAGCAATTTTGTCCAGTTTCTATGGGTGTTATTGCCAATTAGCTGGAAACACATTCTTATTTCTGTCAGTTGACAAGACTGAAAAAGCTGAAAGAGAAATTTGTTTGGGAATATCAGAGTAGACGTGATTTTAGATATTACAGTCCTTTACAATGAAAATTATTTTTTACTTTGCCTTAGTGTCTGTTTAAATAATTGTCTAAATCAGAAGTGGCTTATATTCTTGCTTGATCTCCTCAGCTAGTGCAATTTCAATGTATTATTTAGCAAGAACTTACCTATGCATATTTAGGAAGTCTGTATATATGGATCTATATATACACACACACATATGGCATAAAAAATAGATTCAATAAGTTTTTAATTCTTGCTGAAAGCCAAAAAAAAAAAAAAAGAAAAACCAAAGCAGGAAACTTCATATTGAATTTAATACTTAGTTCTGTTACCTTGTCTTTTAATCCTGAAAAAATGCTAAACATTGAAGTCAGTAGAAGCAGAGCATGTGTTTAGCAGAACTGGGCTTGACTTTTACAAATACAAACTGAAAACAAGAGGGTTGACTCGGCCAAGATATCTATTTTTCAAATAACTTTCATACCAAGTGGGAATGGTTCTGTTAACATATTTTGGTACATGATTAATCTTTCTTCCCCCTTCCTATCAGCAGAATCAACTTGTCATGCTACAGAGTCATATAAATGTGTGATGCTAGAGTTGCTTGGGTGATGGCAAGGAAATTCAGTAACCTAGAAGTTAGCTCATTAGGATAATAAGAATGGAACAGTTAGGAAAGCATTAATGATATATTTTGGCTATCAACATGCATTAATTCTACATGTTATATTAGTCAAAAATCTGTTTGTGTAAAGTTATTGAAATATAGTATATTGAAAATTCCTCGGCTCTTGGGCTTTCTCCACTGGCACTAATGAGGTAAACACTGTGTGAAATGTGGCATGTGGATGAGATGTGTTCTGAGCTTTTATTGTGAATCAGTTGTAAAATATGCTGGATCTCTGCCACAGGAAAAAATGTAATTTAACTTATGCCTATAAACCTATTCTGAGTGAATGAAGTGTTTAAATTGTAAAAATCACAATCAGGGAACTATCAATCAGCATGCTTTGGGCGAAAGAGATAACACCAAATATAGTTAGCTTGACAATTCTTGCTTTTAAAAATAAAATCAGTCCTGACCAGAATTTTAAGAAGTATGATATTTTTTGTTTGTATGTGTGTCTAAAGCAATATATTCTGCCTTTAGAATGGTGATTTCAGAACTTACACAAAACTACAGAAGGAATCTGCTGGCCTTTACAAGTCATGGGGCACAATGTCTTATGCTAGTGAAGTCAAGAGAACAAGTTTCCTAAACAGTCAAATTGGGAAGAAAGGGCCCAAAAATAGAAATTTATAATGAATCAGTGGAGCTCTACATATCAGAATACTACTCAGAAATCCATGGTAACTCCACAGCTATCTAGCCTACTGCCACACACTGAAGGACAAACTTTTGACTCAAAGAGTAACATCTCTGTTCAATCAGGATAGAGGCTCCTGCAGTCCAGAATCTAGCCTTTGTCAAATTTGCAGTCATGAGAGCACTAAGCTGGGAAAGACCTGGCTCCAAGGCTCAATTTAAAAGGAGTCAAATACACCTCACTGACTTGCCAGGTGTAGTTGTGTATTCTGATCAATGAAACTATTGAACAAGCTGAACAGGGTCAGCTTCTCCTTTTCCTGCTGATTCCTGGAAGGAGACTGGAATTCATTGCTGCCTCTGATGAAAGTGCTTATGTGACACTGAGCACATCTGAAATATTCACAAAGCATACTCTTCCCCTTCCCTATGATGCAAAAATGAAAGCAGCGCTATGAGCAGCAGAAGAACTAAGCATTTTAAAAATTACCTCCTGGGTGTCTCACATTAGGACCATGATTCTATTTGAGAAACAACCTCAATACATCTGTGCTTTGATCTGAGTGTGGGATAATTTTAGATAGCTGTCTTACACACCAGTGGCAAGTTTGAGAAATATTGGATTCTTTGACAATGAGCATCATAAAAAACCCATGAAAAACAATTCCATCTTTATAACAAATTAAATGAAAAAAAATAATTAAAGTACCTGTCATTATGGTAGGACAATATCTCAGACAAAAAGAAACAAAATTGTGACATACTTGTTGACAGAATTAATGTCACTCTATGCAATGCATGAAACAGTAAAAAGTATGTCACTGTCAAATTAAGTACTAGACTCCTGTGGATATTTACCATCGTCTGTGTCCATGTTAATCTTTGTTATTTGAATTCTAGACTGCAGAGCTTTAATATTTTTGATAAGCACACACAATATTTTGAGCTCATGTACAGTTATCCTCCTCCTTGCAACGTATATGTAGTGCTTAGCTAGGCAGTCTTAATTCGTCTCAGTCTTATTTTATAGTCGTCCTTAATAACTAAGCACTATCAGTGGTGAAATATAAAATTGTTTTCAGATTTTTGTTCTGTTGTCCTTATAGCTGTAACTCTTTGATGTTTTCCTGATCAGTCCATCAATCAAGGCTAAATATAGTAGGTATACAAAATAGAAAACCATTGGCCCACTGTTCTTTCTGTACTATAGCTGGAAGTACTTTGTTCCAGGTCTGTAAAATTCTGATATACTAGAAAGGGTGTTCTCTATCAACTTCAGTCCCTGTAAAAGTAATTATTTTTGGAAATTTTTTGCTGAACATGTCCAAAGTAAGGTGTATGTCATTTTTACTGACGGCTGATAGAGGAAATTCCATCTCTGAAGTAATAGCACAGCTTTTTAGTCTAAAGGAAAATATTAAACTTAACACATAATCATATCCAGCAATGACAGTGTAGGAACAATAGACGATCTTCACTACAGTGCTTCCTGCAGATACTGTGCTACAAGTATCTGAAAATCCAAGAAGCTATATCATTGCTTGATCAGTATAGTACCCAAAAAGGGAATAGTTTCAAACACTCAGCTATAAAAAGGCTTGAAATTGTTCATGTTTATTTATATTGCTGTCTCTAGTTTTCTTTCCTGTTTCTTAGTTGTTGATCTTTTCGTAAAGGATACTTTGGAGAAAGTAGAGAACTTGACAGCCTTGTTTTCAACACAGAGGGCTCAAAATGTCCAGTTGCATACAATGTTTGTTTAAGTCCACAAAAATTCTTTATTGAACCCAAGCAGGACAATGGACCCTGGTGCAAGGTTTCAAATTTCCCTTTGTTAACTTTTATGGAGTTCCTGGTAGTCATCACTCCAGTCTGTTGAGGTCTTTCCAAATGGCAACCATGTGGTATATCAACCTTAGCAGCTTCGTATCATCTGAAAATATTCTGAGGATGCACTTTGTCCCATGTACTTCATTAATAACTTTTTTTTTGATACCTTCAGTACTTTCATCTCTCAGACAGGCGCAGAGTCATTCAAAAATAGTTGCTGAAGTGGCTCTTTTTCAGTTCAATGACTTAAAAGACAGGGAAGATTTCCTCCAGCCTCATTTCTGCTAGAAAAATCTGTGATGGTTTATCAGTGTAGAACGCTTTTAACGTTGTCTACAAATACTCCATCTAGCAGACAGTATTGTCCTGTTTTCTAACTATTGCAGGGAAAAGTGAATATTCTATCAACCACAGAAAAGATATTTTCTGTGTATCAGCACAATGTCCTTCAGCACAGGTGTTTCCATAATGATGATATATTATAAAAATTCATGGTGTTCAATGGCTCTCACACTTGTATTTCCACCTCATCTGTCACATGTCAGTGTAACTCCACCCTATGCTCTCAGTAATCTTGAAATTATGTTGATAATGCAAAACAATAGTCAATTATAACTTAATTTCCATCACTAAATTTAACTCCATATCACAAGGAAATAGATTTATTTATTAGGCGTCTAGAAAACAGGAAGTGTTTTTATCATTACATGAATACCTCAGTGAAATTCCTTTAATGAGACTTATGAAAGTACAGCAGTCTCTTCTCTAAAGCATCTACAGTCATGTAGGAGACTTTCAAATTATTTTGAGGTAGTTAGATGTACTCTGATAATGTAGATGAGTCAAATGACTCAATATCTCTTGCAACTTGCAAGATAAATTACCTCCAAGTTATTCAAATTCATTTAACTCCTAGCAACTTAATGCATCCCTTAAAACAGAAATTTTTATTTAGTATGTATTTCATTTAATATACAGTTAATATGCCTGGATTTAAGGTTTAAAAGAGATGAAGTCCAGCTTTTACATGGGCTTTTGAACATCAGCTAAAATTGTGTCAGTGGATAATAATTTTATGATCACCATTTCAAAGAGAGGCAATATTTGTCAACACGTAGTATGTGCTAGAACAATTTCTTCTTTTTTTTCATGTCTGCAAAATTATTGGTTCATATTATTACAAGATCTCATAATTATTAGCAGAGTATTTTACAAAAATATATCAATGCCTATTATTTAGCAATATCATTTTGCAATAGCAATATGAGAGAAGAGATTAAGTAGTAAATAGTATTTTAAGGCATTTTAAGTGCAAATTTTTCAAGTTAAGCTCCTAATTTGGCTATTGCATCAGAGGAATATTTTGTAGCATTTAAAGTTAGCTATTCTACTGTTTTGCTTTAAGAACTTTTTAAAAGAAACTTTGGTATGTGATTTTAAAAAACTTTATTTTATTAAAAAAAAAAAGAAAGAAAGGATTTTTTAATTTAAGCTAGCTCACTTCAGGAACCTCCTGATTAACACTCGGTGAATGAGGTGGTCTCATAGTAAGAAAACAAAACAGAAAATCTGTCGAACAATTATGCAGAGGTTTTTCAGTAAGACTGATACTCACATGTATAGTTACTAAAAATGGAGGTAAATGCATGCATTTAGTATGATGCATAGTAGTTAGAAGTTGTACTGAAAGACTAGGACTGAGATATAACAGTCTATAAAAGTTATTTTCTCTAACACCAGTCCAGTACCAGCCCAAAGTCTGCACAAATTAAAATTATTACAAAAAAAAAGACAAAAGAACTGGAAGAACTGAGAGGATCCAAAGCACTTTAACTTTCTAGAAAATAAAATACTTATTGATATAACCCTTGAGCTATTCTTGTATAACTGCTTGTACTACTTGTCTTCTTGTCCCCCACTTGCACTACTGTTCTACACTACATGTGTTGTTAAAGAAGTAAATATGTATTTCATAGTCAGTGAAAACACATACAGAGGTACCGTAATCCTCATCGGTGTGCTGATGGCAAAAAGGGTGAACTTCCTTTTACCCTGTTAAGACTGATTGTTCATTTCATTTAAACAACAAATTTCTCTTATTTATTCAGTGTCTTCCACCCCCCCTTCCCCCCTCTTCCCCCCCCCCCCCCCCAAATTTATCATCATACAGTTTATGTAATAAAAACGTTTAGGCATTTGTTTAATTTCATGCACAATACTGGGATTTTTCCAAATATGTATCTTTTATGCTTATGCTCGGATTTAAATTCAGAGATTCTGTAAGATTTTTACATCATACTTGAAAAAGGCAGATTCCCCAAGTTATCACTGAAATAAGTGCAAAATTACTCTGCAATTTTCTGTAGGTGTATTAGTCTAGAAAATTGGGAAGAGATGTAATAGCAATCTTTACAGAGAAGGCAAAACCTGTTTTTCATTCGTAATAGGAAGAAAATGAAATTATAATTTCACATACCTGTAAAGAGATTCAGACTGGACATTAGGAGAATACTCCTAAGCACTGAACTAAATAGTCTATGGTTATTATTGAAATGTTGTAATTAGAATTTTCACTTAAAGGCCTGCTGAAAATTCCTGGTAATCATCTAGGGATTCCTAGTCCTGCTTTGAGTAGGTGGATTTGTGTTTTAAATCTCAAGCTCTCATTTCGGCAATTTTTTTGATTTCTAGTTGTCCATATTTCCCATAATTTGAGCATTTCAGTTTTGGCACACAGTCATGCAATATTTTTATTCCACTTAAATTCAAATAATTAGTTCATTATTATGACACTATTTAAGGGATTTTTTTCATTTTGTGGTACCTCTGTTGTGCAGCCACACACTAACATTTCTTTGTTCTCATATACACAAAGAGGAAATGGTCACACTTAGTCAGAATCATACTTTAGGGCAAAGGAGGAGGAAAATGAGGGGTATAAAAAAGAAATTCTGCACAAGGCAACACAGACACAGTCTTCATTAAATTCTGATAACTTCAGCACTGTTCTTTTCATTTTTTCAGTCACTTTCAGAGTGGAGAGTAGATTACAAAATGAATTATAAATTCAGAGGTATCATGGATTGCTTCTGATTTTCTTGGGTCCAAAGCCAACAGAGAAGTAGGTCCAAAACGCGTGGAGAAGTCTGAAAACACTGCAAGTACCTAGAAAAATGTAAAGGCGGTACAAAATATTAAATATCCAGTGATTTCATTATATCATTAATGCTAGGCAGAAACTTTTTATTCAATTTTCTCAAAATGGAGGTTATATAAAGGAAAATAAGGGTAATTTCAGGCGATTTTTTAGAGAAAACTGTCTTAAATGAAGAGCTACAATTCTAATGCCACACATGCTGTTCTCATGGAAATCACGCATTCAGAACTATATTAAAAAACAGTTTTTAAAGGAATATGATAGATAGTTCTTTTCCTTGCCTGGAGTTGGATAGTTTTGTGACTTCTATTAGTAAATCATATTTACGTAAGCTTCAGTATGGGTCATGGCACAGGAAAGGGAAAGCCCTCAGAATATTTCTGTTGATGTAGTTAGTTAATCTGCTATTTTCTCAGAGATTCATTAACAGAAGAGGTCTTTTATTCTGTAACTTTTACTCAAAACATGAAAACTACATTGAAATATTGCAGTAAAAGATTAAGAACCATAGCTGTTGCAACATGGCTTGAAGTAAGTTCTTTTACTAGAGAAGCTTCCTAGTGCTTTGTTGATTTCCACCAGCAGAACATGATGAATGCAGGTAATAACTCTCCTGAAAAAGTTATCAATACGTTACCTTAGGAGGTCACGTGAAAAAAACTGTTTCAGGACTTCCATCGCTGATTCCAATCCAGAAAAGTATTGTCCAGAGGTGCAGTTAGTAGGGATTTATGAACATGAGTTTCATGAGAAAAATCAGGCAGCATATGCACATATATGTGTATAGGAACAGAACCTGTCCATTTCGTTACTCTTACACAAAAGGGGATTTAAAAATGTCAGTGTATAATCATTGAAGTTCAAGATGTGGTGGAAACAATAATTTTAGTGATAACTGTAATAACTTAAAATAAAGACTTCTTTCTCAGCAACTTACCTGCAGTAATCAGTTATGTGAATCATCTCTATTCATTTCAATAAAAAATTTAACTATATTTCTCCAGGTCAACAATAAGAGATGGACTCCCTTCTTCTTAAGCTGTCCCATTTAAATATGGAACAGACATCTGCCTATGCATCTTTATTATAAAACAAGTCAAACAGAGTAGCTGTGTAAACCTATAAGCTTTCCTTGGAATGATAAAATAGTATATAATAGATTTAATGTGCCTTATAGTATAATGGACTTATTAGAGCATATACTGGAGTCTCCAAATTATGTGAATTCTTTTAGAAGAGCAGCCTAGGAAGTCTCAGTCAACATATATGCAAAGGAAGCCAGATTAATTATAATTTTACCAACATGCAAACTTCATTATTTTAATCCACATATCACCAATCAAAATAGAAAAATCAGCTGGTGTTCTGTTTTAGGACTGTAAGCAGCCTGGTGTACAAAACAGAAGCGTGTTCTGTACACAAATTTCTCCTGGCAGTGTCTAGCAACTGTACTGTCTTGTGAAGAAAGGATTTCAAATATATACATGCAAATTGTTCACACAGCTTTTCACTGGGAAAATTCTAGCAACTTTTACACTTTTCTGGAACCTTGCCACATCACTGAGAATTTCAAGGAACAAAGGGTGATTAATTAAAAAAAGGATATTACTACCAATCTGACCTCCTCTAGCTTTTAAATCAAAGGTGGCCTAGATATAGTTGTCTATTTTGTAGCAATGTTGTTAGGTATATTCAACTAGTATTACTTACACCTATTTGCTTAGTGTATTACATTTATCGTTACTGAAGTTGAAATGCCCATTACACACGTATTCATGGATAGAAGTACCACTGCAGTTGTTTTATTTTCCTACTTGATTAATCTCATGCTTCATAGTGCTATAATACAACATAACCCATAATGTACAAAAATTTTACATTATGTATACATATATACACACACGCATATTTAATCTACGTAAACATAAATAAAAATTTAAGAGGACCTACATGTTCTAGAACATTTTTATTAGTCAGCTGAACATGACTGGGAGACCTAAACCCTTTAGAATATAAGCTTTTGACAGACAGTATACTTAGAAGATGGCTTTGTGACCAAGTCATTGAAAAGGAGATTAAGATTTGTATGTCTTTCTAGCGCAGTGGTTCCTTCAGAATAGTTGTCTGTCCATTTGCTCATCTTCTTCAGTAATCAAAAGCAGCATATCACATTTACAGTGAGGAATTCATTGCCTCATTGTCTCATTTGCCATGACATAAGAACGCTCACAGCATCAGTGCTACTTATAAAGCCCTCCACAATGTAACTATCTCATGTTAACTTCTTCATAGCAGCATCCCCTTGGTATTCCAATCTGACTTCCTTTCTTTCCATATATGGCAGTATTTCTCTACAGTAATTATTTCCAGAGTGTAGTTCTCCTAAAATATACATATTTGAGTTTCTGTCCTTGATATGTACATAAAACATAAGTATTTGATAGTCTCATTTATACAGACCCACCCTCTCCCTCCCATTTTATGAGTAAATTGGTCAGGAATTTTTATAAAGCACATAAGGGAGGAAATAATTATTGGAATGAAAAGTCTTCCAGGATTTTATTTAAAAATACAGATCATCCAGCAAGCCAGCATTCCATAGTCAAGATCATGTAATTGTCAGGCCCTATTTTTAAACTTAATGTCTAGAAGTAAACTAGGACAGCAAAGTATTGCAATGATAATTTATTTTCCTATTCAAATAACAAAAATAACAACAGAATAAGACTAAACATAAACAGTAGGCACACATTAGAGTTTTAAGGGAAATTATGAGAGTGAATAAAGCCCTGTAATTCTTCTTTTGAAGTTCATGGCAAATGCTATTGAGTTTAGCAAGAACAACATTAGGCATTAATCACTGCTTTAACATTAAAATTTAACAAAGTGTTATACCACATCAAAGTTCATGGAACTTATGAATATGTTTCTAGTTAAACATACATTAAAGTCTTTTGCTGACTAGGAATGGCTTCCTAAATGACAACCTGATATAATAAATCTCACTTTTTCTCTAAACTAATTAATTTCCTGCTGTTATCTTTTCATTGTTGTTTTTCAAGTGCATGGTGACATTTTGTCATATTCACCTATTTTAGATGAAAAGATGGTTTCATTTTTAAAATCAATATTGGCTTTTTGGACTTATCTTCGCTTGCATTAATACCTCGCTGTGCAGAATATATGAAGATGGTCACAGCAGAGATCTCTTTAATCCTCACACTAGGTTATGTCTTTGATCATCTATTAACTGAGACTATAGTATATTAACTTTCAGCTGAGTCAAGATAAAAGGTTTGTGTGAGTGGAAAGTTTCCTTCTATGCTATTCAGCTCTCTTGGATATTAATAACAAGCAATATATGAGCTGTCTTTCCTTATAAACAATGTAGACTGGAGAGAACTAATGCTCAAACACATTTTTCTGCATAGACTTACTGTGTGTGATACATTGATAGAACTTCATATAACTCCATATCTCTTAAAAGAAGAAAGCCCTTTAAAAGGGTGAAAAAAAGAAAAAGCAAACATAGGCTTTGAAGATGCAAGTAAACTGATGTCATTATAGATTAAAGTGAAAGAGTAATAGTCCACACAGTTTTGTAAAAACTAACTTGACTGAGTGGTTTGAAAGGCTTTTTCAATTAGTTCCTTTGAATCCTATACCATCTTTGAGTCAATGAGTCAGAAGAACTTAACTAGTGCCACGCTTGGACAGACTAGAAGCCTGTTCTAGTCCCATATCTCTAATAATGACCAGAGGCTGATATTTCAGACAATAATTTGGGTCAAATTGGCAGACAGAATTAAATGTTCTTATAATAATCTTCCAAATAGATTTGTAGTTTAATATTTGTTTCAAAAATACTATAAAAATTTTCATACCTCTGACTATTCTGGATATGCTAAGTATCCTAACATTAAAAAAAAAAAAAATTGAAATTTCTTTGCTTCAACAGCTTTCACTGCTGATAAAATATATTAATTATAAATTATAATAATACATCTATAATTACTTTGATATTTCTCACTTTCATTATTCTTGCATTTGGAGATTGGGAGAATTTATATTATGAAGCAGGATGTATGGCTGGCAGCCTAACACTTGACTGTTAGTCTGCAGTGTTTTGCTACAGTGCTGTAGCAGTGCTACATATTAAGTGAAACAAGGAATTACTACTTTCCATTTTTTTTTTTCTGTTAATTAAACTTGATATTTTCTCAAAGTTCTGCTGTTAGACATTTTCTGTACTTCCATTTCTTTTTTCTTATGGCTGTAATGCTTCCTTTAACATCTTGTCATTGTGAAACAATGTGAATATCAAAATTTCGGAAGCAGAATGTTCAGAAAGCAAAGATGGGAAAAATTTTTTTTGGTCTAACATAAAATAGTTGAAAATGTGCTTCTTGTACATTTAGGAACTTGGGTTTTAGCATTAAATGCCTCTTCAGTTGTTGCTGACTTAAATTACTGTAGACAGTAATGATCATTAGGAATACTTTTTGAAAATTAGTGCCAGGACAGCACTTACATTCCTTTGTGTTGAGCTAGAGTCTTTTTATTTAATTTATTTTGGTTTTAAGTATGTAATATGTTAACTTAATACCACATACTAGTTCTTTCTAGCAGAGGAAAAGGTTGAAACATTTATATGCACGTTTTTAGTGTACTTTCCATTTCTATCAAACAGATTTTGAGGTTTAGGTGCGGGGTTTTTTGCTTCAGTGTTCTGCAACAAAGAAATCTGTGAAGGGAAGAGTTGCACCAGGAAGTAACAGCTATTATCTTAGTCCTGGTTTCAGTGTGTACAGTTTCATGATTTCTCTTCATTTGATAAGCAAAGAAAAATAATCCAGGAAGTCAAATAGAATGTTTCATCAGCCCATCTGTACTGATAAGTAGAATTAGTAATGCAATGGGTAAGCAGATCAAAATCAGGAGTGTGCTAGGTTATGCAATAACAGCAGTAGATGAGAAAGGTAAAATGTGATTCTCTGAAAGTCCAAGATGCCTCACAATAACAAGATGGAGATCAAGGATGAAAGTGTTCACACCAGGAAGAAAGCTACATTCTTGCTAGATACAGGAAAAGTAACAGATTTGTTCTCTGACCTTTTTTTCTCTTAGAAAAGATGGAAAGGGGCAAGGCAAGGACCATTTTATCCAACAGAATCAGTTCAGGAAGATATTTCTTAAGTTGCTAGAGAAAGATTCCAACTAAATCTGAGAGTAGAGGCTAGCTGACAGACTGAAGAAGGTGAAGATCCTTATTGTTATATATAATCCTACTGTGCTTTTTTTAGGGTAAGAATTCTGTTACCAGGAAGCTTGGCTTTTTCCTAAACATATTTTGGACTTTAAATTCAGCCTAGCGAGCAGTTAATTCTGACCTCTCTCTCATAGATAACAAAATGTTCACAACTGTGCCTATGGAGATCATTAAAAGTAGTCTAGGGGTCACTAGCAGGTGCTTGGTTCCCTTGGTCACTGTATTTAAAGAATAATGCCATGTGCCTCCATAGAATTCACAAAGCAGTTGGAAAGCAGAGAACACAGAGGTCAGGGGAGGCACATTCATATTTTGAGGATATATCATAACTAGAAAAATTATTTTAATGGGCTGCATGTTAAATGTCTCATATAACATCTACTAACATTTTGAGGAACATTACAAGCTATCTGAACACTTCCATGGTTAAGATGCAAACTACCTGTGCAGCTCCTCGCTTCAGTCCTTTGTCATCACTGCTATAAAATGGGATATAGAGGGGTTTTCGCCCCAAACATAGCAACTGTGCATCACAGAGGACTCTTCTGTGCTCCAGAAATATCTCTGCTAGTACAGCTTGAATTCCAAGACTTCTTCATGGTCATATTTGTCTTGTCTCTGTCATTCTTTCCCATGAATCTTGCTTTGGACCTTTGGACCCTTTGGACCTCTGGACCCTTTGGACCCTAGACTCTTAACAAACTTGTTAGCCCAAACTTTTTGATGCCAAAGAATATGGCAAATTTACATGACAGGACAGACTTTCATTAAAATAATAAGATCCAAAGGAAATTAACAGTCACGATCTAATGCTAATCCATATATTTATGCTTGGCATTCTGGTATTTATGGTTATACTATGGCATCTTGTGAAACAGTTACCTTAGGGACCTACACTAAAGCAGAGGAAGTATTTGTTAGCACAAAAGGTTTTGCTAAGTAAGAACATGAGGTCGTTTTGACAGTAATTTGAATTTCAATGCACGCAAAAAGAAAAACCTGAGAACAGACTTTAAAGCAAACTGCAGGCTTTTTCTGATGAATATGTTTCAATTCTTCTTAACCAAAAATCCCCACTTCTCCTGCTAGAAATCATCAGAGATCAGAAATTCAAAAAGATCAGACAAATATTCAAACAAGTTCAAAGTGACATTTTTAGCTCTAAAATATTTTATGTGGGAAATCCATATAGTTGGTTTGGCCTTTGCAACACCAAATTAGAGTTAGCAAAGTAGCCTATTCACTTGGAGCCACTTGGCCCTCTAGAACATCCTCAAAACATTTTGTGTATTTCAGAAATCTTTATAATGACTCTCTGTCCGTTTTCTTAATATAAAATTTATTCTTAGAGAGAGTTTTTAATTTGAAGTATGCAAAAGACTTTGGCTTAAACATAATGGAACTTGGCTGTTGTGAGATACTCTTTTGACTTCTGAACCCAAATTTGCAAAAATTCAAGGCTAACAAACTCATGAGGTTATAATCTGAAGAAAATGATGGTAATTTCCTGGTATTCTTGGCCAGATAAATCAGCTTTCACAATAATTGCCAAGAACTATTGGAGCATACAAACCTATCTGGCTTGATATTACACAGGACTCTTGGAAATGAAACTAACCACATTTTGTTGAGCTATATTCTTCCTTTACATCTTGGAATTTTATGCTTTCTCCTCCTTGTGTAGAAGGCACCACCACGACTTTTATAAAGTTTTGGGTAACATGCCATTGAGGTAATTATAAGAAGGGAGCTATGATGCACACTATTCAGATACCAGGAAGTATACTACCATTACTGGAATTTATTGCAAGTTAGCCAAAATTCACATGCTCTATGGTGTCTCAAAACCTTGTATAAAATGTATAGTAAGTAATTACATTTCTCCACCGTGAATTTCTTATAAGAAAACAATCAGTTTAAATTAATTTCAAATGGTCATTTTGGCTTATACTTTTCCACCTTGAATTTCTTATCATAAACAGTTTAAATTTTTTTGGAAAAGGCTTTTTGGCTGGTGTTTCTTCAACTTCCAAATATTATTCTTCTTTACAGTAATGTAACTAATTGATCTATATATTGATTCCATTCACTTTCATTAATGATCACTCTAGTCTTCCCATCCTGAAAAATAAAATAAATAGATTAAAAATTAAATCCTGTATTTTGGAAACTATGTTTCTGATGATTGCACACTGCCAAATCTGCCTGATCTTTATTTTTGTCTGATATGTAGCCTTATGGGTGCCTGAGCAGAATACCCAGAGAGCTACTGAATCAACATTCCTGAAAGCAAACAAGATTTGCTTCACATACTAAATCTGTTCTCTCTTGAGAATTTAGAAGTGTAAAGCATTTTAATTTCACACATTGATAACACATTTCCTCAAGTACATTTTGATGAAGGTAGTTTGTAAGGAAATTACTGATTTAAGGAAGTTAGTTTTGAATTTTAAGGACTACAGTTTCCAATTGTTGGACTGAAGATTTTGTCAAGTCAAAAACCATAGACATCAATTGTTTATAAGCTAGCATAAAGAATATGTCATTGCATAGAGACAACATGTGATGGTGGTATTTTCTGTGAAGCTATCTTCATAAAGTTTGACAGCACAAAGGAAAAAGTTACAGAAGAAATCTGGGGGAAAAAAAAGCACAACGAGTTTTTTAAAAGTAAGTACCTTGCCATTTTCCTTCTGTTTTGTATAATTTTATGTATTAGATTGCAGTGACAAAGTCATTAAAAATAACACTAATAATTGTTCAATATTAAAATACATATTTTTATGTACTAAACAGATTTGAGCTCAATATACCACGAGAAAATATTGCGAAAAAATACTGATATCAAAAACTTAAAGTGAACTTCTGCACTGTATAAAAAGAACCTGAAATCTCAGGTCAATAAATAAATTTCTGAAGCTGCAAAAATGTTCATTGTAGCAAGGATAGAGAGTCCTTTCCAAACCTTCTCTTGAGTGGTGAAGGTGGACAAGTAATGGGGGTTTATTAATAAACATTCCCCATAGGTTTGCGGGACACTTATACTCCAGATAATCCGATTCCTCTCATTATCACTGGCTTATAAAGGATATATTCTCCTGGTGTTGCCAGTACTCTTCCAGTACTCCAAAAAGTTTTAAATGTTTTATGATAAGATGGAAAGTGACTGATCTTTCTCGGAGTCCTTTCTGCAGTGATCTTTTCTTTGATGAGGTTCCTGTATATTTGGTCTCTCCAAAAGACCCAGCTTTTCTTTGACCTTCCTGATTTAGGAAGTTTATTGATAGAAGATTAATTTGGAAAAGGCCTTTTTTCTTTTCCTTTAACTAGACCATTAAAATGGAAAATAACTGGAGCTAGAAGGATTAGACGGAATTTTGCATTGATGGTGGTAACAACTACTTTCAAATAAAACAGATTGGGCCATCATAGGTTTTCTCTTAGTTCTGTGATAAAAAGGTTTCTAGTAGGAGAGCCTGATGGAAGACTGCAGAGAAAGGATTGTAGCTGTGTCCATAGCTCTGCTGGTAAAAGCTAAAGTAGGATTCTGTTAAAAATGGCCCAATGCAGACTAAAGAAGTTTGCTGCAGTTTTCTGATGCCTTGTAGTTTAACCAAAACCCAGTCCTCTGGAAAAGAAGGGGTTGTGCTCATTCACTAGAATATTTTTTTCTGTTGAAGGAATATTTCTGTTGTCACAAAGATGGCCTCACGATTCATGGGGAGAAAATAATCCTGTTAAAGTATGAAATTGTACATAAAAATAATAAAAAAAAGTCCTCTTAGCAGGTACAAATATGAATAAAAGTATAACCTATTGAGAAGTCATGTTAATTGTATAATCTCAAAATATTTTTTTAATGCAATAGCTTGGGAAAATGACACATCATTTACTTAGGTTTAAGAAAAGCTGCATATTTATTTTCACTTTCAGTCATAAATTTTTCAAATAGTGTGAGTTCAGTTAATTTAAACTGAGACACAGTGGACAGAAGGAAAAATAACTTTTCTAAAAAATATTCTTGAATTAATATGTTAATTCAAAACTATGGATTAAGATAAATTCAAAACTATGGATTAAGATAAATAATCAGGTATGTAATAATTCATTTGAATTGTCCCCTGCATTTCTTTTGGTTAGCCATTTCTCTGTAAGAACAGAAGTGTCCATGATTTCAAGTAAACCTTTTGACGTTTCCTCATTCTTCCTATTACAAATAACGTTTTATTCAAAAGAAATTTATATAGAACATAGAGATACTATTTTTAAAGTGCATTCATTTTTAAACAAATAGCTCAATAAGCACTATTTCAAATGAATGTCCTTGATTTTATTAGAAAGGGCAGAAGCAGTAAAAGATAAAGTGAACATTTTCATGAATAAAAGCTTCTATTTTCTATAGTCACATGACAAAGTGAATTAAGCAAATTGTCTTGTTTATTTTCCTTTTATTCTCATCCATGTGCGTTTTTTATCCTTTCACTTTTTACCAAGACATAGTTAATGAAAATATCCCCAGTTCACAGTAGTTAAAGAGATGCAGGTGACCACATTCAAAAATTTTATGTGAAAGGTTGGACTACAGTGTATGTTTTGGCTTTGATATTAGAGGTTTTTCTCTTTACAGTACCGGTGTAGAATACATGCAAAATATTAAACCAAGATAAGGGTTACTTGGATGCAAGCAAAAAGCAATTGAGAAATTCTCCTTTTGCTATAGCAGCCTACTGAGTAAACCACTGCAGTGTTATTCAGTGTTAGATTTCTTTCATGTCATAGTGACATGAATAAAACAGAAGGAATGCAAAATAAAAATGTTGCAACTGCAAGAAACACATTTCAATATTTTTTTGTGTGTTTTAATTTGGTTATCTTATCTAGATATTCTGAAGATTTCAAGAAATAAAATCCTCATCCAGTTCCAATTATGTTGGATCTGTAGAACATGGAACATCCCTTTTCATAGCATCTATAGTAAGAAAAATGTGAATGATTTTTACAGTAGAAAGTAAAGTCCACTAAAAGCTCTAGTTCGTATCAGTGCTCAGTTTTCCCTGGTGATCTATAGTGGCAGAGGAAACCATACTGCCTAAAGCTCTTTCACACTTTGGGTGCATGATGCTCTGATACCCATGCTAAATCTTCTGCATTTACAGGTGATTTCACAAATCAAATTTACATTGTCTCAGCTGTTTTGGCAATATTTAATTCTGATCATCTGACATACTGGAAAGCAAAAAAAGCCCAAACAGGTGGACATCACCTGCATGTAAACATAAGCCATTGCTTCTTCGAATGATATTGACAGCAACTGTGAAAAAAATTACTTTAGAAAGCTTTAATTTATTGGCAAAACCTGAGCACCCTGAGAGTTTTGAAAGCATCTAAGAAGATGCACATTTAGGCATGGCTGCTTAATAATATCTTTTTCATCCTGTGATCCACATGCTTTCTAAATAATGTGGGCATTTGGGTCAAAGGAAGAGATGGAAAAAGAAGATATAAGTTTTATTAAGGTTACTTTTTATTTTTACTTACATACAAAGTACAGAACAACAACTCATATATGGACCACAAATTGCCTAGAAGTAGTACAGTTCAGCTACAGTTGCTGACAGTGTACAAAAAAAGTCACTATAGGGAAATTATCTAATAGATTACATTCGGACACCTTCTAATATCTGAGTCAATCCAAATCAGGGGTACATTATAAAGAGAGAAGTTGTAACTTATTTATGTACACTCAGCAGGTTGGTTCCAAAAGCAAGAGCATTCTCCACAGAGAGGACTGCTATTCAAGCTTTAGTTACCTTCAGTGAAGAGAACATGTGGTAGATAACCGTATGTTTTTATGGTATTAGTGAGAAGGAATGAATTGTTGTGTTATATTTTCATAAAAATCCAGAAAAATGTTTAACTGACTGATTTAATGGGGAATTTTGTTTCTGCCAAAGGGAAGGCAAAGATGGAATTGAGTAAAATGAAGGAGTAGTGCTGGTATACAGTGAATGTCTTATGGAGATCCTGAGAGTTGATTTACTGTTTTTTTAAAATACTGATCCCAGTAGTTGAATCACTTTGTGCAGAAGTTTTGGATTGCTTTTTCACAAGTTCCTGTGAGCTCTTGAGTGTTTGTTTCTCTGAAAGTTTAAAGATGCTAAATGACATACTATTTTGAAGTGTAACATCATAAAGACTGAGATCCTATCTCTAAGTAAAAATTGCTAGAGGTGAGCAAGAGGGGAACTATCTATGTGTGCATTGAAGTTCAAAGGTGTTTTATGTTATAACTCTGTGTGCTTTGTGAGCTTTAAGAAGCAGCAATAAAGTGGGAAGTTCCTGTGTCACTGTCAGCAGACTTTCAGGTTAACAGCTTTTCTTTTTACTCTCTCTTGGAGAATGTCAAACACTACTTTACAGTGTTTTTTATGTATTAAATACTATTGTTTTGATGATAAGCTCTGTTGCATTCTCCTTCCAAAAGTTATATGAGAAGCTCAGAGTTCATTTTACTTGGACATTGCAAACAAAGGACCTTGCATTTATATAATGTTTTTTCATAGTACAGTGTTCTTGTACATTTACTAGTCAAAACTGAAGGTGACATTCTAGGAAAAAGAAAATATGATAGTTTATCAAATTACATCAGCATCCCTTTCCTTCCTTTTATTCGCTGTGTAGTAAGCTCTTAGTTTTACATAATATATGGGAGTAACTATTTATATTGAAGGACCACATATGCCTAAGGACAGTATCATATAGAAGTTCCTATCCATTGCAGTCTCATACATATTTTCCATCATTTTGAAGATGCAAGGAAAATAATCTATACAGGGGGTTGGGAGGTAGTTTGTTTCCCACCCTGAGATGTACAGATTTCTCTTTTCTCTGTACACTAGCTGTCTGTGATGTTTGACAGTTTTGCTAGTATTCTAGTGATGAGATTTTTTATTCTTATTATTTTTCTTATTTCAAACCAGTAAGTTCTGATTTACACTCCAAAGAATATTGTCATCTAAAAAGAGAAATATTTCAGTCTGTCAGTGATCTTCACTTAAAAACACTTAGAGTGATCTCTAATTTCACTGAAGTTTTTATTTTGTACTTGAATAAATGAAGATGACTCTTGATTTGGTTTTTTTTTTTAAACACAGAACACGCCTGCATCCCTTCTAAGGAACAGCTGTTTTAATAATAGTAAAGCAAAAAATCACAGTATGTTCTGAGTTGGAAGGGACCTACAAGGACCATTGAGTCCAACTCACAGCCCAGCACAGGACCATCTCCAAGAGTCACACCATGTGCCTGAGAGCATTGTCCAAATGGTTCTTGAACTCTGTCAGGCTTGGTGCTGTGACCACTCCCCTGGGGGGCCTGTTCCGGTGCCCAACCACCCTCTGGGTGAAGAATTATTTTCTAATATCCAACCTAAACCTCCCCTGACACAACTTCAGGTCATTCCCTCAGGTCCTGTCACCAGTCACCACAGAGAAGAGATCAGTGCCTGCCCCTCCTCCTCCCCTTGCAAGGAAGTTGTAACTGCAATGAGTTCTCCCCTCAGTTTCCTCTTCTCCAGACTGAACAGACCAAGTGACCTCAGCCACTCCTCATATGGCTTCCCCTCAAGGCCCTTCACCATCCTCATGGCCCTCCTTTGTACACTCTCTAATAACTTTTTATCCTTCTTATATTGTGGTGCCCAAAACTGCACACAATAGTCAAGGTGAGGACGCACCAGAGCAGAAAATTGCCTCCCTTGATCAGCCTTGGTTGGCCCTCCTGGGTGCCAGGGCACACTGCTGAATCATATTCAACTTTCCTTTGAGCAGCTGAGAAAAATCTGTAAAATGTATTTAATTAATTTAGTCACAAGTAAAAAGCAAAATATTTCTTAGAGGCTTAGACTCAAAGCTAATTAGAAAGGATTGCAACTTGCAAATATGTTTCACTTTCTTTAGGAGAATACTGACTACTCACTTAATAAGACACATACTCAATGCCTGGCAGTTTGGATTTCAGGTATGGTTTGGCAAGACTTGGTTTAATGGGTGTGGTCACAGAATGATCAGAGGAACCCATAATGTTAGCTGGTTATCTAACACAAGATAAACAGTCTCTGGGTCCCAGACAGTAGGTACCTGAACATGTGTATGCCAACAGATCGTTGCAGAATGCAGACCTCTTAAGAAGCAAAGTTACGCACTAAGTCTTCTTAATGTTTTGATGATCTTCCCCTCAAAATGCCCGCAAGTACATTAGATTTAGTGTGGCCAGAAATTTTGGATCTCTTCTCTAAATCCCGTCAACTATATCCCCAATTATTTTTCCTCCATGGCATTCTCAAAGCACACCCATTGGGTAGATTACTCTTTGTGGATTGAAGAAATGCATTAAAAATGGAATATGAATTCACCCCCTGAAAATGAATGCATTCTGGATGACTTATGTAAGGTAGAGGAATGGCAGCTTCTACTTTGGCAGTGACTTGCAACAAAGGACTACTTTAACTTCAGGGTATACTGAAGGTTTATAATGTTTACTGAAGATAGGCCTTCCTTGGAATGCCATGTAAGGGAACTAAGTCATGCAAAGCAATAGGTTTAGTGACTTAAGACTCTCTGACAGCTCATACTGGATAATTTTTAAGACACTGACATCATCTTAACATACTCTTTTTTTATGCCCTTATCTGAAATATTTCAACTCCTAAATTATGGGACAGGAAAAACTTGATGGAATAGACACTATGCTTAGAAAACCTGTCCTTGCACTAAAGAAGAATGAATGGAAAACTCTGTGGAACAGAATACCAAGTGATTGAACTGAAATGATTTTAATGAATCTAGAGAATTTGCTAAAACTGAAAAACTAGCCCTGAACTTAGAGAGGATAAATGCAAAATGCTACATCCACCAAAAAATAAATCACATATATAAGTAATAAATAAAAAGGCAGAAGACTAGATAATATAGCAAGACATTTAATTTGAGTCAATACTGTTTTGTGGTTGCAAGACATTTCAAACTGAAAGGTAATTTACTATGAAAGACAGAGGGGATCTAACTCTGTTAAGAGTTAGTTACTTTACTGAAATACTGTCTGGTTTGGAGGTGAGAGGCAGACAAGCTTCAGGGATTCCACCAGAGAAGTGTGACACTAATTTCAACACTAAAACACAAGGTGTGAAGAAGGAACAGATTTTTTTCATCTTTAAAGTTTAAGTCTGCAGAGGAATATGTGATAAATCTTGCAGTATAGTGAAAAGGCTGAATAACTTTTTGCTACCAATGAAATAAGAGGAAATAATTTTGTTGGTTTTTTTGGGTGAGGGTGTGTTTTTTGTTTGGATCTAGTTTAGAGTTTTTCTTGTGTAAAAATGTTTAAGTTTGATAAGAAAACAAATTAATTCATGATGATCCAAAAGAGGTGGAAGAATGTATTTCCACAAGGATTTTTCCAGAAATTTAGCAAACATCTTTGACAGATATATTTGTTTCTTCTACATGTTCTTCTGTTAGTCATATTTTTTTCATAAGAATAATAGATTAATAAGCAATTTGTCTGTAATCTTAAAGTTGAAATTCATCCCAAGGCAATAATTTTTATTGATTAAAAATGTAGTCTGAGCTGCAGAAGGATTTAAATATATCATTGGGCTTTGTTTAGAAAAGGACTCATTGTTCTGCCTGTATCCTTTAATAACGAAGAAAGAAAAATTCACAATATATTTTTGTATACATCATGGGATTTTACTGGCAGTGGAAATCACTATATTTTGAGGGTACTCAAAGTCAAGATACTTACATGGAGTAATATATGAACTGGAGTAGATTTCAGGGAAATGACATCCTTATCAGTGTTTTGAAGCACAACAGATTTCAATGTGAGGTATTTCAATGTCATCTCTGTGCCGTTTGGATAGTCTTATCCATGTAATTATGTGCATATTGTGCAAGAATATAATCTCACTGAATATATCAAGTGGCATTTCAAGAAGCTGAGTATATCCGCACCAGAGATGGACTATCAATTTTGATTGACCATGACAGGATATACAGTGAAGTGCAGTTTGCTTGCAAACAGGATGTAGTTTGGATGTAAGCCTGGAAATTCTTTGTCCTTGAGTCCATGATCAAATACATGTCAAATAGCTCAGCAGTTCTTCAAGCAAATTTTCAGGCTGTAGCCCAAAGGAAACAACTAACTTGATGATCAATGTTATCCAATTTTTCTGATATGTCAGTTGGATGAATGGAAAGTTATGTGTAAAAAGACTAACAGAAACACAGGACTCATAGAAGGCTGGTGAAGAAATAATGTGTGTGGAAAGGATGATGTCATTGAGTGAGCTTTTGAATAAAATGATTAAAGAATAAAACACTAGAGGAGGAAACAACTTTAAATAAAATAATTTTTGTTTTTTCTGGTCTTGGGAGGGAACAGCAAATACAGGAGACCTCAGTATGATTCACTGGCTAAGCAAACAATCAAATGATATGTTTTTCAATTAATTATTTCACACTGCATGGAAGGATTTGTTTCAGTATTGCTACTGTTCTTCAGAGTCCTTGAGTACTTTAAGATTCCTGCTCATGGCTGGCCATTACTTCAGCAGTGCTTATAGTGGTATTTTACTTAAAGATCTGTAATAGTATAGGTGGTAAAGTTCACCATTCTAAAAAAACCTGATATCCTCAGGTAACTAAGCTCCTTGCACTGAAAGAAATATGAATTTACCTGCTTTCCTGATTTTGCTGCTATTCTTGCTGAGAAGAGCAAGCAACATGTGACTGTTTTATGCAGCTTCAAATAAACCCTTAGATGACAATCCATTACACAAATATTCAATAAAGAGTGGTTTTCTGTGGTTTTGGAATAGTGATCTCCCCTTTCTTTTTCTTTTTCAGCATTCCGAAGTCATAAATGTAGCTTTTAGGTATGCAAATATCAAACTGTCTTTCTTCAGAATCTTTATCCTGAGAATCACAAAGAAAACAAACAATGCAATGCGAAAATATAGTAACTTTCTATTATTTTTTTTCCTTAGGTCTCCTCCAACTGACTTTTACCAATGAAAACAATAAAAAGTATCACAGAATCTTTTTTACCATGTTTTTTAGTTCTTCTTTTTTTTTCTGTCCCTGAACAAAAGTCAGGGCAGCAAGAAAACTGTACCTCAAGCTCATGTTCATTATAGGGGTCTGATCCTTCAACAAAAAAAAAAAGGGAAGCGGGAAGAAAAGTGATAGAGATATATTCAGAACAGCCTCCAACTATATCTAAACATGAATGAGAGATTTCTCTGCAATAAGAACTGTGGGTGAAAGCAAGGAAAAAGTGAGGAGGAGAGAAGAAAGTTCATAGGAAGTAGCTATATACCTTCATATAAGGGTACTTGCAGTGTAAAAACTGGGGAACAGGATATGCAAAATCAAAAATAGACTTGGAAAAGGTATTATGATTTGCATCGGTATTTTCTGTTTCCTACTCATGATTTCACATTTAGTAGACAATTGTAATATTGGCACAAAAAAACTTTTGTCCTGAGGTCAGTCTACCATTGATGGATACCAACACAAAGTGTTTGAACCCAATACTAGAAAAAATCATATCAGCAGTTCCACAAACCTCTATGTTTATTCCTGTGAAACCTAGTCCCCTTATTTTGATAAATCATAATTATATATAATTTGGTTTTTTAGTATTGTTGCATCTCTGATGAAAAATAAATGTTTTGGAACCATTTTTACACAGATTTCTGGCACTGAAAAATCCTTTGCAATGTGAGTTCTTTACATCATTTATCAAAATATAAACTTGTCAGGTCACTGTCAAAAAACCTTCATATTTTAGGAGAAAAGGACAAATATATGTTTTTAAACTGCGTTTCACTAGCACATTGATATATTGTAACTTCTTTTAAAGTCTCCAAAAGTAAATTTTATGTGTATACCTAATATTCAATGGCTCTACAAATATCACAACACTTGTACCTAGATTTATTTTGATACCAGATGTTTGGGGTGTTTTAGACACTCCATATTAGTGGACACTACATTCAAGTTTTCTTAGCTACCACACTGGGTTTTTTTCATCTTTCTGATTGCCTTCAAACTTGCATTGTTTTGTTAAATTTATTCTTTCAATGTGGTTAGGCAAATTTGCATAAATTGTCATAAATACATGGAAAGACAGCTGACTTACCTGTGGATCTATATCACCCTAGAATATGACCTAAACATTTTTCAAAACTAGAACTTGATTCCTTTTCATGAGGTCTGAGGCTTGATTTTTGGTAGCATATATATATATAAATATATATACACATATATTTTATAAGTAGGTCATAACACGCTTGAGTCTTCTTACAGATTTTCTTTTCCATAACAATAATTCAAATTTCTGGGGTGTCCTGAGATATCACATGAAATAAATAATTGTGTCTTTATTACTTCAGTGTTTTTTTCTAGTTTCTGGGGCCATTCTGGACAACACACTTACATTCCATTATTTAATTCCCACAGTTATAACTGTAACTGTAAATAATAAGAGTATTTCCTACGTGTCTTAACATAAATCTGTAATTGTTTCTGAAAATTTAGGCATGGAGGAACAGTAAGATAGATACATAAGTAGTTTTTTTAGTAACATGCAATAAGAAAAATAGAAGTGTCAACCTTGAGATCAAGGAGCATTCATTATTCCCTTGATTCCATTGCAAAATAAAAAATTTTAAATGCTGGATTGTCCAGACAATATAGGATAAAACTTAGAAAAGAAAATAAAGAAATGCAACAGTAGCAACAAAACATCCTTATTCATTGTGTAGGTTTGGAGGAAATTGCTTGTACACTGCTTCCAGGAGCCTTTCCTGACCAAGAGTGGATAATTGCAAAGCTTTATAAGCATCAGGTAGGAAAAAAAAATACTGAAAGGCATTCAGAGTACATAGAATTGGATTGATTCCTCTGTCCCACACCTGTACTTTTATGCATCCTATGGGAATTTGCACAGTGGAGGTTTAGAGTTTTCTGGTAATCACCTGAAGTAGCAAGGGTTACACAGGACCTTCTGTGAACTCATTACCTCCTGCTGAAGGAGGTGTTACTTTACCAGGTAAAACCGATGTTTAGGACTACCTGGTGGACCCACTACACTCTCAATTTCAGGCAGTTTTAAGAAAGCTTGTATTAATAACTTCAACAGAAAAAATCCCAGGTTTAAGATAACCCACAATAAGAAATTTAAATATCTTCGCTTTTAAGATCATGTATAGTTGATTTTTAGAGGTAGAACTCATGCTTAAAATGATTGACAAATGTTTTGATAGAAGAACAGTCTGTTGAGTGTCAAAAATTAAAATTCTGGTGACGCTGTTTGCTCAGTTCATGGATACTTACATTTATACTGTTCCTGCTGTTCTTCTAAACTTGCTTATCCATTCTAAGGCCAAAAGCTATATGCATTTACATAAAATGCACAATTATATAATTAGGTACTTAAAGAATCCAAGCAATGCTGATACCAGAAGTCAACTGCAAGCCAGAAGAAACAGTGTTTTATTCTTTTATATAATAGTGTTATCAACATTTATTTCTGTCATAACTTTAGGGTTTCTACAGGTACTCCTATTCAGTTGATAGTCTATATAGTTTACTTTCTTTCCATTTTTAAATTAAGTGGAGTTCCTATTTCTTCCTATTCGTTCCTATTTTAAATAGTTCCAATTTATCTTAGCATTTTTAAAGATGTGATTAATCTTTTTGTCTCACAATATATGTAAGGTAAGTTTCAAAAGTAAATTAGCATGTTTCATCTGCCATAATGGACTTGAACATGTACTAAGTTTGCTGTGATCAACTAAAAATGTTTTACCTTTTTACTCCACTCATATTTTTCTACAAATTAATATACTCCTATTATTTCCAATGTTTCATATCTTTAGGAATCTGTTTTGTTTCAAACATAAACATGAGTATTTATCCAATGAAGTTTTTCCTGATTTGTGAAAAAGTATTTTCTGGTTCTGCTGTTGTCAGGAGTGGGGAGATATTGTCTATTCTTCTAAAGACTGCCACAAGCATACTTGAAGCTAGCTCATATATCAATCAACATCCAAAATCTTGGGGAAAAAAATGATCCGGTAAATCCCAAACATCACTTTCTATTTACCTACCTATGTATTTCTATATCTATCAATGGATTTATCTCTATTTGCTAGTTTTTCTATGAAAGATTTTTAGTAACGTAGGCAGAATAGGTCGACAGAACACAGACTGAAATAAAGCTGAGCTTTCACGTTCTTTATATCAGGGACAAATGCTGAGCTTCAAAACTGGAAAGAAGTGGGTTTTTTTGAAAGATTTGGTGGGCATTTTTTTTTTCTTCTGATTCATATGGAAGACAAAAGTGATCTGTATCTAGTGCTCTGGATATGGATATGGCACATTTTGCCTGTGGCATTTTAGTCTTAGGGACACAACAGTTGTGCTCCTGAAGTCCAACTAGTCAATTTAAACAATGTTGAAGCTTCTTGCTGGCATCTTTACCAAGTGCCAGTTTTATGTTCTCTTCCTTATTTTTGATCTCCCTATTAAGTCTCTAGCAGAGTTTTTCATTTGCCCACTGATAATTTGCCAGGTAATGATGTTCTTCCAAAGAACAATCTTTGTTCCCTCATAGAGGATTGTTACCTGCTCTTATGAATGTTTGCTTTGAAGTGAGGAAGCTGTGATCCGAAGTATCACTGGTATAGCTGCAGGGTGAAATGAAGCTGAAAAGTTCAAAAATGATGATTAGTTTTAGCACTTTGGTTAATAAGACTGTGTACGGAGATAAATGTACTCTGTACTCTTAAAACATCATGAAAATTATAGGCTAAAAGGAAATAAAGAAGAAAAATTGGATTGGACAACAATTATCAATAGTGCATTACTGCAACCTAAGTCTGAATGAATTGCTCTTAGGGAAAAAACCAAGCAACCAAAGGCTGACATGATGTGTCCATTTCTAACAATCGATGTAGTGACTAAACATGTGGAGCACAGAATGGTGCCCACAGCTAGAATCTTTATTTGCTTTTAAGCAGATTAAAATGTGAAGTTTCCTTAAATGTAAACAGAATAATATTTGAAAACATAGATACTCTGTTAAAATTTATTTTGTAGCTGACAATTTAGTAGTGCATTATCAGCATTTGGGCATATTTGTTATTCAAGTGGGCTCTTGATTTACAAAATTGTTTTCATTTACAGATTGTTCTTGAAATAATTGAAAAGCAAATGATGGAAATGTTCCTTAATATAGGATAATACTGGCTGATAGTTTTCCTGATATAATATAGGAAGATTTAAGGATTTAAGATTTTATCTCGATATAATAGAGGAAGATTATTTTCTTGATACAAAACATGAAGATTATTATTTAGGGTGGTATAGAAAATGTTTCTATATTTTTTTCTTAATTAAAAATCCCAAAAATATTTGGAGATGGAGAAAGCATTTAAATCCTCAGAGAAATAACATCTTAAAATATACCAAAACTTTGTTTTCAGTTGCTTTTGGAAGGAGGCAAAGGTTGATTTAGAGACTACTTAAGCAGAATGGACATACAGAAGATCACAGATGGAATGGTGGTTTGGCTGTTGTGCTGTTGAAGGAGATGGTTGATGTCATTGCAAGTCTGTTCTCTATTAATTTTTGTAATATCATGGGGATCTTCAATTTCACTGGAGACAGTAAAAGGCATAAATGTCCTATGTGTCTTAAAGAAGGGAAAGAAAGAGTATCTGGGAAACTACAGGCTTTGTCACTTATTAAATTGTCTTTCTCTTCACCCGTCAGTTTTTCACTTTTGTTCTTCCTATTCTGTACCCCATCCCACTGGATGAATGGCCAAGTTAATCTACAAGAACCTTGGTGGGCTGGAAGATTTATGAAGTCCAACACAAGCAAATGCTACCCTCAGCTTCCTGACGCGTGAAAATTTGAAGAAAGAGGTACATATAACATACTGAAATGTAAAGTTTGCCTTTATTAAAATTAACAGGGATAAAGTAACAGAAAGATGTGTGATCACTTAGGGTCGCAACTTTTGTAATAGGCTTTAGAATAGACTTCTGGAATATGTTGGCTCAACATGCATAAAGCTATTTGATCATATTCAAACTGTAATTTTACGCCCTCTCCTTACATATTCTTGGCTTGCTCACACTTTAAGGGCTGTGTACTATTCTATGCCTTTATCTCAGGGAAAATATGACAGAACTGGAAAAGACTAATGATCTAAGCAAGGTTCTGAAATAATGGAAGAATTTCCATGCCAGAACTGGGAGAGTAAGCTAGGACTCTGCAATGTGAAACAAGTGTGAGTTCTGGGCTGTTTAAAAAAAAGGACCCTCGGGGAGAGAGAGGCTACAGAACAGTCATTCACAGGAACTAGGTGCCAGAATAATAGCACACAAAAATAAATAAAAAAAAGAAAAGTGGCTTATCACTAAACAGATGATAGCCATACAGACCTCCTTGTCAAAGTGTGGTGAGGTTGAAAAATGCTTGCCTGGGTTCAAGCAAGATCCATGAGAAATTAACAGGCAAACAGAAAATCAAGTTTTCAAACTGAAAATCTGAACTGGAAATAATTTGAAGAAGTAATAGGAAAGAGGTATAATATATATAAAAGGAAAATGTTTATTTACAGACTATATAAAGCAGAGATTTTTAATCTTCTTTATGACTGCTGTTAGAGAGCCCTGAACTCCTCAAAGCTTTTTCTGTCGAGTGGTCTTAAACACTCTGAGAATATTTGCACCCGTTTCCATGAAGACTTGAAAGTAAACTGTTTATTTAAACCATTGCAGAAGTTAGCTTGAATGGTCTCATTCAGGGCTGAAGTAGCACTATTCTAATTTGATTTAAACTGACAGAAATTGATTGAATTCACCTTGAAGCAAGAGCTTAAGAGCTATAACTGAAAACTAAGTTTCTGTAAGAAATATACTTGTTATACCTATCTAGCTAGTAAAGTTTTTAGATATAGATATGCAACCCAAGCTCAAAGTAGACAGAGTGTTAAGAAAGATGTACTTTCAGAGGCTTGGTTAATCAGCTCTTGCCTGAATAATTGAAAGGGAAGAAAGGCAAGCACAGTGCTCCAGAGGTTAGTGTTGTTGCAGGAGGTGGGAACCTAAGAAATGACATGTAAAGTGAAGGTAAAATGAATTCCAACTAATTCTAACTCAAATTCTACTAGACAACAATAGGTCAGAAAAGGGAGTGCTCATTAAATTTCAGCAAACTTTGCTCTTAATTAGTTTAAATTAAAAAAAAAAAAGATATTGTGCCTTAGTGTATGTATAAAACTAGCCATTTGAGACATAAAATGCAAGCTATAAATAACATGGAAAATAGAGATGTGATAAAGTTTTCTGGTAACTGCATTTATTCAGAACAGCCCCATCATCAGAAAGAACATATAGAAAAGCAATAAAAGCCAATTTTAAACTTAACAGAAGCAATAGAAGTGACAAATTACAGCCAGCAGGACTCTATGTTGTAACTTGCTGAAACAGATGTCTAGGAGTTTTCCAAAACACTGAGAATAGAAACATAATTTCTTACCTGAAAGTTACCATGGATTATCTAAATAGCTATTTTACATTCAAGAACACAACAGCATTTGAGAAGCTCTAACTTTTTGTAGGCAAAACAGTTGAAGTCAAAATCTCTAAATTATTTCATAAATATCTAAACTGTAACACACTCAAAAATGCTACTGTGTTTTGGCACTTTTGCAAAATGAGGTTGTGAAAACCTACTCTTGACAACTGCAGGAAGAGCAGACTCAGGGAACATTGACATAGACCAGGGCTGACATTTGGTTACCAGCTAGTCACTTCTGTAGCAAGCATTGCTTGATGCCATTTATAAAACATAAGTAACACTATTCCAATAGCACCACAGTGAATTCTATCAAGCAGAAAGGTGGCCAAGTCAGTGAACATGGTGGTAGTTTTAGGCACTATCTGAGCAAGAGACCACATGTTGCTGATGACACCCACGCACGTCACTGTTTCTCCAAGTTCACTTCATAGCAAACAGACTATGTGGCAGAACATAAGTCTGCCTTCTCCAAAACAGACAAAGAAACTCTTACATGGAAACATCAAAAATCCTGCTGTGCAAAGTAAAGAAAATATATGATGAGTAGGAATTACAAAAAAAAAAAAAAAGTTCCAGTCATTTTCAGTAAGAGTTAGATACTTAAATCTCACTGGTCTTCATTTGTCATACTCTTTAAAAGATATAAACAAAGAACTTTATAGCCTTTAATGTCTAAAATTTCACATAATGTGATGTCCATTGCAGAAGTCACTACCTATAATATAAAAATTATTTCCCCCATAGGAAAAAAGTCAAATAGCCTGTTGTTGTTATTAATCGCATTTGTATGATGGTAAAAGATAAGCTATTACTAGAGCATTGCAGCTCCATTATTCTATTACTCCTTTACATATTTGATCTAGGGTCAAGGTTTTTCTTCTACTGGTTTTTGTTTTTTTAGTGTTTTTTGAAATTTTTAGTGTCTGAGACACTATACTGCTGTCATTAATAACATTAACAATCACCTTCATTGACCATCTTCTCAAAATAATCAAGGTAGTGCACTGTGAAATACACCAGGTAATTTCCATCTTCAGGATGTTCTTCCTTCTTTCAGCTACGTCTTAGGTCCTGATCCATTACTCTCAGTCTTAGTACTAACCTAATTTAAGAGCTTACTCCCTGTAAAATAATTGGAAAGAGACTGGAATATATATAAACAATGAGACCCTTTTCAGATCTCTATTAACTCTTAGAGGTATTTATATCTATTTCTAGTAAAGACAGGAAGGGACGTAATGGTGTCTTTTTTTTTCCTAAATTGGATGCTTTGGATAATTGTCTGGGCAGAATGACCAAGTCATTCCTTTACTTTCAAGACAAGCAAAAAATTAGACATTAACTAAAAACACCCATCTCTCAGTGGATAAGTTCACTGCATATCTATCACATCAAACAGAAGTGCAATTATTTAAATCCATGGAACAAATATTATTTAAACTCACAGAAAATTTTTCTAATACTTTTGCTGGCTCTGGTTTAATACTTGTTTGAAGTGTCTCTAAAATTCTGTTCAGAGGGGCAATATACACACATTATTTTTTTATGAATATGGGCTTTTGCTCTCCCCACCTCTAGATAATCTAATTAAAAAGTTAAAGAGACTTAATACTAAGAGCTATGGAAATTATATACTTAGTATGTGTGTAATAAGTGGTAGGACTGTAGTATATGGGTCTGTGCTGAACAAGATTCTGTGCATTCTTATAGAACTTGACTTCTCATCGCCAGTAAGGACAATCATGTAGATCTGATAAGGAGAGGCAATTCTAAATATGTATCAAGCTTAATTTATAAGCATTTTCATGTATGCTTTAAATAGAAAAAATAATTGGAATGACATTTGTATAAATAAGAATGAGGATGAAGCCTTAGAAGGAAGAATTTATGGAATAAAATATAGCTGAGAGAAGTAAGGTTTCAATAGACATTCTATGATGGTTATTTCATACCATTAAAAATGAAGGTTATACAGATTCTTTTTTTTCTCAGTAAATATTAAAAGGTTAGTTCTAACTCTACATTAAAATGAAAACTTTCCTATCTTCAGAAGACCACCCTAATCCATGCCTCCGCTTTCTTTGACCAAAACTCCCATGTTCAAACAGCCAGTAATTTTAGAGTTAAGTCTCATCTGGAACGTGAAGAAGTCAAAATTCAAATCCTTATTTTTGTGTATAAACTCTCTGGTTCGACTCACTTCACCTTGTATATATATGTTTTTGTTCAGAGGAAGTAAGATTATAACCATCGGTGTTACCACAGTTTGTTTCTGCTATTCAAATGTTTTAACACTTTAAACAAACAACAATTTTAAAAAGAAGGAAAATACGCATGATGAAGATCTCTTCAATTTATGAACTATGTACTTCTAACTCATCTAGTTTGCAGGAATTCTCAGTCTGACAAAATGCTTTATATTTGTGCGTGTAAATGTATATATACATACTAATGTACTACGCAGATATACACACGTGCCTACACACATGTGCAGCCACACAAGCATATAAATATACACCTACTTAAATGGTCTTGTGACCTTTCTGGAGTTCTACACTGGCAAAGAGGCATTAGGCAGCTACTTAATGTTAGCTTATTTTATGCCCTAAGCTTTAGTGAAAAAGGTGGAACAAAAAGCAGACTGTTCTAGCTTTCAGTCATGAGTTTTAATTGGCATTAATTAAATTGGCTTCCAAACGGCACATTATGTAGGGAACCTCCCAATTTAAATAATTATTCCATGTTTGTCAAACACATTAGTTCTGGTAGAAAGCCAAATTCAAAAAGAGGAGATACAGACCAGGTAAGTGTTACTCTTAAGTGCCTCCTAATTGTTTTGCAGTAATTAATGGGAGCTTTTATTATGCAAATGTTAATAGTAGTGCGGCTTTCTTCACTAAGAAGCAGTACCAACATGCTTCCAGAATGAGCGTGACTTTTACACTAACAAGTCTCCTAATGAAAACATGAAAAATATGTAGAAGTGTCCAGAAATGGTCTGGAGTCAATAAGTCTTCCTCTTCCTATACAACTTCAAAGTAAATGACTTTTTATTTAGTAAAGCCAGAAAGTAATTTTCATTAAGTCTTGTTTTGTTTATCACAGAAACACTAAATTTTTGTGTATCTTTTTGTTTCACTACTTAGTAAAACATTGTGTGGAAACTGTAAAATATTGAGGCTTGGTGTATTCTACTTGACAGAATTACATTTCCGTAATAATGGAACTCTCTTCTTTTCCAGCTTGAGGCTTAGAAAATAAAAAAGCCTCTTGCATTCTCTTTTATTTCTGAAATTTAACTTCATACTCAAAAAGTATAGAGAATACAAAATATATCCAACTGGATTTTGTTACCAGGAACATTACTTCTACCATGGTGTGAAATATTTCAAAATCTTCGTTTAAACTTAGCTTGCCAATGCACTGAAAAGACATGTCTTCAATTATTTCTTTCCCAGCTATTATTTCAGGATTCCTACACAAAAAAGTTCTTTTAGGATCAAGAAGTTAAAACTGGAATTGTTAGATGCATGGAGATCTTTTTCACCTGTAGACAACCAGTGAAAAAATTTGGTCAGTGCTTTCTGAGCGTTGAGATTTGGTAAGGTGTGGTACATCTATTAGCCTAGGCATGTTCTATTTCAGCAATCTGGGGAATGCAATTCTTTTGGGCAACTAGAAGAAAACAGCTTTGTTTTGTTTTGTTTCTTTAAATTAATGGTGTGTTCTAGTGTTTCAGTAGTGGTAAGACTTTTAAAAAATGGTAGAATCCTCCATTGCTGAAAGAGATTAAACCATTATCACTTATCAAAACAAGGCTATGTCTCAGCAAAGAGATTAGCACAAAGAAGAGAATATAATATTCTTAGAAAATCTCTACTAAGTTTCAAGAGAACAGTGGTTATTCAAATGCAATAATTTTTGAGCATAATTTGAATGAGTGATACCTAAGTTAAGATAGTATAAGTGCTCAGTGATTTTCTGTATTCAGTACAAGAGAGGAAAATGTGGCAGCCTAATGACTTGTCAGCATCTAGAGGGACTCACTTTCATGAGTACAATAAAGGATATTGAAAATTCAAGAATTTAAATCACGCTTAAATCAACACAGGATGATTATGCTATTTTTCCTTTATAGCAAAAGTCCTCATATAATTTAGCAGACGTTTTAATTTGTTTAACTGGTATTTACAATTTTGTTTTTTTTTTCGTTTATATCCTCTCTCCAATAAATCTTGGTTTAAAACAGTAGGGATGGGTAATTTCACTGAGAAAAATTGCTGTGTAATACTGCACAAGTGCAGGAAGATTGCCAAAACATGTATTTCTCTACAGCTGTATTATCCTACTTTGGAACTGTCTAGATTTCAATGCAAAGAACCTGGGCTGTAACCCTTCTCTTCCAATTCTTTAGCTCTTCCCATGGAGACACTTTTCTCCAGGCGTACACTTTTGCAAAGAGGCCCTGTGCGAGCCACGTATGTACACACAGCGTAAAAACACAGCAGTTCTGTATGTGTCTGATACGTGTAGTAGATAGGTGCAGTGCCAGGTTAAGCATTAATGCACTTATCGGTTCTGAGACTCTTGTATGATTTCTGCTGGCCAGTAAGTGGTCATTCATACAAGGAGTGTCACCTCCTGTAATCCTGGAAGTGCTCTGACCTTTGATCTTGCTGATTTGTTGTGTTTGAGTTGCCTGCTTTTTCCTTAAGGGGATATATTTTCCACATCTGTGTTTTTCCCTTGTGGTTCCCTGAGCTGCCAACTACTGTCATTGCAACAATTTCTCTTCTGCCTGTGTTATTACTTATTTCATGTGGCTCCCATTCATGTACTCCCAAAGCTTAGCAACAACCTTCTCGGTAAGACTGAGCCAAGGTCACCCAGCTATGCTGCACCAAAGTAGTTCTGGGGTCAGAGAACTTGACTCAGGGGATGTGGGTTATACTCCATCTATAGTGTCAGTTATCTGACTACTTATATTATAACAACAGTCCATGTAACTTAGAAATCAGCCATCTTAAATTGAAAGTCTGTAAATATTTCATTCTGTAGTCTTTATCAGATATGACAAAGAATTTTATTTATAAGATATAGTCCTGAATTATTATTCTGCCTCTGAGAAAGCGAAACCCTTATGATGTCTGGAATATGTAAACATATATATATATACTTTTTTTTTTTTTAACAAATCTTTCTGATTTTGGAGGACTGATTCAGATACTTTCCTGACACCCACAGGAACAGAAAATTATATGCTAGTAGCACAGCTTAAATGTAAGCACATTTTATGATTTTGGGAGTTAGTGTTACAGGACAGTACAATTGCTGTATTTCCTGAGCATTTTGAACTTTATTGAGGGGGATGGGAAGGCACAAGGAGCATGTTGCAGTTTGAAAAAATACTTGCTTTTCCTAATGTTGATTGCTACACCTGATGGTCCAGACACTGTCTCTCTCATAAGAGGGGAGAAATTCCTAATGAAGACTGTGGAAGAAAGCAACTGTTTCATATCCTTGAGGTCAGTGTATAGATGTAAAAAGCAGGTGCCTAGGAGAAAATAAAGAAAGAACAGGAGACAAGTCAGCTGATTTTGGAATATGGAACACAGAGGGATGCTGGAGTGTGAAAAGTAAAATGGAGGCAGAAATAGTCTTTGAACAGAGTGAGAACAGCAGCACTAAAGCAAGAGTTCATTCAATAATAACATTCTACTTTCCAGAACAAGAAATGCTCTAAGTATTTATATCACTAAAAAACATTGGACCTAAACCACTGTCTTCAGAAGCTTTTTCCTCTGTGGTTAAAAGACAGTTCTATGAAATAATTCTTCAGTGGGATTTAGCATGTGTCAGGCTGTGATTACATATGCTTGTTTGTTTTCAGTGAGCACTAAACTTTCAGCCAAAGTTTTTGTTTTAATCTGAAAATAAATGAGAGTCTCTGTGACATTGGTGTGAGTCTGGCACTTGTACCCATTCTGTCATAACAGACTGCACAGATTTCCATTTCAGCCCGTGGCAAAAGAATATGTGTGCCCAATTCTCACTGATCTGAATGCATGTCAGGCATTTAGGGATGTTTCATGGGCTCAGAAAGTTGAAAAATGAGCATGGCAAATTTATTTCTTGCCTTTTTGAGTAGTCTTTTCCTTTTGTTTCTGTGATGAACTTAGTAATGAGAACTCTGGGTTGGTACTTATTAACTTCTAGTTATATAATGTAAAACTAGCCTGCAACGTAGAAATGTCTTTATGAAGGAGGAAGAAGGAGATCTGCAGTATTGGGAAGGATGCACGTCCTTTATTGTTCAAAGAGCACTTTTCAAGTAGAAATTTGATTTTTCTGTCTTGGCATGGTGTAGAAATATATGAACAGGATTTGTCTTGGAAGAAAATTGGATTGTGCTGCAGAGATGTATTGCACTGGTAGCAAGTGGGCAGTCAGTCATACTACAGCCAGTTTAAAACACATGAAGCCCAGCAACAACTAAACAAAATCCTAAAATGTGTAGAGTGTTTGTCTCAGCACAGCCACTGTCACTGGTCTGCACAACTAAATGTCTATAGTCTCACAATTTCATCACATATCAATGAATTAAGTCTCAGTCAAAACACACTTTACTTCAATTCAGCCCAAACCTCTAAAACGCCTTGGGTAGCTGAAGCTGTTATCTAGAGTAAGAAAACAGCAGGAATTAAATCCTGTATCTGTCTTTTGTGTTTGTCTTCAAGAAAACTGACTTAACCTCCTTTTGTCACAGATGATGAGCTGAACTACACTGACTGAGTTGCAAGAAGCAACATTAATAATAATGTAGTGCCTGGCAGGGTCATGAGCCTGGTCTTAACCCCAAAAGAGCAAACAATGAACTCAACACTAGCAGTTCTTCACTGTAAACATTCATCAGATATTCTGATGCTGTTAATCCAGGTGTGTTCTCATCAGACCTCTCCGTAAAATTTGAGCTCTAATTTAGAGTTTTCTGTTCATTTGTCAGACACCTAAGTTCACATCTTCATAAAGACTTTAAAAATTAATTTTGTTAACAATACTCACACTGCACTTTCTGACTGCTGTAATCATTCAATAACGTCTTTCTGAGCATCTAATGAAAAGATTAGGACACCTTCTCTTCTATCTCTAGTAAGTCACAGATTGCACTCTAATTTTATTTAGTACCATAGATTTCAATAAATCATTTGGAGTAAAAGGTCTTGTAAAAGTAATAAAATAAAAATCCTATGCTGATATTGCTTTTATAATGAAATCATACACAAAGAAAAGCAGTACATGTCATTAGAGTGCTTTTAAATTTTTTTCTTAATGAAAAGAAGAATGTTATGATCTGTGCATTCGGGAATAGTTTTCATTATTCACTTAAGAGGACAGCATTAGGTTTATGAATGTCTCCAGAAAGAATGACAATAACCTTTCTAGGTTTACTCTTCCCAGATTCTTCTCAGCTTAAGTAATACAATTCTGTTATGACCGAAAAAAACCCAAACAAAATCCAAATAAACCACCCAACACAAAGAACACATGAAACGTTTCACAAAAGTGCAGAGCAAATTAAAAAGAAGAGAAAGTAAGAGATGGCTTTTTTTTCCCTATGGAACAGAAATAGCTCCAGTGTCTAAAATTTAGGGTGAAAAGTACTATCCTTTTTATTGTAATTGTATCAATCTATTTTTTTCGGTTTGTGGGATCTTGTAAAAGGGCAAAAGTAAAATTAATATATGATAAGAACTACATGTATAAAACAGAAGTTTACAACCACATGATACCTCTTGAAACCTTTGTCCACAAGAATTAGTATCAGAATGGTTTTATGTGTGGCTTTGGATCTGTGTTTCAGCTCTGTGACTTCAGCTTGTGACTTCTGATTCATGAATGAATATATTTATTAATCCAATTATAGATCATGGAGAGCTGCAGCTCAGCAACTGCAAAAAAAATTATTTTCTCCCTGCAGATATGTAGGTATGAGATAAATACAAAATGTGCATACAGATCTATAGTGGATTACACAGAATTATTGCTCTGTAACAGAAGCATGATAGCAATAGATTTTTCATGTTCTGAATATTACAAGTTTCCTTGTCCCCTCAATTTTTTTTCTGTTGTTCAAGTCCCACTAGAATCTGCTTATACTTTGCCCAAAGCTTTCCCCCGTCCATGAGTACCTGTTGTTTACTCCTTCTTTATCTGTCTATGGAACATGTAGTAGGAAAATGCTTTTATGTTGAATTACACAAAATGCAGTAATCGACATGTAAAAAGATCATTTTTTTAATGGAGGAAGTTTTTATCTTGGTAATTTCAATCCTTTGCAATACGTAGTCATTCCTTTTAAAAGAGCCATTTCTTGACACCACTGAACAATGCCTGTGACTATAACAGTCTCTGACCTTGGAAACCAGTCAAGTACTCTAAAAAGGTAACTACAGTCCTATAAAAGGCCCATTCCTTTGACAGGTCAAATACATCACCTTGAAAGTCTGATTTGAAATAAATAAATAACCAAACCTTATTAAGTTAACAATTAAAATTTTTAAAAGCTGTTTCTTAGCCTTACAAAATCCAAAGAGGGTTAGAATCCCAATGATACATGAATTCCCTGGGTTTTTTTCAAAATTTTTGGTTCCGATGTTAAGATCCTTTTTCCCTAGAATACCAATCCATAAATGACCCTTTCATTATTATCAGACTCACATCCTTTTGGTTTGTTGCAGTTAGATATTCTTTGATCATGAAGGCTCTTATTGCATTATTAAACAAAAGTACTGGAGCCCTGAGGTGGGGACATGGGAAATTCAACTGAAAGCAGTTTCCATAACCTCTTACTTGATTATGTTATTTCTGAACAATTTGTTAAATCCTATTAAATGGAAACATTTGGGCATCACATACTTGTAGGCTGTCTGACTTGGCTAATTGTGTCTTCAGGCCTCAAAGGCTTAGCTCAGTGCAAGTATGGTGCACCTCTGATGAACAACTCGAAAGCAAAAGTGTAGAAAAAGAAATTCTGACTCTCTCCCTGCCATGTCCTTTGCTCCCAGACCTCTTACTGTGTATGAGTCAGCGACAAGTTGTTTCTCAAAGGCTTTCTGTGTCCAAGAGGTCTCAGCCAGCATTTTGGGATTAATGTACCTGTCAATTTGATACCCACGGTCATCTTATTGAAACCAGTCATGCACGCATAAACCAAATGCAGAATGATGGCAATATTTTGAATTCACAACAAGAAGCCATAGGCTATTGTTACAGTTAAAGAAAATTAATTGTAAATTATTTCATTACTATTTGACTTCAATATTAATTAGAGAAATACAGACATCAAAGTTCACAGAATGTGTAGGTATGTGTGTATTAGATATTGGATAGTGCTGTATCTGTTAGAACAAAAAAAAAAAGCAGCATAGTCAATACATACAACTTCAAAAAATGTTGGTATCTCTATGAGACAACTATATATTTTCATGTAGCTAAAAAAAATCTCATCATTTTAGTTGGTTTTGCAACAGACACTTTGGCACTGACAAACACGCAGGCTTAGAAGGGAATTGAAAACACCCAGGCTGAGGTGTCAGAAAATAATTGCTTCATAAAACTAAAGTTTATTTCTCAGAGGTCCCAGCTTTTCTTAAAAACAGACCTATCCTTGCTTGCTAGAAGCAAGACTTCAAGTTTTGCTTTATGTACAAATAGAGGTGTTCTGCAGATTATGCCTTTCACCTATGAGAGAGTAAAAATAATGTGGGGAAAAAAATAAAGGCAATGTATTTAGTCCTAAAGAATTCATAGGCAAGACCACTTAAGATCTTTACATCGAGTTAATGTGAGAAGCTGACTTGATATTATATATATATAGCTTTATGGTTTGTATTACAATAATCAATGATTTTGACAAAAGCCATGAGGAAAATAAATAAGAGTAAGTGCACTAGATGCTATATTATTCAAGCTATTTAAGAAACACTGTGAACATTTAAGGTCAGTTACCAGTGTATGTAAATGTGTCCTGGAGTGATGATTCTCCAACTATATGTTTTGGTACCTTGTTTTGGTTTGTTTGTTTTTGTTTGGGGGGTTTTATTTTTTTTAATGTATTTTATTTTATTTTATATTATGTAATGTTATTTATTTAATTGTTGTTAATTCTATGTATAGAATGTAAGTTTTAACTTTTCATAGAAAGAGATTATTATTTGAGCTAGATGGCATATGGTAGGAATGTGCATATTCCATTTTTCCAGGGAATGAATCAGCTTAACCTCTAGTGAACCATTTCAAATTGTCCTCCTACAACTCTAAATCTAATTTCTGAAGTTTAATGTGCACTGCCTGAAGTTCTAGTCCACTTTCACAGTTTTTTTTACAGGAATGGCAGTTTTAAACTTTGCATGTATCAAAGATAATAATTGTCATATCAGAATATTATTTTTGCCAGTTAGGTTTTGAGTACTTTCACTAATGAAAAAGGCACCTAAAATTGACTGCAGACAAGTGTGATTTGAAAGTGAATTAATGATATTGTCTAAACATTTTGATTACAGTCTTTAAATGAATATTGTACATGAACCTGAATATTCCTAAATCAGCAAACTTGAAATTAGCAGTTATTTTAAAAATGTTTCTTCCATAATTTAAGTTAGGCTTTCAAAATCCTTAATAACCAATTTCTCTGAAATTAACAGGTGTAACATTGCACAAAACACCCCTGAACTGTACATAAACAAAACCAAAATTAAGTAAAGCATAACAGAACCATTAGCTAAATGGTTCTCTAGAAAAGGGGGTCTAACTCAGCGGTAGGAAGAGGGACACTGGCAACAAAACAAGTTAAAACTCCACAAACTAATTTTTATCCTATATTTTGAAGCAGAAGCAGATACAGCAAGAATCTTTGCTTCAGGTTTATTGGTCAGAGGAGTGATCCTATTTTTTCTCAAACAATACATTGAAATTCTGATGACAGTAAATAATTGAATCACACAATAAATCTGTGGGAGATTAATTTAAAAGTAGCAAAGGATAAACCTGGCTGTTTTGAGGCAAAAATATTATTTTATTTATATCTAGGAGTGTGCAGCAGGTAACTATCTCTAATTAACACCTCATATCAAACATGGACAAGATGGCACACATGCAACCGCTTGGGACTGATGTTAGATTCTCAGAAAAAGCTTTCTATCCTGGCAAGTAATTATAGAGGTGAAGAGAGTGGGAAAAACACTTATACTGAAATTAGCCACACCAGTGAAGCCTTTGCAATTGAATCAGCAATCGAGAAAAAAAAACGTAGATGGACTAGAAAAATGAACACATTTGTTTTCTAGTCATAAAGCAGATAATCAGAGTACTAGATCATCTGCAGAGTATTTAATTGCTGTTGTGGTGAGCATCTATCACACATTAGTGCTGTTACGGATGTTGCTTAAGGTTTCATTTTAGTCAAATCACATAGCTCTACTTGTATGAGTTGTACTGAAATAGATGACATTACTCACCTGACTAAGCTTAGCAATATTTTACCCATTAGCTCTTAATTTGTGGGTTAAATTTCTTTTCATAAATAGTTTATAGGCATCATGTTGCTTCTTGCACATTCGTTTCCTTTTTCAGAAATCATCTTCGAATGTTGGTTTATACTGAAAGCAAGTGGCCATTATAATTATTATTTGTCTTCATGAAAAAATTACTAAGTTGCACTAATTCTGGTTTCCATGGTCAGAGGTTGTCAATAAATTATGAACATGAGAACAACTGACCTTGGGGAAAAATGATGGCTGTAAAGTATATGAAAAATTATGGGTATTTTGAAAATAATTTTGATCCATTTATGATTATAATTTCTGTATGTAGTGCGAAAGAGTTGATTTTCATATTAGATTTTTTTTTCTTATATGCATGTTTTCTTTAATAATCAAATTTCATTGCTAGCATTGTGAGTCAAGGTCCAGTAACTGATTTTTTCTCCTATGCCTCTGTGGTTTGGTTATTTTCCCCCTCTAGACTATATTTTCTCCTAAAATAAAATATAGCATAACTGACTGTGCACTAGTATAAATAAAATAATGATTTTTGTGTCTTCATTGCATACACAGACACATTCTACATAATCCTCTTTAGTATGTTTTCTCATTAAGTTGCAGATGACACCAAGTTGAGCCAGAGTGTTGATTTGCTGGACAGTAGGAGTGCTCCACAGAAGGATCTGGACAGGCTGGATGGATGGGCTGAGGACAACTGTATGAGCTTTAATAAGGTGAAGTGCTGGTCCTGCACTTGGATTACAACAATTCCATGCAGTGCTACAGGCTGGGGAAGGGTGGCTTGAGGGTTGTTCAATGGAAAAGGACTTGGGAATGCTGGTCAACAACCAGCTGGATATGAGCCAGTGTGTGCCCAGGTGGCCCAGAAGGCCAGTGGCATCTTAGTCTGTATCAAGAATAGCGTGGCGAGCAGGACCATGGCAGTGATTATCCCTCTGTACTGGGAACTGGTGAGGCTCAAGTATTTTGTCCAGTTTTGAGTCCCTCACTTCAAAAAGGAAATTGAGGTGCTAGAGCATGTCCAGAGAAGGGTAAGAAAGCTGGTGAAGGATGTTAATAGTATCACAGAATCAAAGAATATCGTGATTTGGAAGGGACCCACATGGATCAAGTCCAACTCCTAGCCCTGCACAGGACAGCCCCAACAATCCCACCATGTGCCTGGGAGTGTTGTCCAAACGCTTGAACTCTGTCAAGCTTGGTGCTGTGACCACTTCCCTGGGAAACTCTTTCCAATACCCAACCACCCTATGTGTGAAGAACCTTTTCCTAATATCCCAACTTAACTTCCCCCAACTGAGCTTCATGCTGTTCCCTTGAGTTCTGTCATTGCTCACCAGAGAGAAGAGATTGGTGCTTGTCCCTTTGCTTCCTTGTTACAGGGCAGATACTGCAACACGCTGTATCAGACAACGAGGCCCGTGAAAAAGAAATATATATGGACCGACTCTTGATAGATGTTTCAGAGAGATGTTTATTTCTCCAGTCGCATGGCTGGGGCTCTGCCGAGGAACTGAGGCAATCATGGGACCCGAGGGTCCTTGCCCGCGCAGGGGAACACAAAACAACCAATGGGGAACGAGGCTGACCAGGGGCTCAGGAAACCCCGTGTCTCTCCCCCGGGGCCCCTCTCCCAGGACTACATGGCAGGGGGGAGGGCCCCAACATTTCACCTGTTTATTTTTAATAAAAAGAGATTTTAAACTTAACATTGAAAACAACTGGATAAACATAACAAGAACAGTTTCAAAACAAAATAAGCCACCTTCCTGAGTCTTTAAATGTCCAAACAGATTCTGTGGAACATCTTAAGGCTGACAGAAGGGAGACAGGACTCTCTGGGCATGTTTTGTGGGGATACTGAGGCAGGAGAGGGTTTCTTCCATTTGTACTTGTTGGAACTCTAAACAACAATAGTTAATTTCTTCCCTCCCCCTCTTCATCCCCACTCAGCATTGGAAAGGGATTTTTGGGGAAACAATTGGCAAAGGCATGGTTTTTTGAGGGAAACCATGGGTGAAAAAATGGATTGGGAATACACTGGGGGTAATAGGATATAGGATAAAAGGGAAAGGTGGGATTAGGAAAGGGAGACTGTAGGGGGGCTTATATTGTCTAACATGACTACGATTTTTAGCATATATACTGCCTTTCACAAAAACACCATCCAGCCCAGTGACCTCTGCTGCTTGTAACCCTTTTCTACCTTGCACAATTTTGAATTCCACCACCTCTCCATCTCCCAAGCTTGGGATGCATTTTTCAGGGTTATTCTTTTTAATAGCTGTTCTATGAACGAATATGTCTTGCTGGTTGTCCCATCTTGTTATAAAACCATAATTTTGCTTAACATTATGCCATTTTACTATTCCTAAAAATTTAGCTACGATGATTTTTTTTTTTCCAAGTGGCCGCTGTTTTCTGTCTCACTGCATTTTTGCTTTCTCTTTTGCTTTTGCTTGCTCCCGTGTTGGAATTGCCAGGGTTGTCAGTGCTGCTGGGGCCGCCGGGGCTGCTCGTGCCTGCGCGCTCTTCCCGGGGTCGCATTAGGGGCCGTGCGGCAGGCCACGCTGCTCAGCTCCCTGTGCGCCATCTCCTCTGCTCTCAGCTTCGCTGCCACTGCCTGGTGCTGCACCCACGCCTCGGCTGGGCCCCCGAGCAGCGACCCCCCCCCGTGCCCTGCTCCAGCGTGTGTTTTGGCTGGGCGTGGTTCCACCCTGCCACCACTGCCACCGGCCGCCACCCGTGCGCCGCCCCTCTCGGTCAGGCATTCACGGGACTCACTCCACCACGTGCTGCGCGGGGCCGGGCGGGCACTGCCGGGTCGCCCCGCTCCTGCCGTGCCTCGATCCGCTGCCGACACTGCGGCTCACTTGGCTCCGCCCGCGCGTGGGAACTGCCTCGCTGCTGCTCGCAGAGCGCTCGCTCCACGTGGTCTGGGTCACACGGACTCTGAGGCACGCTTCGATTTGCCAGGACACAGCTGACATTGCTCAACAGTCTCAGTAATTAAATAATATTCACGAAAATATTCTTCCATCAGCATATATTTTGACTCAGAAATTAACTGTGTCCAAACGGTATTCCAAAAGTCTTTGGTAAGAATTAAATCCCAAGAAACATAGAAAAAGTTCTTAAACAACCATGAAAGGAAATGTCTCAGTTCCTTCTGAGCTTGAATTAAGCTAAAATTTACAAATCGTTGTTCAAGAATCTTTTCAAGTTTAAGATAAATGTCCATATGCGGCTCTGAGAGCCAAGAGTCTTTCCACGGTTCCGCATAGTTTAGATATGGAATAGGAAAACAAAAACAAGAAGACGAATCCAGAGTTTACTCACAAATCAGTCACTGTAGGGATTGGGGATCGTTCTGCCCGCATTATCCACCATTTGCTTCCTTGTTACAGTGCAGATACTGCAACACGCTGTATCAGACAACGAGGCCCGTGAAAAAGAAATATATATGGACCGATTCTTGCTAGATGTTTCAGAGATGTTTATTTCTCCAGCCGCATGGCCGGGGCTCTGCCGAGGAACTGAGGCAGTCACGGGACCCGAGGGTCCCTGCCCGTGCAGGGGAACACAAAACAACCAATGGGGAACGAGGCTAACCAGGAGCTAGGGAAACCCTGTGTCTCTCCCCCAGGGCCCCTCTCCCAGGACTACATGGCAGGGGGGAGGGCTCCAGCACTTCCTCTCATAAGGAAGTTGGATATCCCCAGCTCTCCACCATCCCTTCTACAACTTAATCACTGTGCCTTTTTCATGTGCTCCTCAAAACTTCTCACCTTTCTTACATGTCCTGTGAGGAGTGGCTGAGGGAGTGGGTCTGTTTAGCCTGGGGAAGATGAGGCTCAGAGAAGACCTTATTGCTCCCTTCAACTGCCTGAAAGGAAGCTGTGAAAAGGTGGGACTTCCATGTCTCTTCTGCCATGCCTCATGTGAAAGGATGAGAGAAAATGGTCTTAAATTGCACCAGCGAGGTTCAGATTAAATATTATTAAAAAAAAATTTCACTGAAAGAGTGGATAAGCATTGGAATAAGTTGCTCAGGGAGGTGGTGGAGTCACACTCTGGAAAAATTCAAGAAGTGTCTGGATGTGGCACTTGGGGATATGGTTTAGGAGTGATTATGGTGGTGCTGGGTTGACGGTTGGACTAGATGAACTTGAAGATCTATTCCAACCTTGATGGGTCTCCGATTATGTGCTTATGTCCTGCAGAATAACAGAATAATGACTTTATCTGAGTTGTACAGTAACCTGTTGCACCAAAAATATCTTATCTTCCTTTTAAATAGGTATTACATAAATATTTCCAAAACTTCCATAAAGGATACTGTGCACGTACGCAAGAATCATAGTCTTTTACTTCAAACTCTTAGTTCCTTTATTGAGAAGTTGTCTAAATCAGGGTACTAGTCTTATTCACTTAAGTGGTACTGCAGTGCAAGAGCACATGCAGGATGTGTGTCCCGGTTGCATTCTCTTCTGCAGTTACTGAGATAACAGCACACCAAATGACTAAAATTTTTTTTCATGAAGAAAGAAGATACTCCAGGAACAGATACACAGAATGTTGAATTTTCTATCTGATTGTGAAGCCTGTGAAGTTTTGAACACCTAATAACAGACCCTATAACTAAGTGCTGATGTATTTGATCAATTTTTTTTTCAGGTTGCTAAATATGAGCTAGACTGCTTTCCAAAGGCTTTTACATAATTTGCTTTTAACTCCTGCAATGATTCTTCCTTTCACTTTTTTTTTGTCCCACTGTTTACTTTCATTTACCAGGCATTTTAGTAGCTTGGCTCATTTTAGTTTATGTGATGGCACTTGTTTATCCATAATAACTCATATTATTAATTTTGCATAGAAAATGTACCATTATGAGAAAAATCTGCCAAAACACAGGAGCTGTAATCAAATACTTCATATAAAAATGAGTTATGTCTCTGAATACCATAAGAAAGGATCCATTTTTCAGCACCCAAGCCACCTTAGAATTCATAATCCATTCTGTTTTCTCATGTACTGTGGATACCAAATGATTAGCTAACAGACATCTTTTACATATCAAATGCAAGTTCTGACTGGTAAGATATTTTAACCACATTATTAAAACAACATCCCTCCCGAAAAATAAAAAAAAACAAACAAAAAAAATCTCAACCCCCCACCCATCTAAAAAACTCCAAAAAACCTACCAGGATTCATTTTCTTATGTTGGCAGACTATATGAAATTCATATTTTTCATAGTTAACTTGGCAGTTGCTTTTTCCTTTATGAATAAATTCTGTTGCTTTTGCTCAGAAAACACATATGACATACATATTATAATTTTTTCAATAGACAATATTCTGTGTTTGTGGGACTAACTTTTCCCAGAACATGCAGTGCCTTACTGGATCTCTCCCTTGCTTTGTTCCAGATTTGGTGAATCTAATATATTGAATTATAGCCATTTGCTTATCACTGAAGGAGGGAAACATGCAGAACTGGTAATAGTATACATTCTATTGAACATACCTTTTCAATGGAGACCTTTATTTTCAATTCTGCTTGATTTTAAGCACCCTGTTTTTCTTCATTTTGTTAATATAACATCAGAATGAGTCCTTGCTGCTTCTTAGGGTAACCCATCTTATATATATATCCATACGAGTCTTTGTGTGTAAATACATGCAAAGCAGAGGTCTAGATTTTTGTAAAGTACCTGGAGTTCCACCCACCCAAAGAGGAAAAAGCTGTACCTGAATTCAAGGTAGAGGGAGAAAAAGTGCAGTCTGACTGCTGAAGAAAAAATGTCGAAGCAGCCTTGCTGCAAGGCATTTAGAATCATAGGAGCCTAGAACAGTTTGGGTTGGAAGAGATCTTAAAGATAATCTAGTTCCAACTCCCCTAGGCAAGAATACCTTCCATTAGATCAGGTTGCTCAAAGCCAAACTGGCACTGAACACTTCCATGGATGGAACACACACAGCTTGTCTGGGCAACCTCTTACAGTGCCTCGCCACCCTCACCGTAAAGAATTTCTGCCCAATATCTAATCTAAACCTTATCTCTTTCATTTTAAACCCATTCTCCCTTGTCCCATCACTACATGCCCTTGTAAATAGTCCCTCTCTTGCTTTCTTGTAGGCCCTCTTCAAGCATTGGAAGGCTGCTCTAAGGTCTTCCTTCAGCCTTGTCTCCTTCAGATTGAACAACCCCAACTCTCTCAGGCTGTCTCCATAGAAGAGGTGATCCAGCCCACTGAGTATCTTTTTGACCCTCCTCCTTTGGAGGATTTATTGGCCTTTTCATGCTGGGGGCCCCACAGCTGTACACACTTCTTCATCTCATGAAAGCAGAGTAGAGGAGGAGATTCAGCTCCCTTGGCCAGCCGGTACCAGTAGCTTCAAAATTAATGGTTTAGAACATAGAAGGGTATTCAGAAGAACTTATTTTAAAATGAAAAGACCTGACTATACCACTCGTAAAAGAATTACAGAATCCCTTCTGAGTTAGAAGGGACCCACAAGGATCATCGAGTCCAGCTCCTGGACATGCACAGGACCATCCTCAGTGCCTCTGAGTTTCTGCTGATACAAATCTTCATTGGAAAATATTTTCATGAAATCATGAAACAATACTAAACACTGTTTTAGTAAAGAGCACCAGTAAAAAAACCCATCCTGTTTAGCTAATGTCAGATTAAGCTTCACTAATACTCACAAAAAGGAATTTTTTGTCAGAGCTAGAGCTGTACATAGTTCGACCTTCATACTGGGCTTTTTGTTTAAATTTAACTGTTATTTAAAAAAAGATCCTGGATTACACCTGTGTATCTTTAGGTATGATTTGTGGTTTTGTCTTTAACTTAAGCCTACCCTCCATTTAACCAGCACTCCAGTCCTGTCATCAGTAAAACTTTGAGTTTTGGGGGAAATCCATGACCAGAAATGTCACAGATTAAACTGTTGGCAGCTCTGACAAGGCAACATTGCTAATGTTGCCATGGCAGAAATTCCACATAATTTAGTACTAAAGACCTTTGTTGTTTTGGTGTTTCTTGCTTTTATGTATTGCCTGAGTCCTGTGTACACAGAGATAACATTCATATGTATCACATTGCAACTCTTGGTTTACTTTGGATTTATAAATGATTCACAACAAATTCAATCACACTGTATGTCTTTGAAGGTACGGTACTCTATGAATAACCAAGTCCCTAGGGTAGATGGAAAATTATTGCACATTCATTTGAAATAACTTTCAGTATTATACAAGTGAGGATGATGATGGAGTTGTATGTTCTAGAGTATAGGAATATGATAACGGCATATAGTCATTTGAATAAATGATAAATATGCTTCCACCATCTTAACAAATGAAGCAATTTAAAATGTAAGTTGAACAACAATAAGGGCTCAGGAGGGATAAGACAAAGCAGAAAATAAAACCAGAGCTAAGACAGCAACAAAAGACAGAAAACAATGAGCTCCAAAGGAAAAAGATGGAAAAAACCCTACGTGTCATATCCCAGTGTGGCCTTGTTTCACAATTATGCATACTGAACAGTGTTTATGGGTATTTAGAGCACTGAAGAGCTGTCCACAGCTCTGTCATGAGGAGTCAGAAGATGTTGTATGTCGTGGAAGTTACTGGCACCCAGACACTTCTCTGCAAAATATGACTGACCAGTCACATATCAAGTTCTTTGCAAGGATGTATAAGATTCTAGAAAAAAATAAAAGGAGTTGCATTTAGCTACTGTTAGTACTAAAGTTTCACAGAATATGAATGTGTGTTCAAAATGAAAAAAATACTGTGTATATATGTGGTAAATCTTTTTTTTCCTATAAACATAAGGGTCAAATTTAAAACTATCAGACAAAAAAACATTTCAAGGAGTAAATATATGAAGAGATTAGTATTCTTTAGATGATGAAATAAACCTCTCAAAGGTAAATCATCTTTTATAAGATTAGAATACCTTCTTTACCATTAGACTTATTATCTCAGAGTTTACCAAACTCAACCAGCTGCTAAGAATTAAACAGTTTCTGGCTAAATCTTTCCAATGGATATTTGTAATTCTTTATTCACTTTTACTGTGACATTTTGATCCACATTTCATTTGAGTAAGACTTTGTTATGGTCCAATTATAAGAGATGTCATAAAGTGGACAGATTAGAGAATTAGAAGGGAAGTGTGAGACCATCCCTCCACTGCCAAAGCACATGTGTACTAGTGTCAGAAATTCTAACTTTAGGTTTGCAATATTTAATATTGCAGCTGTTAGTAAAGTCAAATTAGCTATAACTCTGGAAATTTTATTCTGTATTGCAGAAAAACTCCGGTATTGTGATAGTGCACTCTCTGGGTTTTCTTTAGGGTTAAGATTAACAGATTTCCATTTCTCACATGGGAGCCCTAAATTAACCTCAACAGGTAATCCTTGCTTCATTTACTCCAGTAATTTTAACTCTTTGACGTCCAGGAAGCATTATCAAGCCTCTTGGCATTCCACTGCTTTAATACTGACTGGATTTCAATCTTGGCTTATTTATGGCTAGACTTTTCCATCTCAATAGCTGCACAGGGCACCATTTTAGCAGAAGTTTTCTGACCTTAGCAATTATTTGTAGTTTCAATTTTAATTAAGGGTCATAATGCTACCTCCTTGTCATCAGACTCCAATGCAAACAGTGTGTCTTGCTCTTTATCAGAACAACAGATTCTTTCACTGTGTCTCAACTTCTCCACCAAACACAAAAGGTCTGAGTCACAAGACCATGTTTTGAGAATATCACAGGTTCTACATCCTGCAATTCTTTCCCTGCAATTCTTTCACACACATTCCAAACTCCATCTGAAGCTTCCTAAAATGATGATGGTCATCAGCAACCAGCAGCTCTGCCTGCAGCCTTTTTTCAGTTTCCTCATTTAACTGAGAGTGCAGTTCTTTCACCAAATCTTGTAAAAATAGTATTATTTCATTTTCAAGTTGTTGGGTAACCAATCACTCTTTATCCCAATTTTCTTATGCCAACTCCCCTCCAGAGGAGGGGTGGAATTAGTCACCCCTCTGCCCCAGGTAGAGGGGAGACTAACACATTTTCAAGGAAGGACAACAAAATATTTTCTTTACACTGGGCACCCAGCATATCCATTTTCCCAGAAATTCCCACAGATGGAACTACACAACCCACACCCAGATTCCCTCAGAGGAAATTAGTTGCAAAATTTTCAAGTTAACACAACCTCCTCAGAACAAGGCTATGGCAAGGTTTCCAAATGTTCATACAGAAGAACAGCATCCCGATTCTGACACCAAAATAATGTTATGATCCAATTATAAGAAATGACTCTGCTCGGATTAAGGTGCAAACAAGACCATGTGCCAAAGTCAATAGTACGGATTTTATTTAACAGGAAATGTGAGGTAGAGAGAGAGAAAGAAATAGGAAGAGAGAAGGTGGGGGAAACAGAAAGACAGAGAGAGAGGAGAGATTAAAAAAAAAATATTACTACTGCATGGATTCCTGCGACATCCTGCTGGTCCTTCTTGACCTTGGTCTTTGGTGCTGGGGTCCTGAGTCGTTCTTTTGGAGGTACCATTTTTTGTACAGTCCAAGTCCTGGGTATTCATGGGGTATAGATGCTGTTCTCATAATTTGAAATGGCATGTACATAAGCACTTGCTCCCCTCCCCCCAGTTTGCCATAGTGGGAACTTTTGTCCAGATGCCAACCAAACCTCTACCTCAGTTCGGCCTGGAATTAGCTGCTTCCTGCTGTGCCATCTGCACTTATCCCAAGTTCCATTGTGGTAGCTTATCTTATGGGCACAATGTTTTGAGAATGTAACTGCATTCTTTAAGTCTTCACAGTCTTAAATTGCTTCAACTGAAAAGACAGTAGGTTTACTGTGATGGTATCTTAAAGCCCATCACATTAATTTCAGTCATATCTATGAAGCATTACCATCAAGCATTCATCTGTTATAGTTGTGTCTATGTGCCAGTGCACTTATTTCAAAAAATATTTTATGTTGGTTTATAGGTTTCCCTGGCCTGAGAAACAACGTTATAAGAATTTCCACTAGTTCCCCCTTTTTTTCTTTCTGAAATTAATTTCTTCACATTCAGCTGCTGTCACACTTCTGAGTGCAATGCAATATAGCATTAGGTGACAGTTTCAGTAGTGAGAGCCAATTCCTGAGGGGAGAAGGCTGCTGGTGTTTCTCTCCATGTTCTTGTTATCTCCTTCACTGTTAGTGACCTTTGCTATTTTGACAAGTGCACAAGCATAGCCTTGTAACCCAGGGAGTATTGAGGTACAGTTGTAACAGGCTTAGAGGATTTCTGTTAAACTAACAACACAGACTTCAAACACTCTAGTCCTGATCAGCTTGGAGCTGTGTTTTAGCTTGTAATAGCAATGATCAAATGACAAGTGATTATTACAGCCTGGTTTTAGCTTTTGCTTACTTCTGTTGAGCTTTCTGGTGAAATGCCATGTTATATATCTTTTGTAATGAAGACATAATAATAGCAAGTATTTCCTCTTTGTAAACTACCTGTGACCTTCAAATGTGTGGGCACCAGCTAATATTGGAAGCCCCAGGACCTCACCAATGGACATTACAAGTCATCGAAGAGATGCATCATTAAAAACTGTGTAAAACCAGTTTAAAGATCTCAAAGAAATTTTTAAAAAATACACAACCCACACAAATCTTCAAATAGGTAAATATACCATACACTGTAAATTCAGATACAACAAAGACTTGCAAAGCAAAAAATAGTAAGCCATAGAACATGTTAGCAAGCATATGACAGTGACTCCCAGCAATGCTAAAGTGAGAAAGAAGATACTATTGACATGATATTCTGGTGAATGAATTTGGGATTTTCACAGTTCATTGTATGCCCTTCCAGGACGATCAGCTTTAAGACCCAAAAAGACAGTGGAACAGTGGGCATAACACCGAAGGAAACTACACAGGGTTTTAATGTCTTTTTATGTATTTTAAAATATCTTCTAGATTTAAATTAATATGAAGTGAATTAACTCATTCCAATAAATGTTTGCATTTCTCAGACTAAATTTTCTTGATGTTTGAAGATTTCTATTTACCATTCTGTCAATGCTGCTCTTTGCTGAGTTAAGAGATCTGATTTTTCTGTGTATTTTCAACTTCTGTTTGAGTTTCTATTAAAATAGTCTCATTTGATTTCTCATTCAGAAAAATTTCTCTTTTCCTTAAATCTGTCATTCTATCTTGAAAAAAAATAGATTTTTAGATGAATTCTTTCATATCTTCCACCAACATTTTTTCTTCAGTAATTTAATGCTTATTAAGACTTCCTTGGAATTCCTGCAATCTCTAAAAACTATTTCCTACAGAAAAAATGCACTCTGTAACTTAATGTGTATAGATTTTGTTACACTTTGATTTGGTTTCCCCTAACAATGTCTGTGTAAATTATTTCTTTTTATGGCAGATATTCAAATGTGAGCAGTAAAGCAACTTAGGTGTTTTAAATCTTTCCGTCATTCCCTATTAAAAAAAAATCTTACTGTATATCACAATACTGTGTACCTATATGAAATACATACTGTAGGAACCTAGTTTTTTTTTTTTTTAAAGAACAAAACAGGTTTTAGAATGTGTCTTCTCATTACACAGCAGCCCTTTCCATTCTTATCATATCACTATGCTCAGTGATATAGCAGGCATTTATCTTGCAAAATGTACACTCAGGGAAAAAGAAAATTATGAGGAAAAAGGTAAAACAGGTGAAAACCCATTTTTACATAAAGTTGGTATTTTTGATGGCCTGAAATCTCCCATGTTTTCCAGCTTGTTATAACCATTCTTCTGCCCGTGTCACATACCCATCTGAGACAGTCCAGTGCCCCACATGTTCTGTATGCTCTGTTCTCTGCATCTGCAAAAGAAGAGTTGAAAGCTCCTGCTTTGGTTATGATAAGCATAGAATTTTTTTTCCCTGATGCATTATTTTCCACTGTTTTACCACCTCGAGCTCTGTTAAATACTAATATCTTCAGACTCTCAAAATTTCTCACTAATTTCTATTCTGCTTAGTGGTACATATCTGATTTGTCTCTAATATTTGCATCTTTTCACCTGTTTTCACTTTTTATCTTCTACAGAGACCTCTAACAGTGAACCCTGTAACTAAACTGCCCTTTACCACTTGAAGTCTGTAACTCAAACTCACTGTAAACACTTTTTTCATTAATTCTTTTACTTGTGTAATTATACAAATAATGGCCTGTGATAAACAGCTATTATAGCTTTGGCTTTCGCAGGTGGTAAAATGTAAGAAATATTTATCAGAATATGTTAGGAAATACGTGCAAATATGTTAAGAATAACTTTGCTATGCAGATACTAACTAGCTAACATTATAACTGGGGTCAAAGTCACAAGATGCTTATATAGCTTGAGTTATAAGATACCAATATAACCTGAATCATAACTTTCTATACAATGTAATAGCTATTATATGGTTAACAAATCACTTAATTAATGCTTAAATAAACAGAAACTCGCCAGGTGAATAATATCAAAAATAGACAAATATAGCTACATTGGGAAGCAGCAGGATGTACTAATGAGAAATTGGCAAATGTAAAGTCAATTAGCCACAAAATGGAGAATTTAAACCAGTTAGACCAGAAAGACCAAGGAACACCATAACTGTGCATGCTCTGAAGACAAAGTTGAAAAGTTCAGATGCAAGGAGGACCTTGAGCCTTCATCGAAGACCCCCAAAGACTTCTCACGATCATATTATGCATGCTCTAAAAAGGTGGATCGGGGAAGGAACTATGTTAATCCCTTCTAAGAAAATGTAAATTAGTTCTTAGAAAAGCTATCCATATGCACTATGGTTTATTAATATGTATAATGTTAACGCATATAAGCGGGAAGTTTGTGTAAGTTTGTGTGCCTCTGGCTATGAGCCACGCATCCAGAGCTGTCAGTTTTGCTTTAAGTGATCTTTATCCCCTATTGTCCCTTATTAAATCTATAAAACCCCAAAAAGAGGAGAGGGCTTCGTTTCTCACAGGCCTGTATTAAAAAATAAAGGAAAAGTTAGCTGAGGCAGCAAGTAACATTGAAGTGATCCATACATCTTAAGCATACTGTCTAATGATGCCTCCTCCCACTTTTATCAGATCTGCTTATTTTTATAGCTTTTCTAAATTGTACAATAAAGTAGGTTTGCAAGCTGTTGTGGTTTAGGAATGGTGCTCCCAAATTTAGTGCTCCCACTGAGACTCTTCGAACTATGCACCTCTTGCTTGCTCCCCCTCTTTCCCCTCCTCCTTCCCTCTGAGAGGGCTGGAGAGGAAAAAAGAGAGGAACAAATGGTTGAGATAAGAATAATTTACTGGAAACAGCAATGGGATCAGAAAATGAACAGTAACAGCAACAATATAAGAAAGTAACCATTCACACAAAATTCTCCACCAATGCCCCACTGTCTCCTCCACCACACGTACTTGCTCTGAAAATACCCCTTTCCCCTGGAAGAGAGCCCCTTCCCCTTGTTCCCGGCAATGACAACCACCAATGTCAACCACCAAGTGAGGTGGTTGAGAGGGATCAATCTGATTTTTATTTATGCCTCAACACATGCTGTATTCTCCTAAGGGTTATCTACACATGTGCTGGTAGCCCAGTCCCCGAGGAGGCTTCGCCTGGCAGCCAACCAGGGCAGAGAAAGCTTTCACAATCATACTGCAACTGACCTCCCCATTGCCCCCACTAGCTGGTGGGGACAAAAACCCGAATGCCCGGGAAGAAGGCCCGTGAAATTGGGCTGCGGGAGGAGCCTTAGCACATAAAAGTAGTTAACTGCGACACAACGGGAGTCTTTTTGGAGGGAGAGGGGGCTTGCCTGTAGGGCCAGCTTAGCCCACCCCCCGTTCGTTTTTTCTTCCTTGTGGTCCTGCTTTCCTGCCTGTGCCTGCCTCGCCATTTCTGTGAACCAGCTCATCACCGCGAGGACTTCGTGCTCTGCTGCCTCACCGACGGGGGCGGGCGCTGCCGTACCCCGCCGCCCCCGCTGTGTTTGCCGGGCGCAGCCGCGGCCCCCGCCGCTTGAACGCATCTGTGACCGCCACCGCCGCTGTGTTTCCTGCGCTTCCCGCCGCACCAGCCCGCTGTAGCACCAGCCCGTAGCGACCAGCCTGTCACCGCAGCTTGCATCTAGCCGTGACCACCGCCGCCGCGTTCCCCGCGTTGCCCGCGGCAACGATCGCAGAGAACGAGCCCGTGGCATCCAACTTGCAGCCACCGTGCCCCGGCCCTGAGAGACTGCAGCTGCTCCAGGAGCACGCCTGTAACCACAGCAGCCTGTTCCCTGCTGACGGAAGGGACCCGCAGCCTGCTGCTGTTTGGAAATCGTGCCCAGCCCGCCACAGGAGCTACGCAGTCGCACTGCAGTTCACAGTGCATGCTCCGTCTGCTGAGCTGACACCGACAAAGCGCCTAGAGTTCCCGTGGTAACACTGTCTCTATCTTCTATATCTTCCTGTTTACCTCTTTTTTCCCCCTCTCTACTCTCTTTTCTATCTCCCTTCGGTAAAAACACTTACCCTTTTCTATCAATAAAGGGTTCTCAGATATAATATCACCACGTTTGCGCTTTATTTTCGTCCAAAAAGATCTACCAAAAAGAATCCTCCCTGACTCCCTGTATAAAGAGGAACGGTGTTGGAACCCTGAGTTCAGAGAATTTCAGTCTTTCAGTGCTGACAGGCAATGATCCTCAAAAGCACACTGTATTTGACCTGAGGCCTTGGGAAAAGCTTCCCAAATTATGTGATAGCACTGAGATTGTTGCTGTGTAATTAGTTATATCAGTAGGTGGAATATATACGGATGTAGAAAATTCAGGTTTCTGGGATATAGTAATATATATGTAACAAGATGGAGGATTTTGTGTGTAGGTTAGTTCTTCTTCCTCTTCCTTCTTCACAAGCCTGGGTGATCTGGTATTGGTTCAAAAAACCTGCAGTGCAGAACATGAATGATTAGTTATTAGATTATAAGTAAAAACAAATTAGTTGGGATTCCATAATTGGGTAATTTGGGCTTTAAAAGACCTTGGACGGTAGAGCTTGGGGGCCATTTTCACCTTGTTGACTTAGAGGCACATTCTGTGCAGCTGTACTATAGATAAGAAACAATAAACACCTGAGTCCGAAGAATAGCTCTGCATCTCCTGCATTTCAATCCGAACTCTGAGTAAAAGAACCAAGAGATAAAGGCAGAGAGAGAAAAAAGAACAGAAACAGAGAATTTTAATAGAATGGGAGAGTGGTATAGAACAATCTCCAGGTCCTAGCCATGCCCCCTCCCAGCTACAGCAAAAATTAAGCCTGTCTCGGCCAGAACCAGGACACATGCTTAACTTATTTGTGCAGTGTGACAGCGACTAGTTGCTTGCACTGCATTCAGTAATGGCTGTCTTATTTTTAGTGTGAACAAGATATGTTTTGGCGTTAAAGGTATGGCTGTAACTTGACAAAAAATTTCATACTTTAATTTCATTTAGGGTTTTTTTAAGAGTATAACTGTTTAATTTCTGGCAATTTAGGATTTTTCAATTTTGGATGACATACACTCTAAGAATGGTAGATATTGTGCCAAGATACATCCAATTTCTAAGAATTTCTTTCACTGCCATCCCAGGAAAAAACAAGCAAAGTGCAAGAATTCTAGCTAGGGAGAAAAGTGAAAATATCTCAAAAAATTAAGAGTCTTGCAGACTGTTAAACCTGATGCACAGTCCATTAAAAGTAGGACAAGCTTTTATTATCAGTATTTTTCAAAACCAGCTGCAGTTAGGAAAAGTATTAAAACTCTAGTTTTAATATGTGAAGGATACTGACAGCTGCCTTTGCATGTACTTTCAAGCAGAAGAAGCATTTTCTAAAAATCAGCAGTGTTTGAAATACTGTGAAAGTTTTGCCAACAAAACAGTCTGTACTGAAAAATTGAAGAGTTCATATCTATTGGCACAAATATTGTTAATATGCTTAGACTATGGAGTTCTACTAACTTTGAACATTTGCAATACACTGTATTTCTAAGAAGTTTCCTTTAGCTAAGTGAATTGAATTGTTGGTAGAGTGAAACATAAGATGGTTATCCAGAAAAGTTTTCATCTTTTCTGCTGACAATTGCAAATGAAATGAAATGGAATACAGGATATTTTTCTGAAGTTCAAATTTTGGCTTTTTAGACTTTTGATTAGTAAAAAGTGGCAGTTTAAGTTGTGATATCATGGTCTGAATAATATATTGAGAGTGAAAAAAATTAATTCAAGCGGATATTTCATTTTGTAATAAATAAGGAGACTAATTAAATAGATACAAGTCATAATTAGATCTTAAGAAATACAGACACAGGAAAATTTTTAAATATCAGCAGTCTGTCAGAATCTTGGGAAGCCACCATGTATAGTTTTATTGCAAATGGAGTATTAATAACAGATATTTCAAGAAAATTTTGAGAATAGGTAAAGAGAAACATGCTAGCTGCCATGATAAGCATCACTTTCTCATAGCCAGGTTGACATGCTGTACTTCGAATCCTGCTTCCTCATCAGGTTTGTTTTAGGTGAAAGATATTCAGCAAATTTATGCTTCAATTGCAATGGAATTCCCAAATAGCTTAAGCTCATTAAGTTCTCCATAGCTTCCACTTTAGATTTCTACCAGCTCTTACCTAATTAATAGTTTTTTTCAACAGAGTTGTAATGAGGTTACTTCATAACTTTATTACAAAAATACTCTGTGCTTTATGGCTCATTTTCATCAGATATGATGAATGGCATTAAGAACACCAAGGTCTTTTGAATTTAATGGAAAAATCAGATTTTTAGCATAATTCAGAATATATTTTTTAAAGATGTATTGGCACTTATTACAAAGCACTTATTATTTTGTTAGTATATAAACAGTCATATAAACATCAGCAATAATCTTGCTGCTTGTATTTCTTTCTTCCAGTACATATTTTATCTCTATTTTATTTGGGTCTTGTAATAATTTTGCTCTGATAAAATCATTCAGCCTTCAAGGCAAGCCTCAATATAATTTTTTTTCTTCCTTTTTCCTTTTTCCTTTTTCCTTTTTCGTTTTTCTTTTTTCCTTCTCCTTCTCTTTCTCCTTCTCTTTTTCTTTGTCTTTTTTTTTTCCCTTCCCCCAGAAGAAACAAGCATCTAAACATAGTTCTGACTTTCTTTGTCTTTTCACAAGGTTACAAACAGAATTTGCTGATCTGATACATAGAAGCTGTTTTCTAAACTTTCAGTAATAAAATGTATCAAATCACAAAGTTTTACTTTCATTGGTTCATTCTTTTTGTCCCCTTCAACATGCATTTTCATGCCTTTCCTTACAGGACTTTGTTCTGTTCTGGACTTCCCTGCTAAACTGTCTCATTTTCCCAAACATAATTTTACTTCTTTTGCAAAAAACCCGATATTGTATGCTTTTAAATTTTTGGTAATGCAATTCTTTCTGGTTCATGAGTCTTTGTCAATTCAAATTATTTTTACTTTTAAAATTTTGCAGTGAATGTTATCTCCTACATGCAACTAACATTTTGTTCATTTCATTAAAACTGTTTAATTCAATAAAGTTTTCTCAAACAGTCTTTGCAATCTGCTTATAATTACTCCACCAATGGAAAATGTGATTTATTTCAGTATGCTGATTCCAGATGGTTGCCAGTGAAGCATATGTATCTACAAATCTTGTACAATCTTTTATATTGTTATAGTCAGTACCCTCCTGTGTGCATCTTCTTTTCAGCTATGAAATTCAAGAAACATTTATAACGTCTTGAATCTTATGATCTACACATTAGATGGAGAGTCAGAAATATTAGCTATACACCCACAATTACTGGTGTTGAGCAGTTTTGGTAATGTAAGAGATAACTTAAACCAGGAGATTTTGATACCAAATCTTTATCAGAGCACTGTGAGTTTCTGTACATGTGTTTGTTTTCCTTGTCATGCTAATAAAAAAAAATTATTTATGCTGTTATGAAATTACATCTTAAAAGCTATTGAAAAAACACAGTAAATAGCATCTCCAAATGGAAAAACATGAAATTATTGCAGAAATTGAAAATGCAAGCACAGGGAAGTGTTAGAGGCTCCACAGATAAAAGTAACTCAAAAATGGTTAGAATTGTGTCATTAAAGAAATGCAACCTTGGGAACTGTTTTTGTTTTCAGGTTTTGGGGTCTTTTTTGAGGGTGGGGAGGTCAGGGAGGAAGGGATTGTTGGCTTTTTTAATAATGAAGAGAGGAAGAAAATGTAAACCATATCACACGTAGAAAATTAAGATGCAACGGGGCGTTATCAAGTAACGAAGTCACAGAAATTATGCTATCTGTGTTAGCAACTGTGAGAAGATGACTGAGTGACAGTGACTTCAAGAGTGAGAAGGAAGATGCCACTGACATAAACATCATATTCCTCCTGCAAAGAGAAGGTAGAGGCCACCTTAGTCATAATTAGCAGCAAACTTCTTCCAGAAAAGACCACAGGACTTTGATTTGTTGCAGTTCCTTTTAATACTCCCTCTCTGGAGTACTACAAAGGTAAAATCATTGTAGAAAGGCGTCAGTGTTAGAAAGTATGTGTATTTCAGTTTTCATTGAGCCGGTGTTGGGAGCTATCTGAATAACTGGGCAATCGGAACTTCAAATGCTAATACAATTGTAACAAAATTACTAATAAACATATGATTAGACTGCTTAGACTTAGACTAACTGTATACTTTTGACTTTGTTTAAAATTGCCCAGGTGTTTGATCTGGTAACAGTGGCCTGGAGGGCAGGCTGTTAACATGAATGCAATGTCATTTTCTTAACAGGAAGATTATTTCAGGCAGGTCGTATATCTGCAAGGAAAATGGTGTAATGTGACCTTCTGGAAGCAGATAGCATAATTTTGCAACAATAATGATGGTTTCCAGGCTCAGGTTTATCTCAAAATTTTTGTACTGAGAAATTATTCCTCTATAAATAACAATCAAATTTTACTGAAAACTGATAAATATCAGGACCTGCAGAGAAATAACTTTTTCACATATGAAGAGATTATTTCATCACATATATTTTTCTCATTCATAATTTTTCTCCATTCCCTGATATTGTAATCAATGAAATTAAAAGATTATAGTTGTCTGTGATACACAGAATTTGCCTTCTCTGAAAAGTCTACAATACTAGTGATTTCATTAAAATTATAATTTATTTGCTAGCATTCATAATACTAAAGAACATAGGGCTTGAGGTATTTTTTTTGGTTTTGTGGATTTTTTAAAAATACAGAATTTTAGGCAGTGGTCACATAGATCCTCAACAAATTAGGAAGAAGGTAAATGCTAACTCTGTAGAGGTATGCTGAAAAGATGGAGTTCCCTCCCCTGTTTTGAAATAGATGGTGCCACCTAGGACTCCTGTGTGCCAAGTATTATTATACTGCTGGATGCAGTGCTCCAGGTGAGGTTTCACCAGAGCAGAGTAGAGGGGCAGACCTGCTGGCCATGCTTCTGTTGATGCAGGGCATCATATAGTGTCCAGTGCTTGAGAAACACCAACATGTAACTCAGTCCTTGCTGATAGTGTTTCAGCTCCATAAGACAATATGACCGGTGAAGTGAGGAACACAATCTTCTGAAAAGTCTTGATAGAATTAGACCAGCTGTTTTCTATAAATGTTCAAGAGCCTCCAATAAAAATAACTTCAGAATTTTTTCTGGAGAGACAGTACATAGAATTAAAGAGCAGGGTATATATCTAGCAGGCAGTATATCTGTGTACTGTTGTTAGGGGGCACTAACAGCTACCTCAGGAAGACACAGTGGCTAGGGTTCCTCTTAATTCTCTTTTGTCCTCTGCAGATAGTGAATTATCTGAGACTTCCATTACAGTTAATTGAAAAAACCAGTCATCTTAAGTGACTTATCTGATTCCGAAACTGGTATTTAAAATCGCTTGTGCTACAGAAGTTATTATCTCCTCTTCTAACTGTAAAAGGATGAGTAGCAGAAAACCAGTGTGCTGTGATTTTTCTATCCCTTTGTCTATGTCATTAATGAAGATATAAAATAACACTGGTTCCAATATGGACTCCTGAAGGTGACCACTTGTCATTGATGTTTGTCGAGACCGAGCTGTTGGCCACTACCCCATGGAGGCAACCATTCAAGCAATTCCTTATCCACTGAATGGTTCACCCATATCTCTCCAATTTAGAGAAGTATGTTGTGAGGGACCATGTCAAAGACTTATGGAAGTCCAGCTCAATTAAGTCACCTCATCGTAGAAGGCCACTGGGTTAGTTATGCAGAATTTGTCCATGGTGAAGCCATTCCATCTGTTTAGAATCTGCTTCCTGTCCTCCATGTGCCTTAGCATAACTTCTAGGAGAATCTGTTCTATGATCTTCCGAAGAACAGAGGTGAGGCTGATAGGTTGGTAGCTCCCAGAGACCTTCTTTCTACCCTTTAAAAATATGGGTACAATGTTTCCCTTTTTTCAGTAGCCTGGGACTTCTGACTGTCATGACTTTTCAAATATCATGGAGACTGGCTTGGCAACTGCATCATCCAATTACCTCAGGACTCCGGGATGCAGCTCGTTGCACTTACATACGTTCGGGTTCCTCAGGTAGTTGTGAACCTGATCTTTACATACAGTGGGAAGCATTTTTCTCACCCTGATCTGTGCTGTCCTGCTGTCCATCCACTCAAGAAGTGTGGAAAGAGACATTGTCACTGAAGACTGAGGCAAGAAATTGTTGAGTACCTCAGGTTTCGACTCATCTGTAGTTCACTTCAGCTGGGCTGTCAGCCATATTGACTTCTCGGAGGAAGACCCCTTAATTCCTGCTAAATATTTCCCTAAAATTTCCCTGGTATTTTCCTGGTTAGTTTGGGTTGTTTATTTTAATTTATAAATATGTATTTTTTTAAAAAATTAGCATATAAATTCATTGAGATAACTGTCAATACCTTTTAAGATTTTTCAATCAGCATCTCTCTATATTTAGCTTTTTTTCACTTCAGCTATTTTTAAAAAAACTTTGTCGAAGAAGATTAAATATGTTGCCATTCTTGAATCTTAGTTAACTGAATTTCAGATCCTTATTTTCATTATTTTACCTCAGGCTTCATGACAGAGTAGCAGCCTGCAGTTACAAGGGTCACTTGCCTTATTTTTTAAGTGATTGTATAGTTACATCAGTCTTCAGTCTGCAGGAAATTCCACCGTATTGCGAAATTTATTAAAAATGTATATCATCATTAAATGTTACAATATGTAGATACTGTTTTATACCTCTTTGCTCACTAATGGATTGGAAAGTACTTTATCTTCTTCTCATGATAAGAGGATTCACCATGCTGTTTTCTTCTGAGTAAAGAATAGAAATATATATATTGACCTCTTCTATTTTCTTCCATCATTAACTGCATTACCATTGTATTCTAGCATTTAGTCTTTTTTCATATATTTTTGCTGTCATATTTTTCACACACTTATTTTGTTTTTTCTGGTCCCACAGTCCATGGATTTCTCTTTGGTAGTATGTGGTCCCTTAATCAGTTTTCTAAAGTGATAACTGCATTTTCTTTAGTAACTCTTGTGTGTTTCTTTTTTAATTAGTTGTAGCATTTACCCTCTACTGAAACAGGCTATTCAGATAAAACATATGGAAGGATGAACAAGATGTCCTCTTTAGATGTATTTGTGTAAAACCTGATAAAAGATCTGATCTTCCACAGCTAGTCATATGATTTTATTTTCCAGTGCCCATTTGAGCTCAGGAATGGGGCATATTCAAGGAATATAAAAGGGATAGGTTATTTCCAGTTAAAAATACACATAACCTCCATTTAAAACCAATTGCCTTAATTTAAAATTAGAATTTTCTTTTTTGGAGCTGCAAAGTGTTAAGGATATAAAACTGTAGTTTTCAGTATTCCATACTTGCAATAATCTGGATTAATTTAGAATAAAGGGAAAATCACAAAATCAAGTAGGTTGGAAGAGAACGCCAAGATAAAATACAATCTTTGATCACCACCTTGTCAACTGTACCAGAACACTAAGTGCCACATCCAGCTGTTTCTGGAACACCTCCAAGGATGGTGACTCCACGACCTCCCTGGGCAGTCTGTTCCAATGATTAAAAACCCTTTCCATGAAGAAATTCTTCCTCATGTCTAACCCGAACCTCCCCTTGAGGCCATTTCCACTTGTCTTTTCCCTGGTTACCTGGGAGAGGACACCGACCCCACCTTGTTACACCCTCCTTTCAGGTAGTTGTAGAGAGTGATATGGTTTCCCCCAAGCCTCCTTTTCTGTAGGCTAAACAACCCCAGCTCCCTAAGCTGCTCCTCACGTGACTTATAAAAGAAGATTGACTCCTGCCATCTTAAAGGTGAATTGCAAATTCTCAGCAAAACAATCTTCTTTCCCAATTCCTTTGCATAGTCCCAGAATGTAGTGAATACACAACCATCATGGCAATCTTCCTTTGTACATTATTGAGTGAGATTCTGGTACTGTATGCTGGATAAAAAGAACCACTCCTAATTAAATCATGGGCAGTTAAAATTCTATTTAGTATTGATCATGCATTTAACAGCAAAGACTCCAAGATACCAGATCACTATCTATTGACATCCTATCCCCTTGAGAGGTAATTAACAATGAAGCCAGCAGTATCGGATTAAACATTTTGCTTGTGGTTTATTCTCTGTGTGGGATTTTCTTCTGGCCTTTGCAAAGACTGCACTTGGGAATAAACCAATGATTTTAAGTTAAGGTGCCATAACTGTCATATCAAATAAAACAGACTGTAATTTCTTTTTGTAATGATTAAATTATTTTGAAAATTTAAAAGTCTTTTTAAAAGCATTTTTGACTGTTTGCACTAAATATCTTGAATAAATAAACATTTGTGTATCTTCCAAACATTTACATCTGAAAATAACTTTAGTGACGAGAAATTAGTTTTATATTTAGGATATCTATTAACATTATTTAATAATCACAATGCAAAATTTTAAAGTAGAACTGTCAAGATAATTATGTATATTCTATATATATATATATATTCAATTATTTATTTATTTATGGTTTTTAAGTAAGAAATGTACAGTGTTAAAATGAGACAATATCCTCTTGTGATTTCATTTACTTAAACTTTGACCTGTGTTAAGATTGATTAAAATACAGAAAAAGAGGAGCAAATATTAGAAAGGTGAGAAAATACTAAACACTTGCTTCATGACACAAGAATGACATACAATTCAAAACTTTGATTACATCTATAGCATATTTAAAATAAATAGTTTATTAAGAACATACACTTTAACTTTTTCAGTCAAACTTTGCAGAATAATCTGCCAGTCAAGAACTGGAATTTTTTAATAGTAGCTAAAACCTTATCAAAATACTGAGGACTGAAAGAAATAGCAGAATAGAAAACATGATTATGTCACTAAATAAATTCATAGTTGAAGCTCGACTAAAGTCTGATGTATTGAAAGATGAAGCAGAAATATTAAGAAGAAAAAGAAAGGAAAAGGAACAGGAAAAGAAAAATTATCAAACGCAGAGAGCTACCTGTGATTACTGAATAAATAGATTGAGATTCCTCAATATGGAGAAAGAGATCATTCATGGGTGGGCATGTTAGAAACCTAGAAACTCATGAAAGCTGTGGGGAAAGAGAACAGGAATGAAGTGTTCATTTACTCCGACAGGAACTAGATGGCACTAAATGCAATTAGTGAGGGACGAGTTCAAAATAAACAACAGGAGGGAGTTCTTCAGACAAAATGTGATTAAAGCTGTGAAACTGTTTCATCTGCATGCTAGCCATCTACACAGCTTAAAATTATGGAAGAAGAATCTATCAAGATTAAAAAAATAGCTATGACGTGTTCAGAATCACCGAAATATGAATTGTGGTAGGATGAGAAAATATTCTGGGGAAATATCATTACATGCTTTTCCTGTTTTACTTTTTCCTACACATCATCCAACTGCTAACATAGTATTATGGGACATGTAAACTTCTAGTCTGATGTGGACATTCTTATCTTTTTGTATTTAAAAGATTTACTCGTCAGAGATGTAATTATCACTGCCTAAGTCTTTAAAAAGAAAAATCACTCAATGAGCTTTTAACCGAGTTCCTGCAGGATCTTACCTGTTTGTAAAATTCAGCTAAAATATACTCAATGAACTCTACATACTCATCCAAAAAGGCCATAACCACACTTCTTCCCTGAAAAGCTCATAAAACTTTAAAAAACATAATGATTTTACTAATTTTAAAGACCATTCTTAGAGACTGGAGAAAATGATTACTGGCTCAAACCAACTAAAGTGTGTGAGGGTAGGGCAAGTCTTGCATAAGTGGTTCACATCCTACCCCCCTGAAGCGTCTTGTCCAGCCCCAGAATGGCTGTTAGCCACTGGCTCACCAGAAGTGTACCTGGAAAGGAGGATTACAGACCACATGGATTTTATAGTAGCTGAGATCATGCTGGAATTCAAGCAGCTAATATTTCTCTCTCTCTCTCCACCTCTCTGCCTTCCCTCTCTTCACCTCCCCCCTTCTTTCTCAGAATCTTGGTAACTTAATGTTGGGTGGGTTAGAATTTGCTAAGTCAATATTTTTTGAAATTCTTTATTTTGATTGAATGTTGCTTTAAAATTTGCCAAGGACCTTATCCTTTAAAGTTTTATTATAAAAGTTTGTTTAACCTCCTGAGAACTTTGCCATGTTCTCCCTTGTGCCCACCTCAGGGAATCAGAGTACCTAAGCTCCTTTCAAGAAACTTGCCGGGAGAGTTTGGGGCCTTACAGCTGTCAGTGAAAATAATGGAAAACTTCTGAAGTGTTGTATTGCCTTCCCAATTATATTCTATTTACATGAGTTCAGAAGGTATTTTTTCAGTCAAACAGTTGAGAGGTTTTGGTCCCATGCTTCTTTGGTCTCATGCCTCACCTTCTTTTGGCTTCTTTTTTACCCCTAAAGAAATAAGCTAATATTTGAAGGAGAGAACATATCTGTCCTGAAGAAAGGACCAAAATAATGGAGAGAAAACCAGAAACATACCAAAACACCATCAGAAAATTTCCTTAGCATATGGTTTTATTTCTCATTGGAAAGAGAAAATGAGGAAAAAAATCTGAACACAAAACGTGGAAGGGCCTACTGAACTTTATATTAAATCAGATGAACTACTACATTTGAGAACAGTTTGAAATATTTTAAAGTAAAGATTATTTAAGGAAAACAAGGGTCACGGTTGCCAACAATGTATATTTTTGCCTCTCCTTTCAGACTGATCTAAAAATCAGTACTGCAGAGACTATCTAGTGGGTTTTGGAGATAAATAAAACTTTAGGTAAGAGGGTAAACATTTTTTAATGCCAATAATTTCAAGTCAATTGTATGTCACCTAGCTGAATTGTTGCTTCATAAAATAGGAATTAGTATTTCCCCACACAACAAAAATAATACAATTATTTTAAAATTTTTAATTTTTTATATGTTCTGGTTGATGAAAGAGAGATTTTCATGTGCTGTGAATTTACTGGTTAAATCTTACTCAGCTGCTCTGTTTGTTTCTTCCACTATTTATATCACAGATGCTTTCCATTTTCTCCCACATGGTTTGGAAATGAGCAGCCAGTTTTACCAGTCCAGAACTGTCTTGATTAATCCAGAGGAAATCCTTGACTTCCATGGAGTTTCTGCATCTACAGCAGAGTAAAATTCAGCAGCAACACTGAATTTTAATTCATTCTTAAATCCAAAATATACTTCTTTGAAAACTAAGGTGACCTCAGAAAAAGAAATCAGTTATTGGCTATATTGCATTTGACATTCATATCTGAGAAGTCTGTAACTTCTGAAGGAACAAGTCTTCATGTGTGAATAGAGTAAATAGATTTTGGCCCAATCGAGCACGTTTTTTTAATTTTTTTCTTTGTACGGAAACACTTAAATAACATCCTGAAGACAGTTGCACAAAAAAGAGCATGTTCCAAATAAAGACTTCCTATTGAGATTGAACTCTATTGTTCTGAGACATTGCAGCACATATTATCTCTTCCTACTGAGATCCACTCTCCCTCCTACTGCATTTCCTAATTGAAAGCTTTTTGTGGAAAAAAGTGACAATTCTGCATTAGCCTTGTAATTTTAAATGTCAGCAAATTATGTCAGTAAGCAACCTTCAGAAGGGCATTTGCATTATTAATTATAAATTTCCTATGAATAGAAATATGTGTAAGTATTCATCTGTAATTTCACTGGATTATCAAACATGGCATTTCAGGGATTAACGCTCTATTCTCAGAATCTGAGGAGAATTGGCTGGGAAGCAGTTTATGAAATTTGTAAGTTTGACATTTTTGGGCTGTGACTGCCTGTTGACCAAGACCTTAATTGGGACATGCTGTTCACAAAAATGTCAATGGCCATCTCATGAAACAGTATTTTGATCAAAAAAGCAAACAAAACCAAGTGTACTTCTAAAGCAGCTGAATGCAAAACTATGTCCCATGCACAGAAACAGTGGTCCTACTTTCAGAGAGGAAGCCAACATACGTAAACATAGGGGGAGGCAAGGACATCCAGTATTTTGTGTGTTGCACTTTTTGTATCACATCACATAGATATAGCCTAATGCAATCCTTGGATGTAAAAGGATGGGATAGCACTAGTAAGACAGTCACCTGGTTTTATCCCTAAATATTTATGCATAAATATTTGGTATATATTGGCTTACTAAACATTTATTGTATAGATGAGGCCAGTATTGGAATCTGTTTGTGATGATTGCCATTAAAACAATGAATAAGGTAAATAAGGAGGCATATGGACATTAGCTTCATGGATTTGGAGAGACTGAAAGGACCCCATCTATTTATCTTGTCAAAATGAAGAGGTGATTTGATTACAGTCCATAAATATTTTCACAGGGTGAAAATAAAAGATTAATTAAATTAGCAGAAAAGGGCATAACAAAGACAGCTGGTAGAAAGATGAAGCCAGACAAAATCAAAAACAAAGTTAGAAATTAATTGAGAGTATAGTTAATTCTCTAATAGAATAAGTGGAGAAGGAGTACTTCCTGTATCTCTCCTGTTGCAATGAGAACAGTACCTTTTCTAAAGATAGATTTTTATTACTGTGTTTTGTGGAACTCAGTTCACTGTACTCATGATGTTTTAAAATATTTATTTCAGGATAAATAAATTACTTTCCTTTGGGGTTTTTTTTGTTTTGTTTCTTTCTTCCCCTAAGTAAAATAATCTGCTTGTAGCAGAAGTGAGTACATTATAAAGCCAACTTAGTTTTTAATATTTAGAAGCATTATAATTTTTACTTTTATATTTAAGTATTTTCATTTTGTATTGTATTGTTCTTGTTGTATTTTATTTCATTTTATAATTTCATTGAGATGATTTTCCTTTGCTCTTTTTTTTCCTCTTCCTTAATCACAAACATAACTGAAAAAAACCACAGAACGAAATAAAGATGATTGAAATATTCTTATTTTTTCTAAGAAGGAGATTTGTCCAAAATATTTTTAAAGTTTTAATTTAGTTTGAAAATTGTTAAATTCAAGCTAGACAGAAATTTAACAGCAAGTCAAGCTACTCAAGATTTAAGAATCTCTTTGGAAAGTGGAAGGGTTTGTACTGGAGATATTACTAAACCCAAAAGAATAAATGATCCCATTTCCAGAGATTACAAGTTGTTTTTCAATATGATCGAGTGTTCTGTTCTTCCTCTGTTAGTCCAGGCTGGAAAAGGCTACAAGTCTGCTTATGGAAAGGCTTAGGCTGTATGTATACAAATAGTATTTCACCAATAGTTCGCCAGCCTTTCTGTTTATATTTTTACCTGAAATCTCAGATACATTTGTTTTTATTTTCCCCTCTTCCGAGTTTCAGATCAATGCAACTGAGAGTTTTGTTTATGAAGCTACTGGTCAAATGGGCTCTAGATAATGCTCTGACACTAATGACTTTTTAAAATTCTGTTGTGTTGTATTTAGTTAATAAAGCTGTTTAGTTTACAATCAATAGAGATGAAGGACTATTTGTATGATGCTTGCAGTGTGTTATTAAAAAAAGATGCTGAATGAGACAGAGGAATGGATATTTGGTACTTGTATCTTCCAGAAAAAACTTGGGCCGAAGCAACTTCTATCTGTAGAGACCATTACGTCATTTCTCTGTCATTATAATTCATGGTAATCCTTCTAAAAATGAAGCCTAGAGTATTCTTGTAAAGAACTTTCTTACTATTTCCCAAACCCATCACACTGGAAGAAATACTGCACTGAGTTTGCAAAAAGACTCAGAAAAGAGGAGGTTATAGAAAAAAAGATTACTAGGTCTCACAAAGTTTTTTTTTTTCATGGAAGAAAGAAAAGTCATATTTTCAGTGGAGTAACTGTATTTTTCTCAATTCATATACAGTTGTGGCCTCTGCCCCCAGTCCTTCAATAACTCTGTGGACAACATTTGAATTTAGGTGAAAGAGAGCTAAGAGGAGGAATTAGGAATTCCTGAGGGAATTTTCTAAGAGAATAGGAATTCTCTAAGTAGACATAGGATAACATTAACAAAAATTATAGCTGAGTATAATATACTTCAGCAAGTATTAGTTATTAAATTGACAGGTCAATCAAGGTCTTCTAGGTTTATGCCAACATAACTGCACACACTCCTGAGACGATAATTTGGGCCATTAATATATTATCTTAGATGATTCCTTAATGCAAACACGCAAATTGCTAACACCGAACAGCATTAATTAAACCATGTTTTATTAATTACTTGCAGACTTCTAAAAAGGCAGTCAAATGTTGCAGATACCAGTTTATAATCCTTAATGATGCCCTGTTGTAGGAAATCCTATTATACTGCCACAATATCCTCTATAAATTGAATGCTTAATTTAATCGGCACAGCAGTATTACAGATCCTGTGCATGCTGTTCTGAACTTGCATTCTTTAGAAAATTTATATAGTCTGAAACGAGTGTTCGTGATGGAAAATCTTTCTGACTTCAGGGGGATTCTCTATGAGAAAGGTGAAGATCTCATGGCATTACATACCTCAGTTTCAGACTGCTGTACCTAATCCCATCCAGTTTTTCCACTCTTTACCTCCCTGCATTGAACAAGAATCAGCAAGTATCCAAAATAAGAATTTAATGCTAGTACTACTAAAGAGCTATCAATGTCGTATTTCCATGATGTTCTTTGAGACCTCTACTCTAACACCTAGGACGTTTTACTATATTATGGTATAAAGGAGAAGGATCTCTTTTTTCCCAAATTTTTTCAATATTGTCATGAGAATAATTTAAAATTCCTAGCCTGTAATTTCAGACTCATTCCTGAGGCCTTGCCACCATAGGACCACACGTGATACAAAGTGATGCAATAGATCCAGAGACTGCTGCAAGAAACTGTGTCAAAATGCCTGCCCTCCAGGGGGAGGAAACTGGGCATTCCCACCTGGCCTGAGCATGTATTAACCCATTGGATTCTATGCTTTTGGGGGGACCCTCACCACCAAGAAGACCAGCTGGAGAAGATCATTGGGATGCCAGTGGGATTCAAGGAATGGTGATATTTTCTTTAATCTGTCTCTGTCACTCTCTTTCTGTCCCCCCACCTCTTTTCTATTTCTTTCTCTTTCCTTTTCTCTCCTTCTCTCTCATATTCACTATTAAATAAAATCCATATTATTGACTTTGGCATATGGTCTCATCTGCACTTTAATTCAAGCAGAGGAATTTCTAATAACTTTAAAACCCAGACTGTAACACCAGTTAACACTAAGTAACACTAAGCTCCTTGTTCCAAGATGTTTTTTGCTTTTTATACTTGAACAAAAAAATTCATATATTGAGATTACCTTGTGTATATATTTTGAAATTTAAAATTACATTCAATTTAATAGCAGTTATTTCCTTTTGCTTAGCTTGTATTTCTGAAACAAAGTCTAGCAACAGGTAGAGGTGATAATCACATGACAGAGTGCAAAAGAGGAAGGTGACCAAAATAAAATTTATTAGGTTTTATGGGATATTACAATAGAAGCTTTTTAGAGAGTAAAAAAGGGTGGCTTTCAAAGCTCTGCTTTTTCTTCTAGGTTTGAAGAGTAATGAGCACAGAAAAGAGTTCTGATTAGGTGGAGAAAAGGATGGCATATTAAATTACATATTTCTGATGTAGTGGGACATAAAGATCCCATCTGTAAAATAGTCATTAAAATGATTATTTATATTGAATTCATAATAAAAAAGAATAAGGATGTGGAGAAAGAGGGAAAAGTTAAATTAAGATTGAATTTTGTATTGAAAATTTAGCAGAAATGTTGCTGTTGTGAAATTCCTATTTTTAGAGTTTAAACCCTCACCAAATTTTCTGGTGTTCTGTGAGAAAGGACTGCAGTCACCTCAGCTGGCAGTCAGAGAGCTCAGGTATGGTGTTTCCACTCATCAGGGAGCCAAGTCATCTCCGCACCAAAAAGGATACATCCTACGTCGCTACAGCAACCCAGACAGAGCTCCCGAAAAGCTGCCTGGCCATTCAGGTTTCAAGCTGTAGGGAGGGCTTAAGCCTTGCATAGACTGTAGCAGAGATAGAATATGTGTCACATATGACCAAGTGGGCAAGTTTCTCAGTCTGGTAGCAGAACTTGCAATGCTTAAAGTGGGATGCTTAAAGAATATTAGAGAATCAGAAAGGGAGATACACTGGGGAAACCAAGCTTTGGCCTCCCTGAGGCAGGAGCAGCCACCAGAAGTAATACAAGACTCAGAGCAACCACAAAAAATAATTCAAGATCAAGGAGGATCCTCTATCCCTCCTCCAACAAGGAGCAGCTAGTAGTTGTGAAGAAAGGAGCAAGTGGACCATTTTCTCAGGGTGGCAAGTGAAATCCTTCTTCAGCCACCTCACCCCCCACTTCAGGTGCCTCTGCACATTAGTTATGAGGCTCTGTATGTGGAATGCCAGCCAAGGGATGAACAGGATGAAGTTACATGAGAGGTGTCAACACAATCAGAAAGGTCAAACCCCCATAATGCAACCGCTTCCAAGAGGAAAAGATGCATTGTAGTTGCAGGCAGTAACCTTCTAAGGGGAATGGAGGGCCCAATAGGCCCTACCCACAGGGAAGTTTGTTGCCTCCCTGGGACCTGGTTTAAGGATATCACCAGGAAACTTCTGAGCCTAGTGCAATTTCTGGACTACTACCCATTACGGATGTTCCATGAAGGGGGGAAGGAAGTAGCAACACATAGTCCAATGGTGATCAAAAGGGACTTCAGGGCCTTGGGACACTTGGTAAGGGAACATGGGACACAAGTTATATTCTCCTCTATAGTTCCAGTTGAAGGTAGCAGCACTGGAAGAAACAGTCAAGCTGAATCATGGCTCTGTGGCTGGTGTCACTGCCAAATTTTGGGGTTTTTTGACAATGGAATAGCCTATGCAGCAACAGGCATGCTGCCATCAGATGGGACTCACCTCACTTTCCTCAGTGAGGGAGTTGAGTCTTTGCTCTAACAGAGCTTGTTGGAGCTCATTGGCAGAGTTTTAAACTAGATGTGATGAGAGAGGGAAATATCTTGTCCCTAGTAAGCTAGGAGATAGAATCTAGAGATTAGAGGGCAGGGTGCTAGTCAGAGTCCTCTGCCAGTGACTCTAAACTGTGCTAGCCACACTGGAGCACTCTTTCAGTCTTACAGAGAAGAAGGAATTCTTTACTGTGAGGGTAGTGAGGCACTGGAACAGGTTGCCCAGAGAAGTTGTAGATGGCCCATTCCTGGAAGTGTCCAAGGACAGGCTGGGTGGAGTTCTGAGCATCCTGGTGTAGTGGAAAGTGTCCCTGTCCACAGCAGAGGCAGTTGAATCTATACAGTCTTTAAGGTTCCTTCCAATCCAAGACATTCTGTGATTCTATGATTCTGTTATATTTCTTATTAATTTGATAAGAAATAAAGTTAATCTTGCTGGCAGCAACATTTTCTTTCAAATTTCATTAAGTAGGACTTATGTTCCAGTGCTGGTTGCACTATTTTTTACATTCAGCAAAGATGCTACCCTTATGATGATTATAAAGTTACTGGCCTGGTCCTTAAAATCAGAACAGACTGAGGATAAAGCTTTCCTTTATAGACATGAAAGACAAGTGTACAGACAATTGTGTATTTGCAATTTTGTGGTTTAAACAAAACAACAAAAACCAATAAAATTACAATATTTGGTGACACACACAAAAATAATTTACCATTTTAGATGTGATGCAAAGTGTCTATAGCCAGTATGAAGAGCAGAGAGGGTCATAGCCCCTGAAAAAATGTGCGATATTGTCAGAGCCTGGAGGGATTGATGTCTCGAGACATTTTGGGATGCCTGTATGTGTGGGAGGGGCCAGGTCAGGCCTTGCCCTGGCGAGACAGTGAACTGCCCCACACCCCCCAGCCCAGAGCCAGAATCCCAGCCTGGCAGATCTGGCAGTCATTGGCATATAGTGCTATACCCTGCCTTGCCCAGCTCCTGAGTAGCCAAATGACCGGAAGTGCCACCTGGGGGAAGGGCCAGTGGTATTTAAGGCTGAACATGAGGTAAGTACAGGTCTTGACCCTGCTTTCCTCTTGAGGTTCGTATCTGAACATCACAGGAAACCAAGAGTCGGTAGCTATATGTGTGTTCTTGTATAATTTTTCTGTCTTTTCTCCCTTTCTTTTTCTTCTAATTCCCTCTTCTTCAAACATTTTGAGTAACAACATCAAGCGGGTTAAAGTTTGCTAACTTAAGATCTGATGGGTTTAGAGTTTGTTAAGTTGAATGGGCTGGGTAAATGCTGTGTTTTACATTGATTGGATGTTGTACTAAATATTTTGCCAAAGTTTCTTGATTTTCTAAAGTTTGCCAGTAAACTTTTGTGTTAATTTGACCTCTTGAGAAAATATGGTTTGTATTTCTCCTGTGCTTCTAACCCAGAGTACAGGAGCACTGTAAATCCCTTTCAACCAGCTGTTTGGGGCCTTACAAATGTATAGCCATGTAACTCTGTAACACAGTGCTGCCATGGCCTGGTACGGGTCACGAGGCTTGCACAGAGTTTGTAAGGCTTCTGGACTGGGTTTGTCATTCTTGCTCATTGTGAACTTTTTTTGACCTGCCTGCAGCTTTGTTTTCCTTGCTTTAACTGTGACAGCAATTTCTTTAATTGACCAGATGCCTAAGGCTAACTTATTTTACTTTTTAGCTACTTATGTTACAGCCATACAGAGTTTTATTGAGCTAGCAGTGCATACAGTTAGTTTTATGCAGGTAGCAATAATGAGTGGTTGCTGTGGGAAGAATAAGGTATTTACCACTCTAATACTGTGATGTAGTGCCGAGACATACGAGCCTCATATTAAATCAGGGGTATTGAGGAGACCCAGGCTTTGGCATAGAAAAGTACGGGCACCAGGGACATAACAGCAGAAGAAAGAGAAGAAAGTCAAAAAAAGTGTGTATATCAATTTTAACTGCATTACTATTCTTTCTTTTTCTGTTACAATTATATCTGGACTAATGATGATTAGACTCTTTAGGTTTCAGTTATTCTGACAATAAAGATTTGGCTTGTGGGGTGTGCTGCTGCTTTGTCTTTTTTAGCTTAACAATTGTTCTAAGATCTGATCTTGTAAATCACACTGAGAAGCGTAATTGATGCAATAACTATATGACTATGTCACACATGGTATATTTTTATAAATTATTTTAAGATATAACCTAGTACTTTTAAAAAACTAATTTTTAGAGGTAAAAACCATTGGGTTCCAATATTTTTTCTGACCATAATGAAAAGAGTTTTGTTTTAGTCTCTCTTAAGTCATTGAAAACTCTTCCTCATCCTATTTAAGTACTAAAGTAACAACAAGAAGGAAATATTTTTCAAGTTCAATATAGCAGCTTGTTCCTTTTTGAAATATTTGCATTCCTTTCCTCTGTTGCTGGAGACTTCCCCCCAAAAGCACTATGAAAACTTTAAATTTGGTAAATGCAAGATCAAAACAGTAACTTTCACTGTGCCGTAAGCATTTCCCATCTATGCACTGAAAACCACTTACATACACTTAAAACCATTGACTAGATCATGTTAAAATTTTTTTCTGGGAAACACAATGAACACTGCTCTTTGACATGCTCTCTTTCTAGGGCCTGCTGGAGTGCCATACAAGTGTCTCTCTGAGTAAAAAGACTGTGATGATTGTCTGCTCCCTGTCAGCAGGGAAAGAGGTAGTTTATGAATAAGTTAAAAGAAAATAATGCATTTGAACATGGTATACTTAAAAAAATTTGTAAATTTCTCTTATGTACTCTAGTGGTCACTGTACTTTATGGCCACTTGAAGCCTTGAATTTAGACAGATGGAAATGCCAGGAGGCTATTTTAACAGATTTGGGTAAAAAAATTGGTGCATTTCCTAAGGACCATAATTAAGCAGGTGAAACCCAAAGTTTCTGCCTTTTTCTGAATGCTGATGGAAGGGGGATGAAAGCTTATCCCAGATGGGTAATACCCAGATTCACACACTATTTGCTTAAAAGCAGTGCCTGTAAAAAACCCAAGAATCCAAATCTATTTAAGGTATTTTTCCTTAGTGTGGTAGCACATAATTCACTAAAGATGTCGAGAAGTATTATTGTCTCCATTTTATAACTGGGTTTCAGAAAAACTGACATTTTACTAAAATTATTAATAAAACCCTGACAGAATATAAATCTAAAATTAAGTCTTTTGCATCTTCCATTAGCTCCTGTAGTGCCACTAGGAACTCTTTTCAAATCAGTATGCTGCGTTGCATTGATTTTGGTGTCAGATTACATTGTCTCCAGAATCAAAATCAGGAGCCAAAAAAATAAAAACCGTAGTTATAAGCTCTGTAAAGAATGACAAACTTGGGGCAGAGTATGGAAGAACTCTTTCCTCTGCTGAGCTGCAAATACAAATCCAAAGTTAACAATGCACTGCTGATCTGGTCAAAAAACCATTTAATTCCATGTAAGTGTTGACTAAGATATTTTTGTATTGTTTTGTGGGATTTTCAAACTGTGCAGTATCAAGGAAGAATGGACTGTCCTGGTACTTTCCAGGGACTGCTTGGTTTGTGGTACTAGAAACAGATTTTGCTAAGCTCTGGTGTTGCTTCTTGTCATGCAGAAAAGGTTATTCTATCATGTAAAAAAATAAAATCAGAAGAAAGGTTCATGTTAATAAGCAAGACGTGGAGAAATATTTTGACAGTCATTTTATCTGGAGATGGTTCACTTATGCATAAATAGTTTACAGTTCACCTGTTTTGTGGATTTTTGGCCCACTATACTCTTTTAGTTGCTTTGTTGCCAGGCTGTTGCAGTCTAGAAAAGTGGTCTAGAGAAAAGAATCACTGTATCCAGGCTTCTATTTAAGCTACCTGGGATTCATGGTTTTCTTTTCATTGCCATATTTCTATTATTATTTAGAAAACAGGACTGGGTAGTTTGTATACTTCATATTTTGTTCTGTTTGTTTTACTTTAATACAGCCCAAATCCCTAAATGTTGGTTAATTTCCTAATTGCTTATTACTTCCTTGTTTTGCATGGCTTGGTTTTTTTGGGGTTTTTTGAGTTGTTGATTTGGTTTTGTTGATTTTTGTTTCTTTGTTTTGTTGTGATTTTTTCTACTATGCATTTTACATAATGAGATCTGGGAGAAACATTTGGTGGAATTTGAAGTCCATCAAACATTGTGATTTAAAATCACCCCTTGTGTGATTTTGCTGCATTCATTAGTGATATGCCAGAAATTAATTTAGCCTCCTGAGTTCTCCTTTCATTTTGGCAATGAAAATGAATTATTAAGATCTGTATTCTTGGAACTGTTTCTTGGTGAAATAGGGAAAAAATGAAGAGTAATACCTTCGCAAAATAGATCCTTTCAGCACTATAGTTTCTCTAAACATCTCTTTAAAGGGCTATTACAGAGAAGGTCATAGAACCAGCTGGATTTTTTACCTGCACCTTTAGTTTCCTTTCTTTTCCCATCTGATGTAACCATCCCACATCTCTGTTATGAAACACTAATAACATTATTTTTCCTCTTTTTCAAACATCAAAAAGCCAACTGAGCTTCTCCAGAGAAGTTCACACTACAGATATAAGAGAAACAACGTTTTCTTTGACATTCCGTCCAATGATAAAATCACGTCATTTATCATTTTCCTTTCTTTAAGTGAACTATATCAGGATTTTTAATCGATAGTTGCCACCTCTAATTGCATCCTTTGTTTTTCCCATCTCTATGGATTCCTAATAAATCATTTAAAAGTCATATGCTCTACCATTACTCATAAGACTGCAGTGAAAATATTGAAACCCCTAGGTATCTTGTAAACAGATGGATAGAAACATAACAGAATGGCACACTTTCTAGGTTTTGTACAAATATGTTCATTAATTTATTTTCTTAAGGTTAAGGATTATTTTAGCCTTACACTAAAAGCGCTAACAATGTGTAGTACATGCTGATAATGATCTCTGGGAGAAGGGACTTCCTATTGAGAAACTTGCTCAAAAAGTGACAGTATAAATCTAACTAGCCCAGCTGCATGTATTTCTGCTTGTTGAATATTTTTTCTTGAAAATTAACCTTTTAAAATAACATAGCTTTGAAAAGGTAGAAGAATTTTATTTTTAGCTGTGGTTGTTTCTTGTTAGGTAAGAATTAATCCTAGCAGGATGGTAATTAAGAGTTTGATTTTTTCTCCCTCTAATTTGATGCTAAAATTTCACCAGTGAAGAATGATCATAAAACGGTCAGATGTGCTGTCACAAAACTCTGAGTTTGAACCTCATAATCAATCAAACACAAACTCTTGTTTATCAAAAAAATATATTGATGTTTGTGAATTAATTACCATCTTCTCCTGCTAATTCACCAAGTATTATTTATAAAGCTTACTAGTGTATGCCAAATGTTAATATAATTAGATAATAATACATTCAATTTACTAGCTAGTCACTTTATGAATTTTAATTATTCTGGATAAAATTGTAGATAATTAATACTTTTTTTTCTCAAGAAAGGGATGTGCCTACATCTAAAGGCAAACTACGACAGTATGTGAAAATGTTAAGTCTGCAATGTTGTGACAACTTGGGACAAAATTATTTTCAAAGTCACTGCTGTGCCATGGTAGTAGTCTTGCAAAGTTCAAAAGGTACTAAGATATAGTAAATTTTAGCCATAGATTAAACAATATTATTTTTATTCTCTGTAAAGCCCTTATGTAAAAATCTATAACCTTATTACCAGTGTCATATCAACCTGCATTAATTTACCAGATGTTGTCAATTGTATTTTACACTTTAAATAATATAATTTTATATACTGCCTGTGGTGGGTTGATGCTGGCTGAACAGTAGTCGCCCACCAAAGCTGCTTTATCACTCCCCTCCTCAGTTGGACAGGGGAGAGAAAACAGGACGAAAGAGCAAGGAGAGATCACTCAGCAGTCACCATTAACCAAAACAGACTTGGAAAAATTAGTTTAATTTAGTACTAATGAAATCACAGTAAGGTAATGAGAATTAAAACCAAATCTTGAAAATACCTTTTCCCCATGCCTCCCTATTTCCTGGGCTTAACTTTACTCACAAATTCTTTACCTTCTCCCCATCATCAATGCAGGGAGATGGGAAAGGGGGGCTATGGTCAGTTCATCACACATCATTTCTGCTGCTCCTTCCTCCTCAGGAGGAGGCCTCCTCACACTCTTCCCCTGGTCCAGTGTGGGTCCCTTCTGGAGGCTGCAGTTTTTCAGAAGCAGGCTGCTCCAGTGCAGGTCCCTCACAGGGTCACAAGTCCCGGCAGCAAACCTGCTCCAGGGTAGGCTCCTCTCTCCACAAGGCCACTGTCAGGAGCCCTCTCCAGCATGGGCTTCCCATAGAGTCATAGCCTCCTTTTGGCATCCATCTGCTCCAGCATTAGGTCCTCCATGGGCTGCAGGTGATATCTGCTCCATAGTGGACCTCCATGTGCTGCAGGGGATGTCTTCACCATGGATTGTAGAGGAATCTCTGCTTCAGCACCTGAAGCACCTCCTCCTCCTCCTTCTTCACAGACCATGAGCTGTTGCTCTCCACATTCTCTCTCCTCTCTCCAGCTACAATTTGCTCTAGCACAGCAAATTTTCTCCCTTCTTTAATTCTGTTGTCCCAGAAGCATTAACACCATCTCTGATGGGCTCAGCCTTGGCCAGCGGTGAGTCTGTCTTTGACACATCTGGCATTGTCTCCGTCAGACACAGGGGAAGCTTCTGGCAACTTCTCACTGAAACTGCCCCTGTAGCCCCCCTGTTACCAAAAACCTGCCATGTAAACGCAATATATACTGCCCCATCAGAATTATAAATGAAAAGGTGTTTCTTCACTCTATTATTGTAGAATAATTAAAATCAAAGACATATTGCTAGTATAATTTTGACAGCATTTTTAATTAGAAATAGTTAATAGATTCAGTAGATCACGTGTGAATGCTACTATCTTAGTTCAAATTTCATGTTAAATCTAGTTAATTAGATAAAATTAAATTAATACACTGTAAAAAATAAAATTCTTATATGACAGATTAGGCTAGAGGTGAAGTTAATTATTTCCTTAACTTTCACATTATCAGTGAAATTCATAACATGATGCAAAACTTTCAGGTTCATATAGAACAGTTTCTTTTAAATGTTCAGTGAAATCGTAATGTACCCAGATGGATTCATCAATTTACAAGAGCAGAAAATCAAGAAAAAAATACTTTTTTGGTGTTTTTTTTTTAATCACATATGTGACAGCTGCTTTTCAAGAAGTTGCTTAAGGCATTCATTGACATAGTGATGTTAAGAGTGTCATCTAGATGCAGATAATTCTTCATAAAATTGGGTATACATTTATTTATTTTGAGTATGAGAGAGGGAGGAATTAGCTGCCCTTAAGGCTATTCTTTTAATCTAGAATAAAATTAGAGTTATAGCTATAATCTTTGTTGTCAAAGTATATTTTTCCTTTCCATGAAGTAAAGAGTGTATGGATCACATAGCTGTGGCAGGCATGGAATCTGCACCTGTTTCCTCCACAGCTGAGTGTGCTTCAGCCAATGTGAGTTCAATACGACTGTGTCCAAGAGTTTAGAGTAGTAAAGTCAATAATCCTTTCAGATAGCTCAAAGAGTTTTCTGAACTATAGCTTCAATATGTTCATCTGTCCAGCCTGGGAGATACTGCATTTATCTGTGTTTAGAAAAACATCTTTGTAGGCAGAAGGAGTACAATTCTTTCTAAATCCTGCAGTACTGTTGTGAAAAAGAGAAAATACTATTAAAATACATATCTCTTTCACTGTAATAAACCCTAAAACAGTGCTATCACTAATGAAAGTCTTATCTGTGCTGTGTTTACAAAACAAATATTGTGCTGATTCAATGGGAGCTGTTTTTGGTGTCAGAATTCTGCCTTGTATACTGTTTTGGACTTTCATAAAGCCACTTCAGTAAAAGCAATCTGTACTTATCTATTATAATTTGAAAAACACTTAGTTCTACTTTTTTTCCTTTTTCTTTTCAATTTAAAAGAAAAAGAAAAAAAGCATAGTTCATATACTTCAGTCTTTCTAGAATAGCACACCTACATTGGTGACTCCCTGAAAGCAGATAATTAAGAGTTATGGAATCCCATAAATGTTTGGAAGGAACATCTAGAGGGTCTCCTATTTCAGACTACATCCTAAAGTGGGGGCAGTGGCAGGTCAGCAGGAGCTTCATGCACATAACTGCTGGAAAACTCCAAGGGTGGAGGTTTCACAGATTGTCTGGGAAGCCTGGCCATGCTGCAGTACCCTTGAAGTGAAAAGTACATTCCTAATGGTGAGCAAAGACCAAGCCAACAGTAGGGACTGACTCCTAAACTGCAGGCGCCAACACGTCTTGTTTTATGGTGCTCAGTCCTGTGAAAACTGTTTAAATTAGACTCAACAGTGGAAGAACAACTGCCTGCAGTATTCTCCCCAGTTGTTAATTTGAAGCATTCCACATGATCTGAAGAAATCTAAAGCACAATTTTTCCAACCGGTGGACCCTGGTCCAGCTGAGCTGCTTCTACAGAACCTCTTAGTCATCTCATTGGTAGATTGCTTCACTTCTATGGGCAGTCAGGCAATTTTTCATGGAGAGATTATTGAAAAGCCACAGTACATTGTTGAGGCTTTTTGTCCTTTGGAACAGAAACTGTGTCCATTACCATGTGCAGAATGTTGGCAATTCACTCACATATTGCTAATATCTGTAAGCCTGTGAGAAAGGACATAATTTTTCTCTGTAAGGTAGGCACAAAGTAGTACAACTAAAAAGAATTCATCAATGATTTGTAAAGTGGAGAAAAAAATTATGATCTCAGTCATCTTGCTAGTAATGTCAAAGAAAAATGGTATTTTAAAAACAGTTAGTCTTCTCTCATACCTTCTTAAATATTCTTGTATTGCCAGCTATAATATTAACACTTCAGGCATCACAACAAAGCCTGTATAGTAACAAGCATTGATAAATTTTCTTGTAAGAAGCCAATGAAATACATTTCAGTACTTATGCTTTGAAATTTGTTTTTATTTGATGCCTTCTCTAACCCCCTGCTTTTTTTTTCAGAATAAGAAATATGTGGAAAATAGTGAAATGAATATATGGTATAAGCAAGACCATGTCTTTTATAAACACATGCATACACATTTTAGAAAGGTTTAGAATGTAAGAAAGGTGTATCAATGGACTACCGGATTTCTTTTTGGTTCAGGATGCATGTTACTCTGGAGTCAATTTTAAAGTTGAGTTAAAAATCCCAATTAAATAATAATGACAATCTCATTCCACCCTGGAATTTATTATAAGTTGAGAAGAAATTTTCACCTTCACCTCTTCTCTTCTGGTTAAAGATTTTTGACATTAGAGATGAAATTCCGTTCTCTCTCACAGGACTGTCTGACATGAATCTGTGCAGTCCTGTAGCTAAACTTCAGCTAGTAGCTAAATAAGTTTAATTGCAATGATAGAAACTGCTTGGATTTTCTTGTACTACACTGCAGCCAAATATACAGGCATGTGTGCACTGAGGTTTCAGATACTCATTCAGTTCAGGGAAGCATTAGTACAATTATCTATAAAATTCCTTTTTCTTAATAGAGAGGTGTGAATCAAGTCTTATAAATGTCTCAGAAATTAATTTCAGTTTGTTGTAAGATATCTCTCTTCATTTATAGAGAGATGTGATTTACCATTTTGGGCACTGTTATATGCTTATAAATCTAATCAACTTTTGGATGAGAGGTTAGTTGCATCTGAAGGGTTTAGAATATATAGGATGACTGGCAGCTTTCACCAGATCCATTATTCGGACAATTCCTAGTTTTCTGTCTTACTGGCAGGTCTATGAAGAAATTACTTTCTAATGTCATAGAACAAATCTCATTGAACTTATGTCCTGGAACTATATTTTTTGTCACGTTAAAAAAAATTCCTTCATGGGACCGTGTTTGGTTTTATGAGCATCAGCTGTTCTATCTGTTTACCTGATAGAACACATAGAAGAGATTAAATTCAATACTGATGGATCATAAAAGCATTACGTAATTGGAGCAACTGTTTTTTCCCATATGCAGTAAAGGAAGACAAGGCCAATTAATATATTACATATAATCATATAGAAGTTAAATACTTAAAAAATATCAAGGTGTGGAAATGTATTATGAAATGGTGACTGCTTGATGACTAAAGTGCAATATAGGCAGGCTTAAGTAATTTCATAGTAATTATAATGAAATAGCTTTGAAATGGGAAATTCTCTCAAAACTTCTTTCACTTTGTGCCATATATCACAGCACATCAATGTCTTTCTATGTTTATGCAACCAAAATAACATATTAGAAAGTAAAAAAGTTTTTTGAGGTTAAGAATTTGAACACATTTTTAAGCTGAGCAAAATAATTCCATCTTAAGAGTAGTTTCAAGTTTCTGAAATAAAAAAATGCTGAATTAAGAAATGTAGATTTTGGAGATAGGCTAATAAGACCATCTCTCTATTTATACCACATTGTTCTTTATAATGAATTAGATAGCTCATTTTGCTGATATTTGGGGCAGACCACACAAAATTAAGCTTAAACCACTTAAAACTTTATGAATCAGTCAAGGCTAGGCCTTATGGGGACATATATTCTGATAATGCTGCCACTTTATTTTTCAGAGTAATATGCAAAAAACGAGCAATAAGTAGAGGGAGAAAAACATGGTATCTGCTGGGGATTACTTGTTCAAAGAAGGAAGGTAGATTTCTGAAGCTCTTGGTAAGGTACATCTTTGTTGTTTTTGTCTCTGACTCAAATTTGTTTTCATGTTTGTTGTTCACTACTACCTCTAAATCTCTTTCAGTGTGCCAGCTTTCATAGTTCCTCCCAGTTGTACTGTCCTGGTTCTGGTTTATTTTTCCCCAGATGCATTAGTCTGTTCTTTTCTTTGTCTATTTTGTTATTTCCTGCCTGTGTTTCTCTGACTTCTCATGTCTCTGCTGTTGTCCTCAGCTGAGTGTATAGCACTTCCCAATTTAATACTATGTGTGAATACAGTTCTGCTTCTCTTCAAATCATTAGTGAAAATGTTAAATAACAACAGACCTAATATTACACCTAACACAAAAAATATCTAGGAAATTTCATGTGACCGTTCGTGGTTTATTATCTATATAGGCCATTTCTATTAATATGAAATTTTTGTTTCTGTTGCAAAAATATGTGCAGTTATAAAATTGCACAAATGCTATCTAAATGCTTATATTAAAGACACACAAATATTATAATTCTTCTGTTTCTGCATCTTAAGAAAAAAATTACCTGCTTCTGGATGGTTAATTGAACTAGTAATTACTTTTGAACATGTGGGTTGGTTGTTTCCTGCTTGAAATAATTACCCAGTGAAGCTTATACCAGGGCTGCCAGCAGGAAGCTAACAACTGGTGTATTGGTGAAAGGAGTTTATAAAGCATTCCTATGCTCCTTTTTCTTAATTTTCTTTTTTTTTTTTTTTTTCTTTGCCAGACGGAGGAACAGATGGATGTGTAATGCACACAAAACCTAAGTACATGATCTCAGCTCTCAACCAGCAGCCACAGTGAAATGTACAAAAATCAGGTGTAGCTACTCTACAGTTGTTGGCTGCAAAGGAATTGACCCTCTGCCTTAAAACAGAATTTCTAAGATTAGTATTTCAGTTTTCATTTTCCAAAAGCTCAATTAGAAAGTTTATTTCTGAGCAATAGAAGTGTCACCAACATTAGTGGGATTTATGATTGCAAATCATCAGATAAGTGATAGCATTCTGCTTCATTAATTCTTTAAGCTTCATTTTATGGCTTTCAGTAGGTGTTCTGTACTTGTACTATTCTCTCATATTTCTAAAATACATGTGTTTAGTTTTTATTTGTTCTCAGTGGTTTTATGCACTATGTTTAGAGTGCCGAATTTCAGTAACACTAGTTTAACTTTCAAGTATAATCATATATGTTAATTTTTTTCTTCTATACATGCACTATTCCCTTGTTCCCAGTATAATTGACATTTCAGTCTCAGCACAGTAAGAACACAATCATAGTTGTAAATGCATTGTCAGATTGTGCTTTGGTTTGCCAAAACTGTTCCTATATTAATTTGGGGTCATTGACTGTTAACAATATGAAATGTCATGAATATGAACTAAATCAATGTGATTACCACAGTGGAAAAATTAATCACCTAGCTTGTCTTTATCGTTTGACTACCAACAGATAGGAATCTATAAACATAAAGGCAACTAAAAAGCACCCAGGTATGCTCTTGCATATTTATACTCTTGATAATAATATCTTTGAAAAGAAGGCTGTAAAGGGCACATTCAACTTTTATGTAAAAACACTGAGAAGTGAAAATATATTAAGTAAATGAACATAATTTACAATTCATTTTCCAACTCATAATAAATATTCATTATGTTAAGTCATAAAATACTTCAATAAAGAGCCAAGAAATAAGTAGTGAAGGTGTAAGAGAACAAACAAAAAGCAAGGCAGAAGGCTTTTATGCTGGTAAAATGGTGCCTTTTTTGTGGTCACCTGCAGAAAAAACCGATATATGCACTAAAAGACATGATAAGCATTTAAGGGGATTTTGTTTGGAAAACAAAGCCAAAAGCTTTTGGTAGTATTTGTGTTACAATGGCTGTTTAAAAAATAAACTATGACAATATATTTGGATGGGTTACTGAATGGTAAAGCCAAGAAAATAACACAGAAGGATGATTCTACATTAAAAAATAAAGCAAAGGGATTTTGAAAGATAAATCTCAAAATCTCTAAAAGGCAGTAGGTAGTGGATTCATCATAGGTGCACAATGGTTCATAAGTATATTCTCTTATTTGTATATGAAATGTTACATTGTTGTACACATTGCTCAGTGATCATTTTTGTGATTGGCTTTAATTAATATAAAATGATCATGTGCTACCTTTCAGAGTGACCAGATCAAGACCTGTGAGTACTGCCTAAACAAAAGTTTCAGTCACATGAATGACTAGCTATAGGAACATGTGATTACATTTGAAAACAGGCATTTCCTGCCAGAATTGCTATCAAGCTTATATACCATAAAAAAGGAACATTGGAACTTGACATCTTAAAAATCAAGTAACTGTAGAGCTCATATACCAAAGTCAGTGATACCTACAGAATTCTTTAGAAATACAAAACGAATGTGCCACATGATAAAAAAGGAAAACTGAGAAAGGAATCAATATAATTTTAATATACCATTAATATTCTTAATTCTATAATATTTCATACACTAAATGGGCTGCTAACATTTTCATATCTTAGTTATTGAAGAATTGTTGGCAAGTAATAAATGTTTATAAGAATCAAAAGATGGGAAAATTAAATATGACTTGGCATATCTTCAATATTTCTAAAGCTGAAGTTGAGCAGAATTTGGCTTCTCTTTTTCAGCAAAGTTTGGGACAGACACCTAGGTTTCAATTTGTTATGGCATCTTTTGCACAAGTTGGTAATCATATTTTAAACAATATATATTTTAAATACTGTGGGGGTTTGTGGCAGGAAAATGCTACATATATTGTTTTCCTGTAATGCAATACAGTCAATATATAACTTTCTAAAAATTATAGTGATAGATTTGGTTATAAAAGAACTATGAATTGCATATAGTATATATTTTTCTTTTCTGGTGATACTATTTGGCACTAAAAAAATCAGAATCCCTTTCTTGAAGATTATAATAATATCATTGATTACTCTGAGAAAAACTAGTTTAACATCTAAATATGTTCAGACAAGTAATTTCATAGATTAAATGTGTTCTCATATGCTTTTTTCTATCCTGTAAATTCAAAGAATAGATTGGAAAATTTCTTTCAGGATCAAAGGATCCTGTTCTAAATTGGTCATTTTTTTAATTAATTCAAAAATAATCATAAAAATATCTATTTTATTTGTCATTTCCTTGGGAACTGATGTAAGTCTCCCTTAATTCAATGATATGAAAGTGCTTTGATGATTTTGTGTCCTAGAATCAAAAGCTCCCAAACAAGATTAAAGTTGGTAACATAAAGAGTAGTTCTTTAATAAAAGCTTTCAGGTGCACAAAATACAGGTATGTGTACACACGACATTGGAATATCACAATTTTTATAAATTTAATTATTTAGTCTATCTAGCAAGTACATCTAATAGGAAACTGGTTGCCCTGGTAACCCAGGCTTGGGTCTGCCCCTTGGAGTCTCTGCAAGGGCTCTTAGCCCTATATTTTTTTATGTGTCCCAACTGCGAGTGCAAAACAGGGTGTCCTTGTTAGACATTCTTTTTTTGAAAATAAGACTAAACAGAATTTTAAGAAGATGGCATAATATGTGAGAAAGTGTAATCCACTATTCTAAAGTGTGAGAAAGTGTTAAAAATTATACAGCTATATATTGAAAACCTACAAAGGTGTAAAGAATATATAAAAAGCTAAAAGTCTGTAGGCATCAATTTAATATTAATCTACTTTTCTACAGTCTTTCATTAAACCTAATCAAAATACCAGAATAATATGAGCAAATTAATTGGCATATTACTGGCAATAGTATGTAACTAGCTATACTTTCTTTAGAGCTTTTCCTCTTCCTTTTACTTTTCTATTTTCATACACCATGTTTTAGTTCAGGATTTTAGAAATTCTATGTGTGATAACATTTAATGCCATCAACATTCCTAAGAATAGAAACTTATTGTAAGGTTATGGTTAATTGCAGTCAGTGTCAAAAAAAAGACATTTGTAAATGGGCAAATGCTATTTCATGTCTTTGATGATTTGTTGAGTATGTATTTGAATATAAATTTCCTTCATATTTCCTCTTGAACATTTACCGCTAACATCTATTCCTCTCATTGTCTTTGTCATCTGCTTGTAGTTGGGCTTTACTTATCAAAGTTAAGTTTCGTTTAAAACTCTTTTTTAACAGTTCCCACTCTTCTTAACTTAAAATAGTTTTAATATGCTATATACACAACTTACATTGACAACTGGGAACTAGGGAGAGGCTAAAAAAAATCCAAATCTATATTTTGCTGTCCACAAGCTCCTCTTTCATTCATGGACCTGTATGTTTGGTTTTTGTTTAAAGTGTTCTCAATTCTAGTTTTAGTTGGCTTCTTCTATTAATGCAACTTCTGATAGCTTGTCTCTTTCATAACTGTTAGAAGATTCAAAACTTCTTCTTAGCACTAATTTTACTGCCAGTCCCCAATGCTGCAGTGACTCTGAGAAGTAGAACTAACTACTCCCTAGATCAATTCCCAACCATGTGAACACATGGTCACAGACCACCTCTGTTAGACACACCTGAACATGCAATGAATGAATATAACAAACAGATTTCTTCCACAGAAAATTCATGACTGTAAATCATATTCTGTTATGAGATCCAAATCCAGGATCTGAAAACTGGGTTAACCTTAGTGGAAAAAAAATGAGAGAATAAAATTATTTTCAAATATTTTTATGTTTTAGCACCATGAATAATTTAAGGTCTAATAACAAATTAGTACACCTTTTTATTGTGACTTGGTAAACTGAGGAATTCAACACATTCTGATTTTCCTGGAGCAGTGGAGGCTCATGATTTTCCCACCTAAAGGATACAAATTACCTGCTTCAAAAATAACTCTAACATCAGTAAATAAATGACATGCAGCTGAAGACTGAAGGAGTATTATCATACAGTATTCTAGCATCAGATGGTATATATGAAGATTAGGGGTCACATTTGAGAAGACACCAATGCAACTTGGATGTTCCTAGTGGAAGTCTGCATGTCAAACAGATGAAATTGTTAAAATCCAGTGGTATTTTAACTAAATGACAAAGCAGTGAAAATTTGGCAGTTGTAGATGTTTAGATATGTCACTGTTTTCACTGAAGTCTAAGTTAGTGAATAATTATTAAGGGTTACATTTTAAAATATGCCAACATGTAATTTTTCAAAATATCCTCTTGGAACCTGTATTCCCAGGGGGAAGGTTCTGCACCCAGACAACTTGAAATGAACTGGGAGTTTTACTCACATTTTGTAGTTAAGCTCATAATTTGAAAGTATTTGTATGTTAGCTTGTTCCATTTGCTCCGGACAGTTTTTGACTGTACTTTAACACAGACTGTGTTCCAGTAGGTACCAACATGAATTAAGGAAAGAGACTGAAATGAGACAGAATTAAAGCAGTATCCCCTTACTAAATTAACTGTTTCTACATTGATCTGTTCAGGATAGAAATGCAGGGGTCCAAGGCATGTTGTTGAAGCCACGGCATGTTGTTGAAGCCAAGGAGAAATATGGGGGAAATGCATTTGGGCTACAACATGGAAAGAAAGTGCAAAGGGGCAATTTTCCCTCGAGCAGGATTATGTACATGGTGTGCTGCATTTTCAGCCTCAACACAGAAAATTAATTGTAGGAAATATTAACTACCCTCTACAGAATTACTCTTAGAGCAAAAAGTTCTAACGCATATTCATGAAATCAAGCAATTGCATTAAAGTAACAAATTAGGGCTGTTATTCTGTGCATTCAAATACTTTGTTAAGTGGAAGTGAACAAGAAAGGTTCATGCACTTCTCCCTTTGTACAGTGCATTGAAAACTTTGTCTTAAATGTCCAGAGGATTTTCTGCAATCAACACCATTTGGATAGCTCCTGTTGGAATGTCTTTTGTTCAGTATGAAGATCTTATACAGTAGTCTTAAAAAAATAATAGGTACATCAAGGACCAAGAAAACACCAAAAGAACCAAACCAACACCAAAACCAGTGACAAAAATCACCAAACCAATCCAGCCAACCAACCAACCCAAAGAAATAATTTTAAATAAAGAAGGAAGCCAGGATATTCCAAATATTTGCCAGAATGTGCTTTTCTTGTTTTGTGCAAGGTATGTGGTTTTCACCAGTGGCTACAATACAAGCTGGACTATAAAGACAAGAGAACCTGTGTAATAGCTTTCATCTAGAATAGAAAGATTCTTATCCTGTTATTTACCCATACACCATAAATGTAAAATTTTGTAGCCACAGTTGTGTTGTATCTGTTAAAATTATTTGCTGAGTTGACTCTTGTCTGTGCAGTTGGGCATATAAAAATAGAAGTAGGGCATATAAAAATAGATACAATGGTATTATATATTCTCTTATTAACAGTGAATTTCCATGTCAACTCTTTTACTGCTACTACTGAGTACTTACACTCAAATAGAAAATTTCTCAAAAAATATCATAGGTAAATTTCTGTCACTGAATGGAGTTCTTCTTGACTATTCCAAACTGATGTTTTTGATGACATTTCTCACCATTTGTGGCTGATTAATCCAGATATCTCTTCGAAAAAAGCTAAACTCAAATTCCATTTTAAAGCTGCAATATACACACAAAGTAAAAGCAAAAATCCATATACATTACAATGTATGGAAACTGATAACTAAGGAATACAGTCCATTTCTTCTTCAAGACTCTCTTCACCATGCTCATTCACTCACTTCCTGTACCTCAGAAGGTCACAGAGCAGATCCTCATGGAAGCAATGTTAAGGCATATGCAAGGGAAGGAGGTGATCTGAGACAGCCAGCACAACTTCACTAAGGAAAATCATGTCTGACCAATCTGGTGGCTGTCTATGATAACGCAACAATCACCAAGGGAAAACCAATGGATGTCATTTACCTAGTCTTCTGCAAAACAGTGCCGTAGGATATCCTTGTCTCCAAAGTGGAGAGACATGGATTTGAATGGTGCTGGCTGGATGGACTCATCCAGAGGCTTGCAGCCAATGGCTCTGCGTTCAGGTAAAGGCCAATGACAAGTGGTGTCCCTCAGGTCTCTGTACTGGGACTGGTACTCTTTAATATCTTTATCAATGACATAGCGAGATTAAGTGCAGATGACATGAAAGTGAGTGGTGCAGTTGAGAGGCCTGAAGGACAGGGTGCCATCCAGGGGCATGTGGACAAACACGAGAAGAGGGCCCATGAAAACCTCATGAAGTTCAACAAGTCCAAGTGCAAGGTGCTGCACCTGGATAATGGCAATCCCAGACATGAATACAAACTGGGAGAAGGACTCATTGAGAACAACCATGCTGAGAAGGATGTGGGGATTCTCATGAATGAAAAACTGGACATGAGCTGACACTGTGTTCACAGCCTAGAAGGCCAGCCACATCCTGGGCTGTATCAAAAGATGAGTGGCCAGCAGGCTGAGGAAGGTGATTCTTTCTCTCTACTCTGCTCTTGTGTGACTCCACCTGGAGTACTTTGTCCAGCTCTGGGATCCTCAGCACAAGACAGATGCAGATCTATTAGACTGGCTTCAGAGGAGGGCCATGAAGGAGCTCAGAGGGCTGGAGGTCCTTTGCAATGAAGACAGGCTGAGAGAACGGGGGTTGTTCAGTCTGAAGAAAGGTCTGTGCAGAGAGCTCATTGAGGCCTTAAAGGGGGCTTACAAAAAGGAAAGTGACTTTTTACACAAGCAGAAAGTGATAGGACAAGGGGGAATGGTTTTAGACTAAAAGGAGATTAAGATTAGGTGTTAGTAAAATATTCTTTACTGTGAGGGTAGTGAGACACTGCAACACATTGGCCAGAGAAGTTGTGGGTTCCCCATCCTTGGAGGTGTGCCAAGCCAGGTTTCATGGGATCTCTGAGCAACTGGGTCAAGTGAAAGGTGATCCTGCCCATGGTGGAGGGCTTGGAACTAGATGGTTGTTAAGGTCCCTTCCAACTCAAACCGTTCTATGGTTCACAGTTGTCTATTCTGTCACAAATCTTAATTTTTGGCCTGGCTATTGTTGAGGAAAAACATACTTTGAAGACTACAGTAGTGGATATCCAAGGAAGCCATTTGTCTGCGCTAATTTGGAAATACTGATGTTTTTCTTTTTACAGCTTTTAAAAATTTTATTTGAAACAGTTCAGTTGGATCTATGTTAAAAACTGATTGTGAAACAGTGGGTTATGAAGGATTGTGTGCTGTGTAAAGAAGCAGGGTCTATAACCTCTCACTTCCAAAACATCTTAGTATTCTACTGCTTTATTAGAAAAACTGCATAATATTTTTGAAAAGTGTAAAATTGTTTCTGCTGCCAATTGGGTCCAATAAACAGGCTTTCCGCCTTTTCTTATATGGAGTTTCATATTAGCATATATATATATTAAATCATTGGGAGATAACTGCATGAAATTCACTATATAATTACCAGAACTCTTTGTACAGGAGTCGCTAAGACAATGGAAAAAATGGCAATTTGCTGGCAATAATCCAAAACTAACAAGAAGTGCTTTTCAGAACTGAACACATAGAGAAGCAAGTAAATATAATGATATTCAGGGAAAATAGATAATGAGTTATTTCTGCAATAAGTTTGTAATTACATATCTGTAGAAAAAGACTACCTCTACCTTTCAAAATCATAGACAGTGTAATGTATTTAGTTAAAGGAAGATTTTCATCTAAGAAGTAGCTTATTATTGATATTACTTTGTTCATATTTCTCAGTCAAAAGATTGTAACATGGCATTTTGACTATCAACAACTTTAAAAGTAGAGTAATTCCTTATTTAGAAGCTAGTGACAATTTTGAAGATTATTATAGAGTAGAACATTTTGTCACACAGGGTTAGCATAATTTTTCTATATATTTTCTTAAAAAGTATAAGAGTAGGTACATATATTGAGTTTTTATAAACAGTGTGTTTCATATAAGATGGTTGTCAAATCCCTGAGTCAGAATCTCACCTCTTACATAACATCTTTAATGATGTAAACTTGCCTGTATGAAGAAACACTGAATTAGAATAAAAAGCAGAGAGAGTTCAGGTTTCTATAGCACTTCTTTTCCCTCCTTCTGGACAAAGCCAAAATAGAGCTCTCTTACCTCAAACTGATGTGACTAGCTACTTCTGAATCCTGTAAGATCAACAGAGAGAGATGCAGAAAGTATGATTTATATTTCAAAGTACCTGTTAATTATTATGACTGACTTTGCTTTTGTGAAACAAATTTTTCTGAGAAAAAACCCAACAGCTTGTTTTGAAAGCCTCTTACATCTTCTATATGACGTGGGATAAAAATAAATAAAATATGGCTCATGTAGATATTAAGTTTATGTCTAGTATTAATACTGAAGACGTCTTCATTTAGTCTATTAAAAAAAAAAAAAACAACAACCAATCATTCTTCTTCATTTGGCTTTACAGAATAAATTATTCTGTTCTTCTCATGGTTTCAGATGTGAGTTTCGAAGGCAAGATACTGGTTAATATGGTAGTATAACCACTTATATTTAGAGGTATGTAAGTTATTCATAGTGTTTATAGAAAATTTTTGAATCTAACATCTCTGAATAAATACAATATTATGCAATTTATATGGAGAAGTTTCCATTAAATATTTTTACCACCGAGCAAGAATTTAATGGGTTTCATAAATATCACTATAAAAAACATTGTCAATTGTCTCCTGCAGCTACACTATTTTTGTTCACTTTAAAAATTAATTGATGCATATTTTTTTATGGTAAATGTAATGAACAGGTTTAAAATGTATGCCTTTCTGGTTTGTTTTTTAACTCTTAACTTTCTGGAAGGTAGCCAGAAGTATTAACAAACAAAATGAAAGCATAATATTTAAAAAGTTTTAACTTCTGAAACCTGGGACTTCTGCCCAGGAGACATTGATTAAAGAAAACATTGTGGCAGTCATTCAAGAATGGGAGTGATGCTTCCTTTAGGTCTACAGAATATGTCACTGTTTAGGAACTGTAAACTGCATGAAATAGGTTTAATAGAAGTTAATTTGCATTACTATTCCATATCCAGGATGTTAATTTGAAAAAGGTTATACTTTTACTTCTGTGAGGTGCTTTTCAAATGAAAAGTTATTTAAAGGCTAAAATCAATTGGCTACAGAGTACCATGTTTTCTGATGGGAATAATAGAGAAAAGATGACTGAAAGTTGTTTTTTACAAGAATAGAGTTTTTACCTCTGGTTATTATCGGCTCATACATTCATCATTACATACTACTCATTTTTTTTTTATTATATTTATTTATTTTATTGCCTAAGACCGTTTGTACTTGTATGAAATTCAGAAAACATTGATTTACTTAAATTATTCAATGCTTTAGTATATGGCTATTATGTAATTTAACACTTTAGACAAATCAATACCCTTTTAAAAATTGCTTTCTTTATTCAGAAGATTTATATATGTACCTTTCTGGACTCATTCGTTTGCTATAGGGTGATGATGTTTTATCTGTAATCTATTTTAAGACTATAAGGGATTATATAAATATACATATGTATAAATACATAAATAGTTACAGGTAAAATGAATAATTTAACCTGCCTAAAGCAAGCTGTAATGTAGAATATGGCTTTACATTTACAACATTATTCTCAGACATATCATGATATGGCCATATAAATCTACTTTGTTAAACTTGTAATCATTGCTGGATGTTAAGGTTGTCTCTTTCCAGCATTTTAAAGACTGGAAATTTTGACTTTTGACAGAGAACAGCCTTCAGTTGTCTGTGGAAAGGTCTAAAGCAGTGGATAAGTCTTGAGCACTAATGGATTTTTGTAGTTGGGTTACAGATGAGAAGTGTGTGATCAAATATGACAAGTGAAAACATCACCTACAGGTTGATAACTCCATCACAAAGAAATAAATCTGTGCCATGTTCTTACTGAAGTCCTGTAATTTTTGTAGTATACAAAAGCACAGTCCTGAGTTAATGCTTTTGTACAGTAAGGGCACTGATCCCTTATTCCACATACACAATCTTGGTGCCTAAACAAAAGTTATTTTAAAAAATAAAAAGTTTCCCATTGATTAAAATAGGCATTTATTCACATCAAAAGAATTCATATTTTTAACCAAATGTATACTAGAACAAAGAACCTATTGAACAAGCAGGTTGTACAGCACCATTTCTCTGCAAGAAAATCTTTTTCGCTTGCTAAATAGAGCAATGAAAAGCTGAGGATTAATCCTGAGAGAATTTATTATTCAAATTACGTCTATATTAAGAAATGTATTGACAGCCGTATACAAGCTTTCATATTTGAATAGAAATGAAGTATTTCATTAGCTCAGTTGGTTAGACCATGGTGCTAATAACACCAAGGTAGGTGTTATATCCACATATGAGCCTTTCACTTAAAAGTTGGATTTGGTGATCCTTGTGGGTCCCTTCCAACTCAGAATATTCTGTGGTCTGTGAACATTGCTATTATCTCTTCCACTGCAAAAATCTCCAGGAAAAAACCAAAATCCTATATTTGGGTTCTTTATTAGTTATTTACTTCTTTAAAATTAGAGTGCATGCTGACTATTCATTTTGATTGTTCAGTTTTTCATGCTCATGTTGGACAGCTGACGAATTAGCAGGATTATCTTTTTTTCTCGTTTAAAGTTTTCAATTTTTCACCTATTTCAATCACACGTAAAAATCCGTTTTGCCTGCCAATTAACAGTTTTACTTCCTTTGTCTCATTCCTTTTCTTAGCAATGTTAGCTCCCATAGACTTGTGTTAACTCACATTAATGCTCTGGAACTATGTCTATCTCATCAATAGCAGTATACAAAATTATTTCTAAAGCTTAAAATTGTACATACAATTCATATGCATAATTCATTTCCACAGAGGTTTAAAGTTCAAGCTTGCTGCATTGCAAAATTCCTTCTGTTTTGCTCCAGGCTCCATGAAACTGCTTTAGATCTTGAAAATAAAAATACTCTGTAGGTAGCAGTATGGATCAGTTTATTCAATCATCTGTCCTATCTGAAACTGCATAATGTGGCCATTAAGAAACACCTTTAAGAATCTTAAACAACCCAATTTTTAGAGGTCAGGATGCAGTTACATTGAAATAGTATTTCTAGAGTTTTCTAGAGTTTTCTGCAGTAACATACATATTTTCTGCAATATTTGCCATATTACTGATATTTTGTCAGATGCAGAAATATTTTTACTGGAAGGGCTTATACTTGGGAATTATTCAACTCTCATGCAGAATCATATCTATTTATCCTGTGAGGTGCTGTAAGGAAGTATTCTACTATTTCAAGTATTAGAAAAAGAAGTGACCATTTATAGGTTCTTACTGTGCAATGAGTGTATACTCAATAATGAGTGAAAGATTACTCCGCCCATGGCAGGTGGGACAGACTACCTTTAAAAGTCTGTTTCAACCCAGACCATTCCATGATTCTGGCCACCAATCTGCCTTCTGGCCACGCAGAACTTTTGCCTGACTTGGAAGCACACAGAGAGGAAGGGCCAACTGGAAGTTCCCACTGCCTTCTTGTTCCACTAAAGAATGGTCTTAAAATTACTCAAGAATCATGATTAGAAGGTATCTTCCAAGAGATAGAAGGTGTAAGCTGCAAAGTGGATATATCATGAATTTTGGGAATTATATGCTAATATAAGGAATTGAAATTTAATAATAACAGTCTAAGAATATATTGCCAGTTTTACAGTGTTCCGGAAGAGAAGCGCAGATTGTTTGCAGCTTTGCTGGGAATGTCTTTCAAACAAACATAGAATATATATGTTAAAGTATCCAAAGAGGCTCTTAGGGAGTTTTTACTTTCTGCTTGAATGCTTTCAGTAGGAGATTCTACATATGGGGTAACAATAGTCTTGACTGATTAAAACAGAAAAACCCACTGACATGTCATGGTGAAAAAGCCATTAAGATATGAGGAAGAAAGTTGAAACTATCATTCTACTCTATAATGGTGTGCACTAATGTAGTATAGATTTCATAACAAGACAGGAACAGAAGGCTCATCCAAAGCATTTAGTAGACGAGTGGAATAATTACTTGGATTTATAACACTGGGAGACATTGTACTGGGCAATTCAAACAAGGACACTTATTTCCTATTTCTTAAAAATCCTTTCCTTATAACCAGAGCATTCCAGTGGACTGAGCCACCAGCAGCCTGGTTAATTCCATATGTAACAATCAGGACCTAGTGCACCTAATTAATAAACAGATGGCAATAGCCCTGTGGGTCTTTAAGTCAGTAAGGGCTTTTGTGCTCCACTGGTTATGTCACAATATCCTTTCTTAAGGGATGCATATGCCAAGACTGTATAATGGCACAGCAGATGCTTCATCTTGGTTTCAGCAAGGCAGGAAGCCTGCCAAGATCCCAAGGTAGTGTCCAGACAGTTATGGAATGAGCTTAATCTTGTTACAGCAGGAGGCAGAGTCTACCCCAGGAGCGATGAGGAGAATAATTCAGCGTGGAAGTGATTTTGCAATTCAGAGAACAAGTAGGATTGTAGTGGAGTGACCTCTTTAGGTAACACAATGCATGACCAACTTCCTAGAGAAAGGCTTGGCACCCAGCACTCTGATGAGTGTGCTGTTGACCTTTCTAGTTTAGCTCTGTCTTGTGGCATCCCCATACACTGTATGGCCACAGCAATTCAAAACCATCTAGGAAGTTTCTGTCTTAAGACATGGGCACAAGAATGAGGTAAGCGTCATGGTGCAATGGCGAATATTTAGCTAAACATGCATTAGCATCATGAATGCTACTGCTGACTATAGTGGAAAATATTGTTAGAATTTCATTTTGGATTTAGAGTGCCATTTTTTGGCACACTCAGCATACACAATTTTCAAACTATTGATAAACAATATTTTGGTTGGAACTGTGAATATAAATATTATTCTGTGCACAACAGTGGAAAGATTTATCATATATGTAAAAACCTAGCAGGTCGAGGGCTACTGGCCTGCCTATTTAGATGATTTCTGTACCATTCTAATATTAAAAAAAATTGGGGACACTAGTTGTCAAGTAGCACACTGTAAGAGAACTCCTCTTTTTCTGATTCCACCAAGAAGAAATATCTGCAAGTGTTAATGTCACTTATAATGTCAGCATGAATTCATTCTGAAGAACTGTAAGTATGTCACTTCCTTTCTGTTTGTTCAGAAGAGATCCAGCTTGTTGGAATGGCTATCCAATTCCTCCAGGAGAGGCATTTGCTCTAAAATGATGCCTGCTTAATTGTAGGAGTCTGTGAGAACTGGGACACAGTCTTGTTTCTGAGCAGTCTGTAACTGCAGGAACTTCTAAGGCAATGTCTGCTAGCCACAAACATGACCAAAGGTATCTGTAATTATTTAACCCAGTATAATACCAGGATGGACTAGATTTTGGGGGATTCCCTATAATACAGATTAGACATGGATTTTTTTTGGACAAGTAAAAAAGCCATTTATGGTTTTACCATTCACAGATATAGTTCCCATTTTACAGTCACTTTTTATTAAATTTATTAGTGGCAAGGGGACAGAAATTAAGCCAAAATGTAATTTTTTAAGTAGCTACTTTGCTTTGTGGCAAGCTGGATTAGTCAGGCGAGAGAAATCTCTCACTGAAGAAGATTTGTTACTTGTGACATCTTCTATGATTTCACTGTTATAGAATGGGCAGTAAATAAGGAAGACAAGCAGAGAAGTCTTATCATTTTCTGCCACATCCTAAAGAATCCACTACTTCAGTAGCCTCTTGCCTATGACTGAATAATGTCATCTACAGACTACCGAGTTTACTTGATACAAGTACCACCTGCAGAGTCATGAGTGACAAGTACTGTTAATGCCATAAAGCTCCAGAAACAGAGTGTGTGCCTAGTTCCTTCCTTTGGTATTCAGGGAGAAAATTCCACTGAGTCATGTTAAATATCCTTTTATAGGCATGAAAAATTCTGCCTTGGTTCTCATAATCTTTCTGCTTTAATTTAAATTAATACTGTTGACTGATTCTCTTTAAGAATCCTATGCAAAATTATGCTTACAAGTCAGCTTTAAAGATCTGAAAATTGCTTAATGTAGCATTTAGGCACAACGGTCTTTGGAATAGTACTGTAATTGCAGGGGAGGATAGAGTCCATCAGTTCCCTGTACTAGAAGGAATGCTCTTCTTTTTTTTCTTTTTTACTGATGCATTAAAATCAGAAAAGGAGCTAACCTGACTGGTAGTGCTTCAGAGGTCCTGGGGGTGTATCTACACTAGTGCTTTAGCTGAGATCAGTAATGCAGTTATGAAGCAACTGTCCCCACCATCCTACTTACTGTACTTGGTCTCACATTACCTTGCAGCTGCAGAGCACATGCACAGAATCTTTCTGGGAAGAAACTAAACTGGAATACATGTTCCAGGAACATGCCTAATACTTTTGACAGGCAGTCTGTACACAGGACCAGGCTGCCATTAGTCTGAAGCGATTGATTTGATTCCATTTTCATTATAATGGCTTTACTGACTTAAATTTCTCCTCTCTGGTATCGTAGTCACATGGTAAAATCTTTAGTATTTAGTATTTAAGTTGCTTTAGTAACTTTTTGGCATACCTTTATGAAATTCCATTGTGTGAAAGCATTGTGCTTTCCCTATTGCCTTTTTTCAAACGGTATGCCATGATGGAAAACTTAAATCCCTTGCCCAACTGGACAAGTTAAATCTCAGAGTCACCATCAAATGTCACAATTTCCACATAATCTTTCACTTTGTGTGAACAATATCCTCAGCTCCCTAAATTGCAGGCTTTTTTGTCTGCCCTTTAGAGTGACTGAACACATTAAATTCTATGGAATTTGGCATATAAAAAAGGTACTGTCTCCTCTATATTTTTTTCTATTGCCACCCTGGGTTGCTTTTATTAACTTCTTTTTCTTTCATTTGGGGATTTTTAAAACCTTCCATTTTTATATAGTACCAAAAACGTTCTCTGATCAAGTAGGCACCAGAGGACCTAAGATAAGGTTATTGCAAAGGCAGGGTGAGAACACCTTAACAGAGAGACTCTTGAACGGGATGTCAAATATCAGGGGTCCTGCTTGTCAGTGCTGCTTCTGCTGTATAGGAAAGAGCATGGCTTCTGTGGTAACTGGGAAGAAGAAAATAACAAGAAATGGGATTCTGCATCAAATCAAAAATTTGATAGAATAGAATAGAAATCAAAATATTTTGTTAGATATTGGACTTCGGCTACGTGATACAGGCCATCTATATGATACAGATCACTTCAATGCTTAGGTTTAATTTCTTCAAAACCAGATTAAATGGTATTTCAAATGCTTCAAATGGAGGAGAAATTCACCCACTTGCTGGGTAAATGTCTCTATTCCCAGTGGAAAAAAGGTTATCAGTACCAAACACTTTTAGATCACTCTGACAGAAATAGAATACACAGAGAATAAGCTTTCACCAACAAGGAAGAAATGCTCTTGTGTAGTTATTTCATGAAAACTAACACTGCTATCAAACATTTCTCTGTAAGGCAAAACTGGAGGTGAGTCAAGATATTCACAGTATGCTGGCTCCTGCCTTTATGGCAATTAAATGCATCACTGAATTCTGTTACAGAAAATTTACAAGAGATAGGCCTTGTGCTGTGTCTCCTGATGATTATTTGGGCTTATCAATGAGATAAATAAAAGATCTTCACAATATCCCTACCACAGTGTGCCTGATAGCCTCTAATAGTACAACTATCAAGTGGCTAAAATAAGCTTCTTATAGCCAGGTTCATTTTTCCTAACAGGAAACGAGGCATAGATAAAAGGTTTAAACCAGTACTGACTTATATCTGTTGCCCCTTACCTCCAATTTACCCTTCCATTTTAAAGCTCCCAAGTATCTCAATTTCTGAATGACAGAGCTGAATGCAACCTCTCATTGCAATGTCCTTTTTAAATACTTTCTCTTCTCCTTCTGTGTCTTTCTCTCAGGATGAGAAATCATTTTCCCTTGCCCTTCCTCTCCAACCCAGCAGATCCAATGCTGAATTTAAGTATTTTCTTTTGTTCTTATACCTGTAGTATCTGGTACTGGGCTGCAGCAAGGACCTGTTTTCTCTTTAATTACTTGTTTTTTTCAAAATACATGTGATACAAAGATAGTACACCATACTTGGCAACATTTTATTTCCTGTGCGTCTCCTTCTTCTTTGCCTCCTCTGATTTAATGCAATACTTCATTATACTCATAATGACTTGGTCCTAAGAGTGATAGAGAAATGCTTTGATATTAACCTTAAAATACCTTAAAAACACTTCAGTTCTGTATTCTTGCATTGTGAATGTATATAATTCATGAATTTAATTTGTAAAGGGATTACTTCAGAATAATCTCATTAGAGATGATCATATTATCCAGATAGACTTACATAAGACAATCTCATTAACTGTGCCTCAGGATGTCACTTCAGATATCTCTTTTGTACCCCCGATATAAATTCATTACATGCTTCAAATTGGCTTCAAACCTTAAACTGACAAGTGTTCTGTATGATGTATGTTAACCAGGTTTAGTATATTTGGGTTTATAATTTGTGAATATAGATGTTTCCAGTAAAAAATTAAAGAATTTAAAGGCAAGTAGAGATTTAAAATACTGCAGAACCACAAACTGGTATTATTTTCTATCTTGCATAACATATGCAGTTCATATCTTCAAATATTTTAGATTTTGTTGCTCAGACTTAGTTTTTCATCCACTTTTTATATTGTTGCAGGTTTCTAATATAGACTAGCTGAAACTAGTAATAGACGATTCCTGTTGATTTTGAGATGATTTAAAATTAGTCCCTCTTGTTCCTGATTTTACATACAAAATTATAAACCAAATTAGATGAAAAAACCCCCAGCAATAAATGATCCTGTGCTTATTGAAGGAGGAACAGATTTCTATTCCAAAATATATGGTGAGGAAAGAACTGCATTATGTATAACTATGAGCAGTTTCAGAAATTTGACCCTGCAAAATAAAAATATATTTTTATGTAATTATCAATGATTTTTATGTACGTTGGGTTTTAAATGCAGGAACCCAGCTGTCTATGCCTTCTAGAACAAAGAAGAATAATATTTGGATTTGAGCTGCTAGAAAAAGAAGGTTAATGCAGAACTAGGGGAACATGAAGAATTCATCCCTGTTCCTTGGATATGACTTTTTTTAAGGCCTTAAAAGTATTTCCCTCAGCATTCTGTAAACAGGCCAATGAACTATAGAGTTAAACTCTTCTGTCAGTTTTTGGTGGCAACTGAATCTTTGGTGCCAATCTTTCTACTTTACTTAACAATCTGATAAGGTTTGTCAAATGGTTATTTCAGTTCCCTAAACTAGCAATCAAATAGACTGGCTTCATTCCCCCTTCAAGCAGTTGTTCTTTTAACCGAAAAGGGTGGTGTTTTTCATTTTTCTTTTTTCAGCACAAACTAATAATACACATCAAGGATGTGCTATTTACTTTTGGCTAGTTTTCCACAAGATATCAATTTAAAAATTTTTGTAAGAGTAAACTTCTATAAGAGCATACAATATGGTATAATGCCACAACTTTAGGTTATCACAGATGATTTGCACTTTGAAATTTTGTTCAAATTGTACTTTTGATGTGTCTGAAAGGAAAATATTATAGAGCAGTGTGAACCTTGCTTCCCTAGAGGAGGACAGTTCAAGAATAAGAAGTTGCATAGCTACCACTAGACTCTTCTGTAGGACTCTGAAGTGAGATCCATGATTTGAGGTTGCCATATTGAAAGTCTGCATGCAGGCAGTAGTAGAACTGTTCCAGTGACATACAGGCAAGTGCCCACATTATAATAACATATAGCTCTGCTTCCTCTTTGTCTCACATAAGACTGCCACTACCACAAGAATGGTTAAAAGTGCTTGAAAAGCTGTTCTTGATGAAGAATGGCAGACTGAGACTGAAGCACTACCACAGCAAGACTGTGATTATAGTGGAAAACAAAGGAAAGAAAAATTGCAGAAATGTTCTAATACCCTGTTTGGAAAGCACAAAGAACAGTTCATTAATTTTGTTTAAGGTTTACATAAGGCAAAGCAGAATTCCAAAGCATTATATTCTGTCAGTTCTGGTTGGCTGGGAGTCACTGCTGCATTCTGGAAAGTGGGCTTGTTTTGTGGTATTTATGTTCATTATTTTGTCAATTCTTGGCAGGGCCAAGGTAACGCAACATGATGAAATTCAAAGCTAGCATGCTGGAGTTTATCCAGCCATCCCAGACATGTGTGAGAACAGAGCAGCAGAAACTATCATAGTAAAATATTCTATCCAGTGAGGCTGGTACTCAAAACTTTTAACATGCAGTCACCAAAACTGCCTTTCTTAATTTATTTAGTGATATGATATTATGGAAAATAATTTTCCTAAAGAATGACTCAAGTCTTTCTTTTCTTATGAAAGTATTTCAGAGAACTCTGCTTATGTTAGCTCTAGCAGCATCATGCTGGGAAAGACACAAGTCAGAGAGACCACTCTCAAGCCATATACTTTTGTCTAGCTTCAAACAGTGTCCTAAATCTACACTGAATACGCAGTAGGCAAAAAACTCAGTAGTAATTTCAGAAATGAGTGTGATATAGTACAAAGCTGTTTAACATGCTAGTTCTATTTACCTCTAATTTTAGACTGTGTGGATATGCAGTGCAGTCTTATAACCTTGATGCAAGAATGGCAACAGAAAGATCAATACTGGAAGAAATGACTGTAATATATTACTGAGCTATAGAGAGCTGAGTGAAAGACGATGACCTAAAAGCAGGAATAATTAAACACTGGTGACTGATAGCAGACGAATTCCACAAAAGCAGTGTAGCTGAAATTATCACCTGTGTTCGTGGGAGAAGAGTTTCCCTATTTTCTTTGAATTAACTGATTTCAAATTGTAAGATTATCTGTAAAACGCTAAAAATGTGTGAGAAATATTTTTTTAGGAAAATCTCTACATCTATCTGAATAACAAGGTGGAGAAAAAGCAACACTGTGTATGTGGCTGTCCCCACATACACATTGAAATGCTTTTTTTCCCCTCCTTCACAGTTATTGGGGAAATGTATGCCCACATTTGAGAGCATATTAGGAACATCTGCCTCTTTATATGTGGGAAGGCATCTTAGCTTGCTCTGTAATTTTAGTTTCTAATATACACTAATAATTCGTGTTATGAGGGAATAAGATGTTTGATTTTGAAGTACAGTTCACCAAATGCAGCTCAGAATGACATATTCTGTTCTTCCATATGATGCCGGAACTTTATCTGAAATATCTAAGAAAGTTTGAATATCAAGTTTTATGGTACAGGAAATGACAATTACATTACTTTAGAGAAATAATTATGGCAAATTGACATCTCTATAAAATTCTTGAAATAAGGTTTACAAGAGAAATTCAGCTAGGCTTTAATTATGACACTGTTAATGATGAGTGTTAAATCGAAAAGAATTGGGGTCAGGAAGATAGACATCTTAGTGAGCTATTTTGGGGGAAGTGGCTTTTAGACCTTTTGAGATGAGATTATTAACGTTTGAAGAAAAAATGTCTCTTAAACTGATGAAACAGAAGTAGGAAAACCCCATAGTACTTACCCTAGGTGCTGTGCAGACACATGGTGAAATGTAAGCTGCTCCCTGAAATGCAGCATGTGTGTTGAGGGGAAATACCATCAGCACAGACTATCCAATGAACAAATGACATGTTTTTGTTGCTCTGGTTTTGGTCAACCCATTAGAGATACTCCTCCTAGTACAGTACTTCCCTGTGTGTTGAGTCACATGTATTAACACTGGCCTTTTATGTCGTGATAGAGCATTTGATTCTTTTACATAAAAGAACTGAATTTAGGACTCAGTCCTGTCATTCATGCTCCCTAACTAAGAACACCATTGCTAAAGCAATCTTACACATTTGGAAAATGGCAGAATTTGCACTGTTTAATTCCACTATTACTTATAGAAAATGGAATTTTCTAGTACACTAAACTAAAAATATGTCTAAATGAATAAATAAATTTATTCAGTAATTTTCTGGGACTGTGCTGTATTATTGTAAAAGCCTGCTGAAAATGTTTGTTTAAGGGTTCTGATGAGATAGTCTTTTGCTACACTTCCTATTTTTTAGCTTAGAGTTGTGCAGTAATAACAGCATATCAACATCTGAAGAATGGTCTGGGAGCAATTGCAGTTTTCCCTGTGGACTTGATAAAAAATTGAGAATCACTACCTAAAAAACTATATTACCTTTCTTTACATCTGCAGAATTTTTCTATCTATCCAAAATGTCAAAAGGAAGTATCTTTGAATTTGTTTCTACTGCTTTTAATAATTTAAATCTCAGAAATATTTTTTATAAATAAAACAAAAACTGTAGCAGAGTATTGAAACTTTAATGTCATTGTACAGTGAGCTCAGTCTAACATACTCTGTTTACACTGTTGTGCAGAAATTTTTATCTTACTGTGTTACTTCTTGGGCAGTAGGGCGAACAAGAAAAAGAGAGAGTTTCTTCAGAAGCTAGTCTCCTGCCCAATCTTAAACTTCTTCCCAGGTTGTTCCCAGTTCACTTATACCTTTATGTTTATTGTCAGGAGACTCTATGGCTTTGTTTTCCTCCCTAACTCTCAATATGCTACTTGAACCGGAATCCTAGTTACTTCTGTGTTTGCCACATGTTCAAATTTACAGTCTGTCCTCATATGTCCAGAAGTATAACTCTGATGATTCACTTAGCATTTAATTTACTTGTAATAAAATTAGGCTCTACAAATCAAAAGCCACATTTCTGCTTTATGTATCAGCAGTGCCATCTTTTTGTTCTCATGGGTGTTTATAGCTGTCTGGATTGGCAAATTTTGGTTGTCTGAAATAGCATGGCCTGCTTTATTATTCATTCCCCCCACTTTCAATTCTGCGTTCTTATTTTCTATCACTAGACTTCAAAATTATTACACACTTTTTGCATGTTACTGATCAATTGCAAATGTTCATTCTTTACCTTCATAATGCAGGTCTTTTCCAATCAACTGAATTAGAGAGAAAGGAATAGTCAAGTCTTGAACTCTCATTAACAAATGCATATCACAAGCTTAGAGTTGACATTTTGGGAGATGTAAAAATCAGCATTTTCCTTTTGATTTCCCCCTGAAATCAGAGATTGATCCTGGGTCTATCGATTAAAAATAAAATAAAAAAATAATAAAATACGAAAATACATCAGAGCAAAGGATATTTTTGGTCTTCTGTATTTTAGTATACTCTAAAAGAGTTTAATGACTCTAAGAATAATTAATTACTGCATCTAATAACTATGTTTTGCCAGCACCTTGTTCATGGTGGGTTTTCAAACGAATTTTATGGAACACTTAGTGCAGTTGCACCTCTGAAACCTGATATATGAAATTACATTGAAGCTTCTAAGCTGAATGTTATTTCTGTATTAATCCCCAAATTTCTAATTTTTACCTGATAATTTTGGTATAAAATACATGAAGTAATATGGACATTTGTGTTGACTACATATAGAAAGAAAAAAGCAAAAACCCACCCCAAAATACACCTTTTTACTTGAAAACCCACAGCATTATTGTCTTTGTTAAAACTTTGCCCTTGAATAAGGAATGATTACATATTTTACCCAAAGATTTTTCTTAGCTTTAGAGTTTTAGAGCTTTCTGATAATTTATCAAGCATATAATCCACTTGCAAGAAAAAATATTTCTGCCACTGTTAATGCAATCCAAGAGAAGCAAAATTTCAGATCCAACTGCTATAGTGAGCGATCTAATGTTTTCATCTTTTTTGTCTTATTACTGAACCTTTCAGGCAAAAATTCTCATCTGCACAGCATTGTCCTAAAGCAAGGAAGAGAAAGCTGTGTTGCAGGTGGAATTCTTGCAAGGGGATTTAAAATTATGGAAAAATTCTGCAGATTGTCATCATCTTATCTGTTCTATAACACAGGACTGCAGCTTTAGCTGAGATATACATCTGATAAAGCTGTGGGTTTTGACAATACATTTCTTCCTTTTATATGCCACATATTCTTTCTTATGATCTTGGCCATTAGTATGGGGTTTTCAGATCTCAAGCACTGAAAATGGTGCACTAAATGTATATACAGGTGCATGCATTTTTTGCCCATGCCATAAATTTCTGAATTATACATACTTCCACATATACAGACACATTGGCAGCTAGCAAAGTAAAATGAATATTAGCAACACATCCTCAATACCATTTCTCCTGAAGAGATTGAGTTGTTTAATTTCTGTACTCACAAAGGTTATATGGGGAAATGAATAAAATTATTTTTAAAGTAGTAATTTAGGCTGTGCTAAAGTATAACATATAGGAATATCACTCTGGTGGTTAGTGCAAAACTTACAGATTTTTTTTCATTTTCCTTGTTGTAGATTTTCTTAGATAGAAATTGACTTTTTTTAGACTGTTTAGGCTTCTATTTGCACTTTCAGTTGAAAATGTGTTATTTTTAGTATATATTACTTGGCAGTATATTAAAACAGCTATTTTATTGATTTAATTACTTATTTCTTTAAGTCCGTGAACTTTGCTTACATATAAGTGTTCTAAAATCCAAAGTTCACTCTGGAGAGAGAGAAATGGAAAAGGAGGAAAATATTTGTCAAAAAGTAAAAGTTCCCTATTACCGTGACTTCAATATTTTCTTCTGTATATTTTTTATAATTCTACTCTAATAATTCCCCAAATAGTATTAAAATACTGTTTGGATTTTTTTTTTTTTTTTTTTACTAGTAGTGCAATAAAACCCACATCTTTTAGCAGGGGATTGATCTTAAAAAATCAATAAATAGAACTTACCTAGATAAATGTACACAGTGTATTATTATCATGGTGCTTTTCTCTGTAAATTTTGAAGGAAGCAAGAAAGAAGTTAATTATAACATGCCTTACAAATATTACATTTGAGTTTTGCTTTAACACAGTTATGTGGGAACTGCATAATAAGAGAGAATGAATTGTTCTTTTGGAGTATATCTGTCTGTAAAAATCCCTATAATACCTTCTGTTTCTGTATTCTATTATAATTACTATTACTTAGGTGACAATGTATTTTTCACTCACATTCCTATTATTATGATTTTAAATGTTTTGCTATTTCTTCATTTCAAAAGATGTGAAGGTTAGCTTATGACATTCTTGTTTTGATTTCTGTTAACGGCCTATCAATTTCCATCTCCCACTGAAAATGAGAAGTTTGTTTAAAGTACTCTCAATCATTCACAAAATAAACTTTTTTCCCCTCCCTTGGGATACCTGGTAACCATGATCTGCAGATATTTCAACAAATGACTGCTTCAGAAGAAATACAGTTCAATTGTGATTACCGATCGGATTGATTGGCAAGAATCAAAGATTAATTTTTAGTGGCAACAATATTGTAGATATAAGCAACTGAAAGCACTTGCACATAAATATGATTTTCTTATAGTTCTAGGCAGTAGTTAGGACTAAGGGTAGTCTTTTATGTACATTATAATTATGAATACACAAATACTTGAATGCTCCAAATTTTCCTAAATGATACAAACATGAATAAAAGCAGCACCCTGAAACCCATTCGCAGTCACAGGAGACTTTTTAATTAGCAATCACATCTGTGTAAGAATACTATATTTTGCAAAGCTAGCAGCAACTTAAACCATGTTATTAAATTTTGAAAAAAATTACAAATCTCAGTAGACCTCTTTAACTATTCAAAAAGTAGTGTGGAAAGATATCTCTGGCCTCCTGAGTCTAGTTTGAAAATAGCTAAATCTTCCATAATGATGTCATTAAACATTTAATAGTATAATATTTTGAACACCTTTCCAACATAAAAGACATTAAAATTTAACCTGTTTAAACTGTTAAAGGTTATCTGAGAAAATTCCATTAAAATACACTTTCAAAGCCAATTAAAGATACCTTCATATTGAAAGATGGCTTTTGTGAAGAAATTGAATTAATGTAAACAATAAAAAACAAAGATCAAAGTGAACAGGTAGATTTTTTATGAAGTATTTCATAAGGTTATGAAGTAAAATTATGAAACATTTTTTTGTTTTTCAACATGTTACCATTGATCTTAGGTAACCCTGATCACAGTGTAGTACTATGCATCCAAATTCTCTATTAAATCAGAGCAAAAGCTGTAAAGAGACATCAAGGTGTGAAGAAATATTGCCATTTTAAGATAAAGCAAAATTTCATTATATGGAAAAAGCATCTAAAATTTTTCAATAAAATAAAGTTTTAAATATAAAGTAATTTTTTTTTTTTTTTGGTGTTCTGGCCATAAATTATCCTCTTGATTTTGCTTGCTACTCACAAATTCTCTAATGGGACTCTTTGACTGCAGCTTTTATTTTGTATTCTTTTTTTTACTATCAAATATCTTTGCTGCTCCGTCAAAGTCCCGATGGCAACAGGCTATGAGAATGCACACGGGATTTTAGTGGGGTAGAACGGCCTTCTCTGTTAGCAGAGTGGGCAAAAACTCGTTAACCAAGTATCTGCCTTCAGGGTGCTGATGCCTGATTATGATCGCCAGCATCTCCGTGTAATGGTTTGGTATTTCACAGAATGGACAGAAAACAATTCGAAGTCACACATCAGCAGTGCAGAAGGAAAAAACATTCAATCAGTAGGAGTGGAAGGTAGCATTTCAGCTCCACATACTGTTCAGACTTTAAAGATCTGCATCAGTTTTCAAAAGTGACCTTCATAGTGAGCTTAAACATTTTATGTTTCATTTTAAGTGAAAAATGGAAATCTTATGGTAGAACCCCATGTCTTTTTAGAGTTTTGTTCTTGGAGGAGAAATAAAAATGATGGAGACTTAATAATAAATTATTTGGGTTTTGATTTGAAATATGATAGTATGTGTTACCCACTTGACTTTTAAGCTGATATTGGTAAATTAAGACAGCACAAAAGCAAACCTTTGTGAGATTTCTGTTCAATAAGACTTGTAGTCATTCTTCAAATATTTATGTATAATTCGATCTAAATAATGACATTGATTTTAATGGGGTTGTTCATGCATACAATTGCCAGAACGGAGTTTTATTATGAAATCTATAATGTAGCCAAAGATTCATGATATTTGGTGTTATATAATGTGCAGAAGGTTATAGTCATCCCTCTGATAGCAAAACTCTGTGCACTGCATTCACTTTTGTTTGAAACATAAAAAGGAGAAAAAAAAGTTTGAAAAGAATCATGGACCACATATCACACTGACTGTGGTACCAAATTACATCCTTTTTAAAGCTTATATAAAATAGTTCCATTTAATTGGAAAATCAGTCATAACTTTGAATACTGTTGTCTTTAACAGGAGAGGAGCATGGAAGCAAAGAGCTTGTGAGACTTGTTTCTACTAAAAATCGTACTGTACAGTTTAAATCCATTCTCTGTGTCTCCTCGTATGAGAATGGGTTATCACCAATTTCGAATGGATGTCAGAGGCTGTGAAGGTCATAGCTCTTGAGCCAGTTCTAACACAGAGTTTACAGTTGATTAGTAGGTGGACACATATGAAAAAGCACTGAAAGAATCAGTGTTCATATATGTGGCTATTAAAGGCCATTTTCTCTGAGAGTAACCAGCCTCTTAAGAGCTTTGTTTTTAACTAACACAGTATTTTGTTGTCCTTTCATATCCTTTAATTTGATGAAATAACAGATATTCCTCAAGTTTCTCTGGCATTTTGAACACAGCATTTTGTTTGAATAAAATATGTTTAAGAATTGAGCACTGGCAGAAAATCTTTTTGTAAGGTGCATGAGAAATTTGAGTGATTTTAAATGGTAAAATGATATGACATTGTCTCCTATTGATAGAACTTCTTCTATGCCTCATTCCTTTTATCCTTATACCTGGTTCTGCTAAGAATGTGTACCCTCTCCTGTGGGAAGCAATAATTCCTTATAGATAATATTCTCTGTTCTGCAATTTACTTCTTAAATGGATCACAAAAAAAAGCAGAAAAGATATGACAGATTTTGATTATGACCAATCTCTACGTTTTTTGAAGAAGACCCTTTCCACACCAAATCAGCTTTTATGTATTTCTCCACGGTGAAAAATCTTTACTTTTCAGTATTTTTTTCTGATTGATAATGATCTTTCTGCAGCACTTCTCTCAAACCATTTTCCTATTTCTTCATGGGTAGTTTCTCTTTTGTACCCACTTGTCTCCATCATACTTTATCTTATTAACTTCAGACTTTTCAGAAACAAATGTATTTAAGACAAAATTTGAGGGGTGATAGTGCAGTTTTAGCAGAGTTCAGAGCAAACAGTACTGTTGAAATTCAGGCTTTCATCTACTCTGTTAAGGCCTGCTTCTTCAAAAGTTGTTGTATGCAGTAAGCCCTTCTTTATGACAGTCTCTGCCAGATTTGGTGTTTAGCATGACAGTGTGCAGCTAGCTATATAATTCCTTCCATTTTTCTTTCTCTCTGTCTCCTCTTCCTGCCTTTCTTACAGAAATATTTTAATCTGCATCTGCAGCTATCTTGACATCTAACTTTTTAAATATATATATATATTTGGAAGCAGTTTTCCATTATCCAGCCTGGTTTTTCTAAATTTATCTTTATTTTATTTTTTAACAGAAATTGCTTATATTGTCCCAAGTTAGTATTAACCCTAAACTGAATTCTAAGAGAGTGAGAAATCAAACTCTTCCTCCACTAAGTAAACTTCTTTGTATTTATAAAATTTGGTATTAATTATTTATTAGATAACATGTCATATTTTAGTCCACAAGAAACTTAATGAGTTTCACACTAGGGTGTCAGCCTAGGGTTTGCCTAAGGGAAACTTTGTTATTTGAACAAGACAGAAGACCTATTGATTTAATGCCCAGGACTCCAACAATTTATCTACCGCATGATACTGAAACATTGTGTGAAGCTCAACATTAAACTGAACACTAATCTTAGAATTAACCAGCAGGCATAGGAAAAAAAAAAAAAAAAGCAGGAACTTTATTACCTCATCAGTTATGTAATACAGTGCTTATTCACTTCAGCAGAAGTCATATATGTAGAAATAGACAGATGAAATGGGGTTTTAATTTTCATTTTTCATTGTATGGCTATCTTAAATGTTGAAATAAGCTTTTGTGAAAAAAGTAGCTTTGACTTAATACTGATGTGTAGGAGAAAATATTTGGGATGTTTTTCCAGTGACGTGCCAACTTTGAAAAGAAGTAAAATATTTTAAAGCACAGTTTAAATTTGGTTCTATTTCATTATTTGTAATATTTAAGGCAAGACAGATTCCTCATTTTTCAGAGAGTAGCACAAAGTATATGTTCATATGTGTAAGTCTCATGGTCTCCGAATTACACAATAGAATAATCCATAATTACTCTTACCCCCCAGATATTCTCATAGCTACTATTGTACAGCTGTAGAACAGGCATGGCACTAACCAAAACCCAAGTGACAGTGGTCAGGAGCTTTTGCAAATGGGGATGGAACCTGCCTGTATCTTCTCTCCTGTTTCTGCTTAGGCCTGAGGTTAGAATGATGAAAGTAAGGAGAATGGGGGTTGTATCTTTAATAACTCTAATACGTAGGTAGCTTTATCGTGTCATATTGTGAGGTTACTAGGACAAGGCTGTACTTAATTTGGCATTTCAATACAATTTGATTGGCAGATTGTGCCTATATTAATTTTGCTTTTTGTTTCTGTATCTTGGAGAAATAGAACACGCAGATCTAAATACAGATACTGGTTTCTTCTTTCAAAAAACGCAGCCTCAATTATTTGCTCTTTATGAATGGAACTCTACACATGCATAACTGTTTTCTTAAATCATTGATTAACACATGGTGTTTTTAGCAACTGCTACTTCACATTGCCACTTGTTAATTCATAAATTGGTTCGTTGAGTCTATTACAATGGAATCACAGTGGTCATATATTTCTTGAAAGAACAGAATGATACACATCATCAATCTCAAGACTTCATCTCCTCTTTCTGTTGTAATTCTGTGCCCACCAAGCTTCTGTAAAAAAATGATTCAGACCTTTTTCATAGATCTAGGCACTATCATTAACATCACAGGCAGTAAATTACACAGTCTTCTATCAGATTGACAAATGGAGGTTCTGCTAAAGCATCTGGCATGCTTCTATTAAAAAGGAGCTGCTTTTTTTTTCAGACGGAAAAGCCTTTCAAAAAAGTCTATTCATCATAGCTGAACTCATTGCATCTTGAGTTCCTAGGTATTATATACTTACTTTTTTCACTTTTTTTACATTGATTACTGTTCCTAGACCAAATAATTTTGATTTTTATATCTTTTGAACACATGTCTTTGTATATGCTCCTATAGAGTGAAATTTTTGAGTAAAGGACAGGGCATTAGGGAATAAAATGCATTTATTCTCCTTTAAAGAATTTTTGATGTAGATGTACAATTTCATGGACAGCTACCACAGAGCACGACTTAGTGTAGTTGTTTTCCTCTATCAGTGATCAATGAGATCAGTCAGTGTGGCCTTAAAATCCCAGCACTGTGATGCATGAAGAAGAGATAACAACCATGAGGACACTATTTTGTGCAAACTTATATTTGTTTTTTAAAAATTTCAGCACTACCTAATTTTATCAGCATATCCCTTTATGTGTTTTGTTTCTTCTGTTCTTCTTAGAAGGTAATAAGACCTCATTTTTCTAATTATGTGTGTAACAATACACAACCTTTGGTATTGAAAACCTCTACTGCATAACTACAAAATTTACATACCTTCATGCATTTCACAAAAACCTAATCTGATAATTCTGTAGCTGTTTGAAAAGAAAAATTATTTCGCATCAGATCATCCAAGATTAAGTAAGAAGAAGATAAGGAAAATTTGTTTCTTCTAAACTATGACTCCATGCATGGATTTTGAGTAGAAGCTTCTAAACTTGAGACACACACAGGTGCTGGTGCTTCAGTGGCTTTGAAGATCCAGAGAGATGTAAACTCTAATGTAACTAAATGTAAATGTAAACTCTAAATGTAACTAAAGTTTTAAAAGTCATGAGGAGGCAAGACACATTGGATCTAACATGACAGAACTGCCTAAAGCTTGGATTTTCATTTACTAGATTACTATGCACTAATGACTACAACACCTTGGCTATGCCATACACTTTAAATATGCTATTTGTGAGATATTACAAAACAGCTTCTTTCTTAGCTTATATGACTTCTCTTAGAGCAGCAGAAGACAGTCTGTTGATGTATTTCAGAATTCAGCCATATGAGTACACATCCTTGTGCTTCCTGACTTCCCAAATGCAATTAGAACTAAAAATGCTATGAAATTATGTTGAAGTAATCATTAAAATAGTTATCTCAGCTGGAGGTTCCTACATTATCTTTACATTTGAATACTAGCACTGTTTGGGATATCCTGTTAAAGATTACTCAGGAGCAGATGTTACTGGAAGAGGTTAGGAATGACATTTCACCTCTGTATATGAGCTGAGTGATAGCTGCCATGATAGTGCAGCTATACATGCACAAGGTATCTTCAAAACGTAGTTTTATATTGCCTAGAACTACCAAACTCCTCTGGGTTTATGCCCACTCAAAAAAGCCTGTCAGGAATTTGACAAGAACTAGTAACTTTCCTCAGTGGCAAGTTCGCAGGAGAAGTAACTCTAAAAATAAGTATTAGGGCATTAGGAAGCTGTAGAGTCCAAAGTATGGAATTCTAAACACACAGATGAATTCTTCACAGTAAGTTTTGTATTTTGTGCTAAGTATGTTTCACTGGCTGAAAAACTTTGGGTAGTTCTATGCTACCACACTGTTACAAATAATAACAACACATCAAATTGCCAGAGATTGTACACCTTAGGTGACAATACAAATTGAACATTTACCACAGAATAGAAAAATACTTTTTTTGTTTCCATTTTGAGTATAGAAAATGTAGCCAAGACTTCTGTAAGAAGGAAACGCAAGGATGAATAGGCATTTCTAAAAACAATACACACAGTCTCCCTCTTGTGTAATGCAGAATGGTTATAGAGCTGTATTTCTTGTGAAACAGAAATTTCATAGGCATTCTTGCAACCAACACTCATTATTTTGGCAATGCAAAGACCACTTGGTTCCAAAAGATTTTTGAATCACCTCCTCTGTGACGTAGCACTCCCTGATTTTTTTCTCTACATGTGATACTTAAACATTATTTGAATTGTGTTAAGGCAAAATCTCTTAAAAAATTAAAGTAAAACTCACACTTCCTAATATATATCTTTTAAACAATGTATAATTTCATATGCTGAGTCACAAAAGGGGGTAGAATATTGTTTCAGTGTAGAAAAACCATTTTTTTTACCTTCCATTTCTGCAATACAGTACTGTATTTTCTTTATTCACAGAATACATAGGTCTTAAAATAGATGAGCTGTGGGACACAGCAATTTCATGTACACCTGTGTTGTGAATTTCACTACCAGTTAGATTTTTTTTTCTTATGAGAGAATAATAAGTAAGAAGAGTCGTTGGGTCAAGTGGGAAGTGAGAAATTTCATATATGTGCAGTTATATATACTTGGAAAGAAAAGGTTCAAAATATGGATAGGTATGAGTATGGCACAGTACAGAACTGGAATCTCAAAGTTTATGCAGCATCCTTGCTCAGACAAGAATGCAGCAGAGATATGGGCCTCAGTTATGGTGGAAAGAAAAGTGCCTAAGAAAGAGCATTCTCAGGAGTTTTCTGAAGTTCAGAAAGTAAAAAAATTAACCAAATCCAGGCCTTGAAAAAAAAGGATCTCCCTGGAATGACACAAGTTTAAATGCTTTTTCCTGTTTTGTCTTGCAAATTTTTTTTCAAATTAACTTTTGAAATACATGGAATATTCTAGGTTATATTTACATATCAGCTGACTTCTTCAGGTGTAAAATCCTCTCAGGCTTTCTTTAAAATGTTCAGTACAGAGAAAAGTTGTTACAGCTTTGACTCCTTTCTTTACCACAAAGACTGGTATCTGTGTCGACGTTTATCATGTGTCTTGTTTTATTTGCAAATTAGTACTGAGCAGCAGGTGCATTTCCTGTGTTTGCTTGAAGTATGGTTGCCATTTATGTGTATCTAAAATTAAAACTTATTACAAGGAAAGTTTTCTGACTGTTGCCTTAATAGTTACGAAGTTGGGGTAGATTAAAAACTTAATGTTTGAGTAACTCCCAAGAAATATCTTTGCATACCTGGAAAGACACTGTAGTAATTGCAATAATATCTTGACCAAGAAGAAAAGGTCAAAACTACTTCTTGGATAAGTTAGAACTAAGGATCCTGTAGAGAGGTGTTTACATTTGAGTAAATGACTACAAACCATTACACAAAGATATATATCTATATCTATATCTATATCTATCTATATCTGTATGAAAACAACATATATAATATGAAAATAAAGAAACTGGAAATGACTTCCCTGCTATGGTTTCTCAGCCTAAAATTATCTTTAAGATTTTTAAATGTAAGCAGATCAAGGATACTTAAGGGTAGGGTTTTGTTTGTTTGTTTGTTGTTTTTTTCTCTCTCTCTCTCTCCTTCTTTTCCTTTTTTTTTTTTTTTTTTGGTGGCTTTGGTCAGGCTAATTTTTTACTGCTTTTTCCATACTGGCAATTAATTGTGTGCGGATAGTTTTCAAGATAAGTAATTAAGAGAGAACTTAATTGCTTTGGTTTGGCATTCTTAAAGTTGAATATTGGAACATTTTCCAAACACTATCATTGTATATCACCCTGGAGGGGTGTAGAAGGCAACATGATAACTCTCTCCTTAGAGGCATGGGTAAATGTGAGGCCATGCCGCTAATATAAGGTATTTGAGAAATGTAAAGAGCTTGGATACTAAAGGAATCTACAAAAAGAAGTTGTTGGTACATTTTAGGCTTTCAAACATAATCTAACTTCTGTAATTATAAGAGGTAAATTAGGCGGCATCGGTTTATTTCTAATGCATTTTATGATTTCTTTTTCCCTCTTTTAACCTTTATTCAATAAATGTCTTTTTATATAACTCTGTGTCCTTATATGAATATGCAAATATTCAGCAACACTAATGTATGTTTTTTTTACAAAAAGGCAAAACGTATGTTTCCCAAGTCCATAGTAGTATGGAAACACTCTTGCAGAATTTTCTCCTGCTAGAAATTAATTCCCTAGTTGCAATAAATTCTGGAAACATGATAGGAAAAACAATACAGTAGTTCATTATGTTTATTTTCTTCTCCCAAAAGCACATTTTTAACTTACATTGTGTCGCTTTTGGAATACTCAACTACCTTAAGAAAACATAAAACACTCAGTAGCCTTTAGAAAAAAGTGACAAAATCACCTTGTGGTTTAAAATTACAGCATTTAAATAATTACTAAATCAAAGATTTGATCTCCTCCTGCCTCTAATGTCATCCTGATAGTCAGAGAAAAGTAAAACTCTGCTGATAAATTCATTTACCTATTAAAAATATATGAGATGTCTACTAAAATACCATGTGATAGAGTTAACTTTAAAATGTTTTTAGTCTAAATAAATACAGTGTCTCCAGAAGAAAAGAAGAAGAAAACAAGTGGAAATACTTCCAAGGAAATGAAGAACCTGATTTTGCAAAGAAAGAAATAGTCTAATATCAGCATCCAGAGAGATTTTTAAATTATAATACTTGATTCTTTGAAGTTCAGCACTGCGTTAGCTGACTCTCAGTTAGGCATTTTCCAAAAAGGAATTTCTACACCCAGGTTAGTTTTCCAAGTATACTGGACCATTCCTTCAGAGAGCTGTGAGTCCTCATAATGCAATTCACATTCAGAGCCATTGCATTAAATGTGTAAACTATCTTATCTGGACACATGAACAGGTGTTAGGTAGAGGAGACTTTCAGTTTCACTTGCCTGAGGCTGACTTTATTGCCTTTCAAGACCTTGAAGGAGTTGCTAGATTAGTTCAGCATTCACGCAGCTTCATGGGGTTTGATGTATAACTATTCCTTCCACAGGAAAGCAGAAAGTTTCTTTTTTCTTTTAAAAATTTTGAGGGACGGCAGTGTAATTTACAGCTTTGCAGAATGAGCTGGTGCTAGGCCATTCTCACATGCACTTCAGCGCTCTTCTTTGTGTTAGGATGTTAAAAAAAGTCTGTCATTTCCTAGAACACCTAACAATTAGACTTCAGGTAATTTTCCTCTCAAAGCTGTGCCACTGTGCAGAAATAATTTAAGGCTCATCAGACCAAAAACTTTCAAGCTCAGTGAGTAGAGCACTTACCTGAGGGAAGGACAGACTACGATTTGAATTTCTCCCCCAAGCTAGTTGTGCAATTTTTCATCAAATAAGCATTCAATAAAAGACTGAAATGCATTTGTTCAAAGGATGAAAAGCTAAGACTCTTACAATGAGGCCAAGGGCCCCCCTGACAGGCAGGTTACCTGGGGTCCATGTTGCTAAGCAGCTGAAGGCATTCCAGCTGGGGAGATGGCAGCTGTTGGTCTGTACAATCTAAAGTTGAGGAAAAGAATGGATCTTAATTTTCTTCTATCAGGTCAAATTCTCCATCTAGAATTTTCTTTTCAAATAACAAACATGGCACCCTTATAGTTCCTCCTTGCTTGTTTTTTTTTTTAATATAGTGTATTGAGTTTGCATGGCCAGGTTTTGGTAGCAGGGGGGCTACAGGTGTGGCTTCTGTGAGAAGCTGATGGAAGCTTCCTCCATGTCCAGCAGAGCCAATGCCAGCTGGCTCCAAATGGATGCACCACTGACCAAGGCTGGGCCCATCAGAAATGGTGGTAACACCTCTGAGATAACATATTTAAGAAGAAGATTAAAAAAAAGTTATGTGCAGATGTAACTGCAGCCAGAGAAGAGGGGGGTGAGAACATATGGGAGGAACAACTCTGCAGACACCAAGGTAAGTAAGGAAGGAGGGGCAGGAGGTGTTTCGGGTGCCAGAACTGATATTGCCCTGCAGCCCATGGTGCAGCCCGTGGTGCAGCAGCTGCGGTCCTGCAGACCATGGAGATCCATGCGGATGCAGAGATCCACCTGCAGCCTGCAGCCAGAGGAGGTGGATGCCTGAGAGGAGACTGTGACTATATGGGAGGCCCATGGAGAGAAGAGATCATGCTGGATCAGGTGTCCTGGTAGGACTTGTGACCCTGTGGGGGACTGACACTACAGAAGCCTGTCCTTGAAGGACTCTTTCTAGAGAACTGTTGCTAGTGGCTTAGACTCAGGTTGAAGAAGTTCATGAAGAACTATCTCACATGGGAGGAGCAGGGCATGGACTCCTCTCCCTGAGCAGCAGGAGAAGCCATGGGTGATGAACAGATTTTAGCCCACATTCCCTGCATCCCTGCACTGCTGGTGGGTAGGAGGTAGAGCTAAGAAGGAGGGAGCAGGGGTGAAGGTGTTTCTAAGGTCTTATTTTACTTCACATTATCCTACTCTGATTTTGTTAGTAAATTCAGTCAATACCTCTAATTCAAGTCTGTTTTGTCTGTGATGGTATTTGGGGAGTGATCTCTCCCAGTCCTTATCTTAACCAATAAACCCTTTATTATATTTTCTCTCCCCTGTCCAATTGTAGAGGGGAGTGATAGAGAGGCTTTGGTGGGTCAGCCAGTGTCAGTCCACCACATGCAAAAATCTTTAGCTGCTATTTTATCCAGAGCTCAGTGAATTTAAGATGTAGCTGTTCTCAGACCAGGTTAACTACTCAGTCTTTCAGAGAGAAAGAAAGAAGACTGCCTACTTTGAAAACCACAGTTTTCCAAAAATTGTGCTATTAAGACAGGGAAAGAATCATTGTATGCTGTCCTTGAGAAAGTTCTAATGGTTAAAGCTTGAAGCTACAGAACTTGTGGACTTTTCTGTTTAAGTACTCTTGACATACTTAACTTCTTTCTGCTGGTCTTGGGCTACATACCTAATTCCATTTGACTTCAGCAATATTCAAGGGCACTTAAAAGAGCAAGAATTTGTCAAAACCGCACACATGTTTCTTGTAATTCAATGACGACAGTGTAGCTCCTTAATATCAGTGTGGTAATCAGCAGCAGGGTTATGCTGAGATTTCTTTATAAATCATTTTGTTATTTATATCTAAATAAGTAATATGACTGCAATTAGGCATAGTTAAAAGAATTCTATTTTCCACTTGTACTCTTCAATAATTATAGCTGCACACATCTCACATCTACAGAATGTCATGGCTTCCTTCCAAGCTACCTGCAGGACAATAGATGAAGTGAACAAGCAATGCCTAAAGGCATTAACACAGAATTCAGGACAGGCTAAAGATGCTCTCCAAAAGCAGTAAAGTAACCTTAGATACCATTATCCACAAAAAGCTTCTACTGAACCTACTTTGATACATTTTCATAAACCTTATGATCAACTCTATGGTCTGACCCTTCTCAGAAAATTTGACAAGCTGTCGCTTAGACACAATATTTATGAGACAAAAATTTCTTGCTTGATGATCTAATGTCATTGGGCTTGGAAAAGAAAGAGCTAGGGGAAAGAAAAATCTGAAAAGCAGAAAGTTTTTCATGCTGCATTGAATTAGAAAAAAATATTTTTTTCTCCATGATAAAGAAAGATAGGTTCTATGCATATTATTATCCCAGACATAAATAAATGAAAGGGAAAAATTCTGAAACTGATGTAATTATTTCTTTTTCCTTTAGTTGTAACCACCAATAAAAAGTCGTTACTATGCCTATGGTATTTAGTCTTTATGCAATAGGCAAAAATTCCCTATTACCTGCAAAGTATATGTTAATGGGCCTTTTTTGAAATAAGTGCACCTTATTAGGAGAAAAACATTTTTAGAAGTTGCATTAGGCTGAATTTAAAACGTACCTTTCATGTACATTTAGTCTCTGTAAACAAAAGAAGCCATATATAAATTAATTTTTTAGCTTTTTGAGCTGTAAGTGGTAACTACCATCAATATTAGACTTAGTTTGTTCACATGACTTAGGACCACTATCCACACAGTGTAATGATAAATGCGACTGTCTGACCCTAGGTGGACAATAGGTGCACAGTGCTATCATGTGCACATTGGCTATTAAACCCCAGGTTCAAGGGGATATCAGAGATCCAAACATTTATTTAGACATCTAGATTTAAAGGGAAGGCAGTCACAGAGAAGTAAGCTGCCTGCTATGACTACTTATCTTCCATTGTTGTAAAGGGATGATGGCAATTATTAAATGAAGGAAAAGGGAGAATTGTTAGAATGGCTTTTGCTATTTCTTCAGGTTTAAGATCTCATCTTGTGAAGAAGTGATAACACTCCATGAAAAAAATCTATGATTTTTAATACTTATTATAATATCTCTCTGGCAGACTTTATTGCTGTTGGCACTGAATCAAATAGGAGCAGTCTGGCCTTACCATTTCTTTGCTCCTGTCCTAACAATTTGTTCCTGTTGCTTTTCAAGATACTGCACCACAAAATTCACAAAATCTGTACTGCCTCTCACATATCCTTTAAAGCTGGATCTGCTGTTCAGACTGAAGTGACAGAGAGTGCTATGTACTTTGAATCTTAATGTAATAAAGTTAATAAACTCAGTTCTATTATTTCAAGACATAAGTAGCGATGTAGAAGGTCACTGCACACATGAAGTTCCTCTTTGGTAGCTGAATATGGAGGAGTACTAATAAGAACTGGGATTGCTGTGTCTCACTACTGCCCTTATATTCTACCTGAGGGACATTATGTCAAGGAATTCAGCCACTATAAGATTTTGTGTGCATGCATTGTGTATGCAGTGGCAAAAATTATAAATTCATTCAAATATACAATATTGAGAGAAGCAATAAAACAGCTAATGTTGAAAAGGAAAACACAGTGCTGTACAGTGAACAATACTCTGTGACAGTTCACTCTAGTGACCGTATTACCCATATAATTCTGCCAAGGTCAGTGAGAGCTTGAGCTATATGCTGCATAAATACTGGAAAATTCAAGTTAAACTTTCTCCTGGGTGAAGTACTACCATTCTTATGCTACTTCTTGAATTTGATCTGTGAATGAGCATTCCTACGTGCAGTGCTTTCCCCTTCTGCTGAATCCATGGGTCAGCTTCAGCTTGTGCCTTGTCTCACAGCAGGGAGATCAATTCACATTTCTTCCTTCGTAATAGAGCAAAACCAAGAAAACCCCAAACCTTGCTGTACTGGTGAATGTGAAGTTGATAATGAAAATATAGTGCATATTTTGTACTGTGGTCATTCAGAACACATTTATGATTCTGGCTTCTTCTGATCAAGCTGGGGAGAAGATCACCATCCCTTTCATTTTCCTATACCAGACCTATTTTTTTCCTACAGAGAGTGTGCAAGTTTACTGGTCCGTAGCCTAGTGTCCATTCATTGTCTCTCTGGATACAGAAGTATACTTGGGATTTTTTTGGAAGGTTTGACAAGTGGAAAAATGGCTGCCTTCAGCACTTGGCATATAAGAAAACAAGACAGTGATTCTCTTCCTGAACTCTATCAATATTTGGTGGCAGGGTCTTGTGCTTTCATCTGACTTCTGGGCGACGGTTTCTATCTGCCAGTTGCTTAGAGAGGGAAGAGAGACTTCTTCAGCCTAGGGAAACACCTCATTTTCTCCCTTTTTTCTTTCCTGTATGACTGAGAATTAGAAAAAATTGACATCTAGGAATCTGCAGTCTCTCTAGTATGCAGTTACGAGTGAAATATCTTGGAAAGCCGCTGCAAATTCAAAGTGATCGTCACATTTTGGGGTGTGTATATGGTCGGTGTGAAATAATAACAGTGATCTGCTAACAAATAGGTGGTATCTTACAGAAAAAACATCAGAGTGGCCTTCATACACAGATATCCCAGCAATTTTTTGGGTGGATGTGGGAGCTGCCTTTGCTGATGCTGACATTTTGCAGAACCAATTGAGAAATAATGGCTTGCTGGAAAAGTTACATTAACACCTTCTTTTAGTTGCCTGCATCAGCACTGCCACAAAGAAAGGCTGTCAGGCAAAGGGCTCTTAAAAAAATAATCCTACTAGCATTAACATCTGCACAGGTGAAATATGAAATGTGAAAACAAACACTAAAAAACCACTCTCAAGTACCAGCTCCTCTATTTACAGGTCAAATGTGAAGAATGCACACAAGTTTTTCAGAATTCCATTTTCAAGGGTTTTTTTTCATTGTATTATATCTCTAAAGAAATCAGCAGTTCACTGAATATCACCAAGGTCACTTGCTCAGTTCAATTATTATTTGCTAATATTCCCCTATTATCCTTTTATCACTCAATACTGCTATCATAGATATTGAGACACTTGATAGAAAGGTCATTTGATTTTGAAATTCAGGCATATTTTAGTATACTGAGTGTTCCTATGAATCAAATAATTAATGTAAGCTTAGTGTGAATGTAAACTGCAGCATCCTGGCTTGTTTCTAATCAGCATTAGAGATGTGCCAAACTGTCAACAGCTCATGAGCAATATGAACATTACAGTTGTTCACACCCCTTTGAGTTCATATCAATCATTTGAAAATAACATTTTTTTTCAGGATGAGCTGTCACTATCAATTTAAATAGTAGCTGTTTGACTGGAATTTGTCCAATTTTTCAGCAAGCCATTTGGTACATTATGTCATGAAGCAAACAACTTGCAAAAGCAGATTCTTTTCATGATGCTTGTAGGACAGAAATGCATGTTTAAGCATCTCAAGCTTCTTTTGCCAGGTGAGACTCAGCTTTCATCTGTAAAATCCAGAGATTATTTAAAGAAGAGACTTCTGAGACTTTATCTAATATATTGTGATGCACAGATTTTTAAATGTTTTTTTCACTACTTAATATTTTGATAGAATTAACAAGGTAATAATCAAATAAGAACTCTCTGAAATGGTATATATTTCTTTATCTTATGCAACATGCATTCTGTATATTATTTTAAAAATCTGTTTACCAGATGTATATTAGTCCCCATGGAGGAAAAAAACCTAAAAAATCACTACTCATTGTTGAACTTCTATATTCTGCATATATTTTATATTTGAGGAAATTAGATATATTTTAATAAATTTAATACAAAATGGGACCATTTTCTTCTCTTTGCTTAATGTCATGGGCTTTTTCCTGTTTTGATTTCCCTGTCTCCAGTACATGAAAACAGTTACTGTCAGTAAAACAATGTGGGAAGAATCAAAATATTTATCCTTGAAGCATATCAGGACAAACCATTTTATACCTTTCCAAGAGATATATCAACAAAAAATAGTAAACTGATGAATTTTCTTACAAAAATTACAATGCTTGTTTTTTCTGTGTCTTAGAAAACAAGCTTCTAAATTTTTCTAAAAAAGTCTTTTCGTGACTTTGGTGGCATTTCTGACACACCACAGAAACAAACCGTAAACATCACCTCTTTCCTTCTTTATCTGCAGTGAAACAGGGATTTGGACAACATAAGAAAGGTTTCAAGGCTTTATATCCATGCTCATTTCATTTTTTCCCCAGCTAACTAATCTAAGAGGCCTGAAGAACCTTGAAAATACTTCAAGGACATGAAAATATGACTGTTTTTTCCATGAATACCTCATGAATATGTGAACTAACTTCTAATTAATTGATCTTTTTTGTTACCAAATCTATTTTATCAAAATTTGAAGAAAAATTAGCAGTAAGAATTATAGCTCTATCTATTATTCCTTTTTGAAAATGAAGGGAAAGGGAAAGGGAAAAAGAAAGAAAATAAAAGATACCCATTTGACTACTAAAACTTCAATGAACTACAGAACCAGACAGAATATTGCTTGATTATATGAATTTATGAGAATTGGGTTGTACTTGGGCACTGTCTTTTAATAAGCAATCTAGGGCTTGATTATGCAATAGTTGTGAATTCCAATCTCTGATTTACCCAATGAGAATAGATGCAGAGTGAAGCACAGAATCAGAATTGAGGTTTAATTTTTATTGTCTCTATACTAATATTTAATTTCCTAGTTATATTGACCATATGTCAAGGTTTACTGGGCACTTATGCTTCTCTCTGAGTACAACATAAAAAAAGAATATCTAAGAAACTATCTCACTAGAAACTACTCCTAAGCAAAACTATGATACACCAAGAGCTATTGAAACACAAGTGATAACCCCTACTGTAAGAGTATTTCACCAAGCCTTAATCCAGTTTTATCTGGTTTTGAAAATGGGAACATCAAAAGAAATGTAGAAAACAAGGTATGTGATAAACCAATCTAATTAATCAGATTTTCAAAAATAAGGATCATTAAGTGTGCCAATGATAAAGTACATTTTCTCCTCTCAGCTCTGTCCTCTTTACTTGTGAAACATGTCTTAATACATGCATGTCAATCTATTATTGATTTAATAGAATTATGTTATTTTTTCAATAAATATTACAGGGATTTCTGAGTGCGGCACCTTAAGGCAAAAACCCCTTGCATTCCAGCTATTAGATATGATTTATATATCATCAATTATTGATTTACTGCTCCATCTAGATAGTGTAATAGTTGATTTGAAATCTAGCAACCATTAAGAAATTTATTACTGTCAAGAGAATACAATAAGTGATAGGAAACAGCTTAGTCAAATAAAAGAAATACAGTCTGCACTTCTTCACTAAATGAAAATTCCTGTAACTGCTCTTAGGACAGTAGTGAGTCATGTGATGCAGCAAGGTCATACAAGAGAACACCATCCCAAACAGCTGAACACATATATGAATACTATAAACCAACAAAATGTCTGTGCTAGCTGTAGGCTCTGAATTTAAACATGATGTGAAATTATAGGAAACTCAGCAAACACGCAACAAAAAAAATGTTAGTTATTTAAAATACTCTGAAACAAAGAGCATGTTGGAAAAAGCAGCAGGACAGTTTAAGATGAAATTCTCACACCTGTAACTTCTCAAACAGGAAAACATTAGTGCTTGCTCTATTGACAGCTGGTGGCAAAAACATTCAAGTTTTCCACTGCTAGTCTGCATCTTTGTTTCGAAAAGTTCTGGAGATTTTGTAGTGCCCTTCAGGTACTGGCAGCCTCTCAGAAGAGACACAAATCGGAAAATCCTAGGGCCACATAAGTTTTTCAGGGAATGCCTTCCGGCATTTGAAAATGTGGATTTACCACGCCCCAGGTTCTGTCCTGGTTCTTTCTTGTGGGAAAATACCTTTGTGCTAAAGTCATACAGTACTGTGTGGGGAAACTGTGACAGTCTTGACATGTTGTTTCACTTCTGCCTTTTGTATTTTTGATAATGAGGCTAAATAACACTTTATTTTGAGAAATTCAATATTGCAGTGAATTACTTGCTACAAATACTAGTATTAGTCTGACTCTATAGGCACTCTTCATGCAGAATTCCTTCTGAAACAATAGAAATAATTGTTCAGAATTGCATTTGAGTAGCGTGTCTAAGACTTTCACAGTGCCTCTGTAAGTCAGAATGGATTTGTAGGAGTAAAAGCTGGTTGACCAGACTCCGTAAGGGTATTTTTTTATTTCATACATTTTATCATTGTATAGGGGATTTGCAAAGCTGCTAATTAGAGGTATTTTAAAACAGCTAAAATTCTTTAACATCTCACTGTTTTTCGAAGGTTAAAAAGATATCTTTGTAAGATACCTGAGTAGATATAAAAACCCCAAAAACCAATAACCCCAAAAAACCCCAAAGGCACTCTTTAGATTCTCTCTGTAATGTAACTAATCTTTTGTCTGCTACTTTAGGATCATTTATGAAATCGAACTTTGACTCACTGAGAGTAACTGCATTTTTATAAATACCTTAGTCTGTGATCAGCAGGAAAAGATCACTGTGAATTTTAGAGGACTCCTCTCAGCCAAAGGATCTCTGCACCACGGCAATTAACTCTCTGTTCTTAGAGCATCTTCACACCACTATGATTAAACCTGAAAGCAGTGTAGTTCTCAGAATAAGGAAATAAACTAATGACACTAGGAGAACAATTTATTAGTAAAAGAGGATGTTGCGCTAACATACCTTCTACAGCTTTATAGCAACAGAACAGTTAATTCTGGTAGATTGGTACTATTAGGACACATCAAGCTAGGGTGCATTATTCACGTTTTGCTATACTCCTGAAACGTTAGAAATTTTTGTCAAATATGTGAATTAACATTTTCCTAATGGGGATTAACAGCCCCCACATCCTAATTTTTGTGACACTCTGCCTCAAGGACCAAAATTTAAAGATCTAAGTTGTAATAATTAGATTCCAGGAAGTTTTGGTATTTCAGTGCAGATACGGGTTATATTCATTACAACAGTTTAGTATAATCAGGTCCAGTAGTGTAATAAGGCTTTTAAACATCATAACATATAACGGTTCCCTCTTTTTCTTTCACACTCTGTTGAAAACAAAGTCTGCTTACTATCTGTCTTTAAATTCTTGTAATTCTGGCTTTCAACATTCTTCTCTTGAGGATTTTATTATTATTATTATTATTATTATTATTATTATTATTATTTATTGCTGTGACAGGGGTTTCTTGTTTTTTTAAATATTACTCATGTTTTAAACTCATTGACAGTTATAATTCTACATATATGCACTATTTCACATAATTATAGGAGATATGGTTTGGCCTATTCTTGTCAGTCATCCAGTTTTACTGTCTCTGCCAACATTTCTGAACTGGTCATTCCTGCTCTAAATGTGCCATGCCAGCACCTTCCAAAATGCTACAAAGATGTGTCCAGTTGTTCTCTCTGTGGCTGTTCTGCTGATACCTAGCAGTCTTCTTTTCTAAACCTTAACCTGTTGTTTTTCAGATGCACTTGCCCGTTTGATCTAGCCTGGCCATTTTTTTTCCATTTGCCTTGGTATTTTCTATTTGTTCACCTGTTGCATTGCATCTGGAGATGCAGTGCTGAAGGTCCAGATTTGAGACTCAGATGATAAGACACAAGTCCAGCTACATGGCCCTGTAAGTTAACGGATACCAGAGATGAAAACTTCCAATCAGGGATTTCTCATATTAATCAAAGAATTCTCAGCAGCTGTCTTTGCTGGAGAAAGATCAAGTATGCAGTAACAAATGATGGAAAAGCTTTGCTGCTTTTGCTTAAAGTGATATGAAAAATCGTGCTTCATTTATTAAATGGAATTTATAAAAGCATTATATAAAAAAAAAGAAAAGATAAAGCTTTCTGTTGCAAGACAGCTAATGAACACCCTGGAGGTGTTTAGTAACTTCCTGAATGGTGATATACACAGAATGCTTTGAGAACTTGACATGAGTTGGAGAGTTACATTTTAGTAAAAGCAGCTCAACTATTAAAAATTGTTTTATGCTCAGAAACTGCAATTGCCACAAATGTAATAAATATTCATAACTCCATATTAAAACAAAAAATAAATACACGATGTCAGTTCTTTGCCCGTGTTCACTGTTATCTCTTGTTTCTTGTGCAGTTTATATTTCATAATAAATTCCTGATACGCTGCAGGGTTACCAACACCGTCTTTAATGTAACATTTCTCTTTGAAGGACTGAAACCAAGTGGTATCTCCAGGGCATCATAAATCTTAGTTTTCACTTGGAATATAGAAACCATAAAAAGTATAAAACAATATTTAAGCTTCAGAGTAGACTAATTTTCAATATAAAATGGGATTGTTATGACAGTAAATAAATGAGCAGATGAGAGCAAAGATTCTCCAATTTACAAAATCTTGACAGAAAGAGAAAATAGGTAACCCTGGAAACCCAGGGATATTACATGATAGAACAGTGTCCAGAAAGCTGAAATGAGCCACAAGGATTTATTCAGCTTTTTGAGGTGCATGTCCATACAAGTGTAAAGTGCCTGTGTTTAAATACTCTACTTAAAAGTCTAATTAAAAATATAAATAACATCTGTGTCATACCAGTGTGTCATATGATTTTGACACATCGGAGGTAATTTTGCTAAAAATATAAAATATCTATCAGACTGTTTTTAAGAATTAGGTAGTTTTAGATTGTGTTCACTAATTGCAGACACCATGGTGATAAATTTAAAGCTTTAAAGAACAGCAGGAGTCTTCTGAGACACAACATTTTCTGTAGGGCCTTTGAACAATTTCACTAGTTTAGAAGATCTTGGAAAGTCAAGAAAAATAAAGGAAAGCAGATCTTCAAATTGCTCAGGTCCCCGAAGTTCTGTCATGTTCTTTTTCAGAGACCCTCTAGGGTTTCCAGCAGACAACAAAAGCAGACAGGCTCGCAATCATCAAAGGGAAGGCTAGAAAAATCGTCTTTTTGATAAGATAAGAAATATGTTTATGTTTGTTTAAAGTATTAGTTTATGACTTAGCAGTGGGAATACTTCTAATAACGGTGTGTGAAAAAGCATGTGTGTGATGGGGATGGTGTAGGCTTTTGTGAATCACTATGACAAAACCACCACATTTGGCCTCATTTTGTACTGCTGGAGATTGCTTGTTTAATTTGTCTACCACTGTAAAACAAATAAAATCATGAAGAACTAAGGTGGTTTTATTTGTGTTAACCATCTCTGGGTTTAAAGGCTCCTTGACAAAGTAGCATGCGCAACTTGAATTTTCAAGCCTGCACAACGATAATTGGAAGCCCTTGGCCAGCATTATATCAATCATTTTCTTTCTACCACACTGAATTATTTATTTGGATTGAGAAAAGCATTGAGAGTTCTAAAAGGTTCCTATAAATTGTCTTTGGACCACATGGAAAGGTACTATTGATTCTAAATTCTAAACACTGTGAAGAGGAGAAATTAAAAGATTTTCCTTTACAATGAAAATTAAAGTGGAAATATTTAGTTTGCTTAAAAGGAAAAATTGCCACTGAAGTAATATAGGAAGATAAAATACTTCAGTGGCAATTTTTCTTTTTTGCAATGTACTAACGCAACAAAACCAAAAGCAGTGAACAACTACAATGGCATCATACATGAAACACTAAAAATTAGAAATTGCTCAGCTGGACTGAACGTTGGTTATCATTTTAGATGTAACAACAATTTAAGGCTACAGTTTTAAAATCAAGCATATTTATTAGTCTGTCTTAAGGATCTCAACTATAGGTTAAAAAAAACCAAACCCAACCCAATCAACAAAGGAGCCAACAAAGTGAATAAAGTAAAGAATGCAAAGGAAACAGTAACAGATTTTGAGAAGCTATTTCGTACTCAAATGACTCAATTTGCGTTGAAATGTTACCCATATGATCTGCAGGGTGTCTGTGAGAAACAGAGCAACAGCTGAATAGGAAATGGCATCTGTGGCTCAGGGAAAGACTTGGCAAGAAAAACAAACAAACAACAAAAAGGTTAAAAAATGCTAAATGGCCATAAAATTGCAGTCTTATGTGAAGCATAGAGGTAGTCTAATTTCTTAATTTTATTTTCTGTTTTTAAGTAACGACTGCTAGATAGAAAGAGATTTGAACTGCTATTTCCACTGAAAAATAAGATCCTAACGTATTTTCTGCAAGCACTTTATAAATATTATTTTATGCATGGTAAAGTACACCAGTAAGGAATATAGTTCTGTGGCTTGAAAATACAGAGAAATTTAAATACTTAAACTGTAGACTGTGGCACCACATCATTGTGGATAAGTAGAATGGTAGTAAGGAAGATCAAGCAAAATCAGATAAATGGAAGTGTATATAAAGGAGGAGTGTAGCAATCATTAGTCCTGACTCAATTGTTAAAATCAGTGTAATGTAGGTAATTCTAAGTTGACACAAGATAATCTGAGAAGAACACAGTACTTTTCAAATATCCTGAAAATCTGACATGAAAACCAACAAACCAAGAAACCAGCCAACCAACCACAAAAGCCAAGAAACAAGAATTCTAGTAAACAACTGTATTGGTTTGGCACATCCTGGTTTTAAGTAGCAGGGAGTCCACAAAGATGGCTCTTCTGAGGAAGCTGCTGGAAGCTTCTCACCATGTCCTGCAGAGCCCATCTCTAATGGCTCTGAAGATGGACATGCTGCTGGCCAAAACTGGGCCAATGAGAGAGGTTGGTAATGCCTCTGTGATTACATATTTAAGAAGAAAATCAAAACAAAGTCACAAGATTTTGGCTTCCAGTCAGAGAAAAGGAGGAGGTGAGAACATGTGAGGGAAAACAACATGGTGACACCAAGGTCAGTGAAGAATTAAAAAAATTAACACTTCATGAGTGAGATAAGGATCAGGAGAAACACTTCAAGGGCGAAACAGGATCAATTTAAGTTGCAAAGTGAATTTATTACTAACAGAATCAGAGGAGGATAATGAGAAATAAAATAAGCCCTTAGAACACCTTCCCCCCCAAGCCCCTCCCTCCTTCCCACCAAAAGCACAGGCAGACAGGGCATGGGGGTTTGGTCAGTCCATCACTGAGATTCTCTTCCACTGCTTCTGAGAGAGGAGTCCTTCCCCTGTGAGGCCGTGGGGTCCCTCCCATGGGAGACAGTTCTCCATGAAGAGAACTCCTATTAAGGAGGGGGAGGAGGTGCTCCAGGCGCCAGAGCCGAGGTTCCTCTGCAGGCCATGGTGAGGACCATGGTGAAGCAGTTGTCCCCCTGCAGCCCCTGGGTCCACGGAGGATGCAGAGATCCACCCGCAGCCCGTGGGGGAGGTGCCCGTGCTGGAGCAGGTGGATGCCTGGAGGAGGCTGTGATCCAGTGGGAGACCCAGTGGAGAGAGAGGGCCCTGCTCCCAGGCTGGAGGAACCTGTCCTTGGAGGACTGCACCCTATGGAAAGGGAGAGCCCCGGCGCAGCAGTTTTGGGAGGGCTGTGTGCCCGTGGGAGGGGCTCACGCTGCAGCAGGGGCGGTGGGGCTGCTGCTCCTGAGAGTGGACCCACGTCGGGGAAGCTCATGGAGAACTGCCTCCCGTGGGAGGGACCCACGGCCTCACAGGGGAAGGACTCCTCTCCCAGAGCAGTGGAAGAGAATCTCGGTGATGGACTGACCAAACTCCCATGCCCTGTCTGCCTGTGCTTTTGGTGGGAAGGAGGGAAGAGCTGGGGGAAAAGGTGTTCTAAGGGCTTACCTTACTTCTCATTATCCTCCTCTGATTCTGTTAGTAATAAATTCACTTTGCAACTTAAATTTAGCTTGTTTCGCCCTTGAAGTGTTTTCTCTCTGTCCTTATCTCATTCATTAAGCCTTCGTTAATTTTTTTCCTTTTCCCTCCTCTGTCCAGCTGTGGCAGGGGAGGGTGAGCGAGTGTCTCTCATGGGTGCCTGGTGTTGGGCCAGTTTCAAACCACGACAACATCCCAGCACCAGCAAAAATTTAAAGCTGGTCATAAATCAATGGCTGGGAAATGATATTCTCTCATTTCTTTGGAGTTCAGCAATTTTGACCATGGAGGGTAGAGAGCTGTCTTTACCCACTGCAGTAGCAGCACACTGAACAGAATGTGAGGAGACCACAGATTTGTTGCAGAGGCCAGGCAGAAGTAAATTGCAATAGCAGCAGTATGATATAATGAAAGCTCTCACAAAATCCTATGTGTGTGGTATATATCTCACCTAAATTCAGCCAGATACTTACGATGGGGAAGGGAGAGAGTGCTCATTCAATCCACATATCAGAGATGTCTATATTGGCATTTTATTTCAATCTCTGGAGAGAACTATTGCCTTACAGTAACTGGAGCAATTGTATAGACTAAATAGGTAGTGTTTTTCACTGGGATTCACAATGCACTCAGTTTTTCACTAATAAAAAAGATCTGAATTCATAAAATATTATTTAGTTGGCTGCAGTATTATATAAAAAAAAAATAAACATTAATAGATACAGTGCTGACAAAGCAGCAAAGACACCTGACTGTGTCTATTGAAGGCATAAATGAATACAGCTTTTTTACCCTTATCTTTCTTTTGATGACACGCAAGTATCAGAAGAACAACATATATGATCAAACAGCAAGTGCACACCTGCATTAACCATGACTGTGAAAACTTGGGCAGAACCCAAAAAGAAAGGCTAATTGTATGATAAATGCAACACTCCTACAAAACAAAAGGACCAAAAAAAAAAGCCATAGTGTCAATAAATTAACATAATGCTGACCAATGCTGACAAATTGCTATTTTAACCCCAGCCAGCTTCTGAGCACTGGGCAGCCACTTGCTCCCCTCTGGTGCAATGGGGGAGAGAATCGGAAATGTGAGAAAACTTGTGGGATGAGATAGAGATAAAGCAAAAGTGACACATACAGGCAGAGCAAAACAGAATTCATTGAGTCCTTCTCATCAGCAGGAAGGTGTTTAGCCATTCCCAGGAAAGCCAGGCTCCGTCACGAATAGCAGTTATTAGGGAAGGCAAACACCATCGCTACATTCCCCCTTCCATCTTCTTTCTCTTGGTTTTGCATGCTGAGCATGGTGCTGTATGGTATGGGACACCACTTTGGTCAGTGGGGTCAGCTGGCCTGGCTGTGTCCCTTCCCAATTCCTGTGTAGCCCCAGCCTTGTCTCTGGTGGGGTGGGGTGGGGTGAGGAGTAGAAAAGTCCTTGACTGTATAAACACTGATCAGTAATAATAAAAACATCCCTGAGCTGCTGACACTATTTCCAGCACAAACCCAAAACACTGCCTCATACTAACTACTATGAAGAAAATTAACTCTATCCCAGCCCAAACACAAATGTAGAGTCTAACTGGTTAAAGAAATGCTCCTTGTAGATACATGAAATATGTCACACACGACAAGTTTCTTATCAACATAGAAACAAAAGCACTTAATGAGACAAACAATATCCTGACAATAACATGTCAGCAAATAAATTAATAATTAATTAATAATCTAAGATTACAGATTTTAACTAAAAAATTACTTTACTCTTCAACTAGGAGCAATAGTGAACCTAAAATTTCTAACTGACAGAAAACATGGAGAATAACTACAGGAAGTAAAACTTTTATAGGTTCAGTGAGAATGTTTGATGCCTGAAATCATGTTATTTGGTCCATGCTTTATATAGTATAGCAAGGTCCAAGTTCCCTGTTTGTTGGTGGTATGACAATCAATTGAGAAGGCTGGGGAAGCATACCCTGTGCAGACAGCAATGGTTTAACTGTATGTGACGAATAACAGTGGAAAAATGTTAGTAGTGATGGCATAAAAAACTGAGCAGGAAAAAAAAAGGAATCCAATTAATTTAATTCGTGAAGTTTGTAGGCAAAAATTAATTTGTAAAAAAGGCTGTAGGCTTCTAGCAGCTCCATTGTCATCCAATCATACACAAAAGCTATATATTCACATTACTGGAAAAATTGAGACAAAAGTTGATGGTTGCAACATAAGTAGTGCAAATCTGTATGACTCCTACAGAAAGAATTTAAAGTTTCATGGGAAAAAAATACGTAAGACTTGTATATACAATTTTTCTTTCTTCCAGACTCTAGTTTCCAAACAAAAGCTAAATGTTAATGGCGAGCATAAAAGGAAATCCCATCACTTGTGGTTTTGGGGGATTTTTAAGTTATTTCTGTGTATGTATTTTTTTTCCATAATAAAGTTATCTCTTTATATTACTCACCATTTTCCCATGAAAGAGTAAAGACTGCAGTATACTTCTTTGGCATCTTGACCCTAACTATAATTATGTTATTTTGATACTTATGCTGATATTCTGTCACTGTCGTAAGTAAGCCTTATGTAGTAAAGTAGCTATATTATCTTTATTTTTTAAAAAAATAAGCAAACCAGCAAATCAGACAAGGTAATGTCCTTGAAGTTAAGACAGAAAGTTTATGAATTGATTCAATTTGACTCTGAATCTTTCAAAATGCGGATCAAATTATGTTTAACACTAGTAAAAGAAAACTCCATAGAGTGTTTGTAAATGACTAAAGCAAAAAAAAAATTCTGCTTAGTGAACATTTGAGTAAATTAATACAGCAGAGAGCTCACATATAATCTATATGCATAAGTATCTTCATATGTGTAATCCATCAAAGATTTTAAATAACAAAATGCATTAATAAAATTCATGAGTGCTCATTGACAATTTGCAACTACACTCAGAGGCCAAATTCAAAGGATACATTGTTTCCAATGAATAATTCAATGCATTCTCATTGTAAGCTCTTTAAATGAAATTTCATATTATGAATAGATTACTGCTTTGCAGCAAATTTTATTTCATTTCTTGTTTTTAACTGCCTGTAAATTCAAATTAATCAGTTTCATTTTGCAAAGCAATCAGAAAGACAAAAGCAAATAAGAAGCTCCTATTTGTCACTAGCTCCTTATGAGAAAAAGGTTTTTTAACCAGTCCCTAATAAAATTTATTCTACTGGGACAAGCATTTACTCATTTAGTGTTTCAACAAAAAAAAAAGAAAAACGAAAAAACAAGAAAAAAAGAGAAGCTCCTTCATATTATTGCTTGTACATGAAATAAGCCTAACCTGCTGAATTCTTTGATTAAAGTTTTATAGTTTGTTTGGTTTTGATTTTCTGTTTTTGCTTTCTAATTTATGGAATAGTTCCATAAATTGTATTCTGTAACTGCTATGTACATAATAATAAGATTAGAAGTATTAGTTTTCCTGTGGAAGTAAGAAGTCTGAAAACTCCAGCTCTAAGACAGAAAAATTGCAGAATTTAATTTAGAAGAGTGTATCTAATTTATTCTGAACTCATCTTTTTACTCCTTTTTACTATCATGTCCCGTACTTTCCTGATAAGTCACCATAATTTTTCTCAGTTCATTTGAAGAAGAGAAGATCCAAAACAAATTCTACATTATTTTTTTCATTCTCTACTGGGCCTTGTAAAATTTTGTAGTCACAGTAATATTATTATATTTTCATAACATATTAAACAACTTACTGCAATATTTTTCTTGAAATAGGTATGGTAGGAATTCGAGTGGTTTTTCTGGTTTTATTTAGTAAGGAAGGTGAGACTTGGTTTGAAACCAGATCCTCCAGCTGGAACACTCCTCAGAGTTTCAACCCATGATATGTGGGGTGGCAGCTACCTCCATCTGTACTCAAAAGTACAGTAACATATACCATCTCTGGTCAGAAAGCACTGTTTGGTGCTCTAGTTAACTCCTTAATTAGATGGCCAAGTGTTTTCTGGAGTAGAGGAGGTGCTAAAGAAAAGCCAATTATCTTGTCACTATGCATGCAACTTTATACACATTCCCCAATGTGAGTCAGGCTGCAGGACAGAAAACATGAATTAGAATAAGCTAAACTGTAGAAGTGCAAAATAGGAGACGTATCTTCTACTTTGAAAGGAAGATGCTCAAAGGTTAAAACCAACGAGTGAATATTGAAAAAAACATGTGGGGAGTAAGAAAACAAAACTGTGCAATGAGAAAAACAAAATTGTGACCTTAGCAATTAAAACAATGTATTGTCAGTACTGGAAATCATGGATCAGATGACTAGAACTGCAAAACTGAAAACAAATGCTTAGAGTTTAATTAGACATAACAACAACAGCACTAAAAAAAAAGGTAAGATTGTTTCAAAGTAAGTTTCAGTAAGACTAAGTCACCCTTAACCATCAGAGAGACTAATAAAGATCTGCACAGGCCTTATAAATAAAAAAAGGAAACTAGGAAAGGCAGAGCCAGAGGCAAGTGTCTAGAAGATATTACGCCACTAAGTTACATCCCTGAAAGGTTTTATACAATCAGACAAGAGTAGCAGACCAAGCAAGCTCTAAATCAGTTAATTTGAAACAATTTTTTCCTGAAACTCACAGATTAAGCACCAATATCCCACTTGGAGGAAAATATATGGAGAAAACAGAAGCTCACTCACCTGTTTTGCATAAAACAGGAGATGTTTGGATTGGTTCAGAATGTTGTTCAGTTGTTCAGAATGAAGTGATGTTAGTGTTAGAAAGTGATCTGTAAGAATAAAAGATAGACAGCTTTAACATGAAAAAAATTAATTACATGCCTTAAATGTTTTATCAGTGCTAGTGTATAAGTTGTGCCTGCAATGCAGGCAAGTTTCCTGTTTCAGGAGAAAAGGAGACAGCCACAGGTAGAAGCATCAATAAAATATTTTGAGCAACATGTAGAAAATACAAGTTCTGATGAAGAGTTTTTAAAAGTCATGACCACGTCTACAATCAAAAGGAAACTTTTGGGACTTGTAAATAAGGTGTCCACTCTCAGTGAAGCCTTTAATGGAAACCAGCTAGTACATCAGAAAAGCCATTTAGGAGAACTAGGAATGCATTTTAAGAGACCTAGAAGAGTTTTAGCAGGCAGGGGGAGCAATTGATATCAACACAACAGAGAAGATAGAAGCCCAGGAAAATGACGTAACAGAGAGGAAGATGTGGTCTCTGCCCGAGGCACCTCCACTAGCTTTGGCAGGATGAAATGTGATAAACTATAAAGACACACTAAAGTGGATGAGGCAGGTCTTTAATCCTGATATGATTCTTTTGCACTGCTTTAAAAGGATCAAAAATTCAATCCAAAAGGACCAGGAAAGCAATGTCTGCTGAAACAGTCTCTGGCAGCATTTTCAATGGGCTGCACACTAACCATATATGTAGTGTCTGTGTCTGAAATACCAGATTCTCAGTGGATTCTCAAGAACCAATGATTAGAGATTTCTAAAACTAGAGCAGCTTCAGAGGTTGTCCTGCTTTGTGCAGGAGTCGCAGACCCTTTGATAGCTTGGGGCTTCTAGAAAGTTCTGTTATTTGTGCTGAACTATGTTTGCCCCTTTCAACCTTCTGGTCCTTTGCTGAATGTAATTCAACCATGCTCAAAGATAATTACCTGCCATTTTTGGTGATCATGAGATTTCCAATGACATTGCAGAGCAGTGTCTGGGTAAAGTGGGAGAAAAGAAATTGAATGGTTTAAGAAAAATTTCCTAAGGCCATATATATTAATTTATTTGAGGTATATTGATTCAATGAACAAAGAATAATTTTAAAATGAAAACCAAAACAAAACAAGTGGTTGACATACATCTCAGCATTTCAAAAATCTTTCAAATCTTAATCTGGATATCTAATTGCTCCCTTTCACTAGATATTCCTAATAATGTCTGTTTCATAAAGTATAGGTCTTCTGTCTCGTAGACTGCCTTTTGCATTCGTGGGTATGGGAACTCACCAAGCGGCCAAGAAACTATGAAATACTCAATGTGTTTTTCTTGATTCAGCTTATTCTGCAGTCAGGATTATGTTAACTCACACAAATCTTAAATGCTAAAGAGGCTGTAGTAGCTGTAGCTGTAATTCTACCTCTTCTGAAGTACAGTAGAAAAGTGGAGTTGAATTCAACTGTGATGAGATAGATAGTGTCAGATCAGCTTGTGCACTGGGCTAAATTTGTGTTAGAGTTGAGGATTAGCTAATAGTGAAACAACAAAATAATTAAAGGAGTCAATGTACATTTCTAATCCTTAAGAAATAGCATTTAGGAATTGAAAAGGATGAGAAAATATGTATGACATTAAGCCTACTGATATATCAAATTATGAAAAGAGTTTAATTTATATCCAACACAGATTTGCTTTCATGCATCCATCATGCAAAAATACCAAAAGTTATAAGGTGAGAAAAACAGTGTTTAATTTGAACTATAACAGAACATTTTCAGGGACTACAGTGTTTTCATTTTATAATAACACAGTACTTTTCCAGTTTCTTTTCTAAGTTCTATGTATATTTATGGAAAAACTCGTGATTTTTGCAGATTTTTTTTTTTTTAATATAGGAAATTAATCAATTAATTCACACCTGGAAATATTCACAAATAAGAATCTAATCCTCCCCGAATTTTTTCATGGGAAGTTTAACTTATTTAATTATAATGGATTGAAATAAATTGAAATATAGCAAAGGACAGGATGGCAGCATGTTTCTACTTCTTCCTTGTTTCTATTACTTCAGTATATTGTGTGCTGTTGATGTGCTATTACATCCTCACCATTGCTGGTAACTTGCTGAAGGGTGAAGATTTATCCCACATTGTCCCAGAGACAATCTTGTACATGTTTATGACACTTAAATATATTTAACATATAAATAGTTATATGTTAACAGTTGAATGACCGAATATGAAGACACGACCAACAGAACTTGCTGCAGAGCAATACGTTTGAATTTGGAATGTGAGTTTTTATCTGCCTAGGTCTTTTTCCCTGGATAAGAAGCATCTTTTAAATGTGAAAATTGCCCAGAGTCCCTACAGAATAGAAAATAACAATTAAGCATATGTCAAAAATCTGGGAGAGGGGAGTGCTTGTGGAAGTGAAATGGCACAATAAGATTATAGCCCATGCAGACACTTAAGAAATGGAGTGTATATTAGACCTTCAAGACAGCCAAAACAAGCTGTGATGGCCAAGATGTGACTTACAGTTATAGAAACAGAGTAAATTCAGAAAGAAAAGGAAGACAGAACAACAGAGTGATATATTTTAAACAGGAGAGAAATAGATTTTTTAAAAATGGTAAAGAGGATTTTGAGATTCACATTAATAAGCAAAAATAAGTGAAAATAGTTTCAGATCTAAAAGGGAGGTGCTACTAACAATGTAGCTGCAGACGGCCTTACATATGACAGCTCCTTCACAAGATCCATTTTCACTGAATTGCCTGACAGCCATCTATCACTGAATCAGACTTAGGTGACAGGAATTGAATAGATTTTCAGAACAAGTCTCATTCTTTCAAAAAAGCACAGGGTTGATGCTGCTCCATATAAATTGGTCACTCATAGCTGCTGATAACTTACACTCCCCTTAAACTTGTAACAATTACGGACCTCTCTAGTGGACGCTGTGTGTGTCCTTTGATGATTACAACACAGCTTGGCGCAATATTTCTGTGGAAAGCAATGAAAGCTATTTTAATGTCTTAGGTGACAACCAAATGGAAGTGAGCCAATTAATGTGTAGCCCTTTGTGTTTAACGTCCACATAGGTCTCATAACTAAAAATAATAATTTCTGCCATGAAATGAACAGGACCATTCTACATGCATTGACAATACAATTCCACCACTGGATGGTGATATGAATCTGCTGTGACAGATATGAATCTGGTGTGCCTGATCTTAGAGAGGATTGTACCTGCAATTCAGTTTTGTCCTCAGCCTGCTGTTGACCGGTTGCCTTGAGGCTGAGTACAGCAAAAAACGTAAGATAGTTTGATAGCCCTTCCATGAGCATCAAGACATTGCTTCTTCAAGTTTTCCTGCTCCTCTTTTGAAAGCTCCTTGAAGGCTTTCTTCCTGTACCACAACCACATACATGAGATTGACATCCATTTTGGGACAAAGTAGGTGGTGGAGGACAGCTCTTCTCAAAGACTGGAAAAGAAACAGGCATGTGAATGTCCTACATAAAAGATGAGATGTTTTCCTTGAGAGTGATAACGGGGCAGTTGTGATGGGGCTTAGTGCCAAAACACAAACTGTTCAGCATGCACTATGAAAAGCCTTGGGATGTTCTGCAGATAAAGTAGTATAAATGCAGTGGAGCACTTTAGCCTGAGTGCCTTCCACTGAAGCATCTCTTGATCTTTCAGGAGCTGGATGTCTTTTTTTTTTCCTATGCTTCTTCAATAATTAGCTCTTCAGTAGTTACCTCTATTTTTCCTCATATCTTCCTACCTTCAGCCCTTCTTCAAGGTACTTCAAACTCTTCTATTCCTAAAGACTGGTTTCTCCTTCCTGTATGGTGCCTTCTTCCCATATTCCTTTACAAAGACATTCAGCTTCCAGATGTATCCTTTCAGCTCTGTTGTTCAGCTAGACATATTTCACACATGTAGACTTTACTTATCTTTTTCTCTACGACAGTGATTAAGATATCATCATCATTCTTCCTAAATAAACAACAAAAAAGTGTCTTTCCCTGAACTATATTTTTTGTTCCAGCAGTTAGTGGAGGAGATGGTGATTGACTCACTCAGAGAAGTCTGCATGCAGTTTTAATTTGAAATGGGTTGCAAGAAAATACCATGAGATAAAAGAATTTAATCTGAAATTAATAAGAATTCACTGAAAATGCAGGTATCAGAAAGACTAAAAAAACTGGTTTGTAAAATCAAGATTTATAAAAGTATCTACTTCTATGTCTGTGACTTCCTAATCCAGATGCTTATTTCCACTGTGTAGTCCCCTGTATATTCATTCATGCCTGTAAATGGAGTAACCAAAATAATATTAAACCTTACTTCACATCTATTTTGAAACCATGTGGATGGATACATAGTGGCATTAAAATATTCGCGTGTGAATATCTGCATACTGCATAAAGATGTATGTGCTTACCAAGTGATAAAAAACTGCTAAAGCAAAACATTAGCATAAAGAAAGTGCTTTCATACCATATACTGGAAAAACAACAGAATGTGGCATTTTCGTAATGTCTAAACAGAGGATATTCTCAGGGTAGTGATGCCACCTATGAGATCACCAGAGTATTAAGGCAGTTGAAACTTATTGCAAGATTGTTAGCAGAATTAATGGGAACTTGGAAAACTCTCTATTAATGAGTAAGGATCAATAATTAAGGTGAAACCAGCACTTCACTGATCATAGACCACTTTCTTCTATTAAACAATAAAATAATTTATATTTAATTAGATTACTAAGTGGGAGAGTGCTGAAGACAAGCCATCCTGTTGGAGATTTTGGCTTTATTACCACATCTGCCCAAAGGTCACACTGCTCTTGACCTGCACACCGTACCTGTGAAGTGTTGTGTTGTGAAAATCTATTTCAAAATCTCTGTGACAACCAATATAAAAATACCTTACTCGATATTTCAAACCGAGTAATTTAAACATTTTTATACCATTCTTTAAGCAAGGATATTGCCTTCCACCTAGGAAGGCACTTGGGTTCCTTAAAGAGTCTTTATCCAGTATATCTATCACTAAGAATTATCCTCATGATGATGTTCTTAACTGCATATATTCATTATTTAATAAAGTAGCTATTTTTATGATGGAAATGATCTGGACATGACAAATAAATTATTCAGCATCATAAGGATATTGTCATTGGCACCAGGTGTGAGTTAAAATTTTTAAATTAGGCTGCTAGCACTTTTGACAGATCATGCATATGTTCTGTAAACTTTTTGCTTACTTTACTATTTTTACCAATTCATTAGTTTCTGTTACTAGGATGCCTTGTAGAATTGAAGAAACATTTAATAGCAACTATAATATTTAGCTCATGCCTTAATTACATTCCAATGTTTTGAAAGAAGAAAACATTAATTTTATAATTCAGGAAACAAGAACTTGAATTAGAAGTTAGGAAATGTTCAAAAGGGGGAAGAAGAAAAAAACCTAGTAAGTTTAATTGAAATTTTTCCCGAAATAATTTTGCATGTAGAGGTTATCCTTTATGTAAAAGATTATGCTTTATGTTATATTTTATCCATCTACTTAATTTTGCAATTGAAAAAACACCACTTTTCTATTTATTTAGAGTTGTAAGACAGAGAGTAAAACCAGTAAAAGACAAAGAGGAGATTTGGCCTCATTTTCCTACTCCTACCACAGTGGAACATAATCAGTGATGAGGTCTACAGTGGAATCACTGGATCAGCTGCACTGGTCTTTCTGTTGTTCTTGGTAGTCTACTGCTCTGTCAATATTGCCATTGTGCACTGCATCTGAGAAAAACCTAGGGCAGGCTGCCTTATTTGCTTATTCTCCCTAGTGTGAACTGGCTGCTTGAAAACTTTATCAAAAGTACATTAAGATTTTTCTGTGTCCCAGGTGATTTGCTTTTGTCCCTGAGGCATAATTACTCTGTCTTGAAGTTTCTAAGAATTAAGTGCCAGCAGTAACAGTAAGACAGCATGGGGTGTTCCACAGAAATGTTTTTACGGTGACATCCCAGATATCTACAGGGAAGTGTGGGGCACAGTATGAAGGGTTATGAAGGTGCTGGAGAGGTGCAGGATTTTCTGGGATTTTGGAGCATTGGGAGGACTGGGATTTTCCCTTTTGTAAACAGCAAAAATTGATGCTACCAATCAGTAGATGGCTCTCCTGTCCACTGCGCCAGCTTCCTCTTGGAGGGAAGGAATCCCAGTGGAGATTGTGAGTGAACTAATATTCATGCAGCGTGCATAAGGAAACTGCAGCCTTGACCAAAACTAGGAATAAGTCCTATTGACAGTATTGACACCTCCATAGATGGAACTGTGAATTTCTGAAGAGGTAAAAAAAGGGAGAAAGGAATCAAGAAGTAGTGAAAAAATACTTGGGGAGCCAATAAGGGCACTGAGGAAAAGGGAAGGTAACTTTTCTAATTGTGTAATTGTCTTTCTTCTTGCCTACTTCATTGCCCATCTTCTGCCTGTACTATTAAGGAACATGTGTCCGTGACTATTGAAAAATGGTCAGCTATATGGCACAGAGATTCCTATGTAACACATTTATCATTCTGTGACTGTGACAGCTGTAGGACTGTCTGTTCATTAGTATTTAAATCAGTTCATAAATATTTCACTCTAAAATCCAGCTTAAATAAGCCTTACATCTGGTCATGGTAATGCTGTAGTTTAGCATCTGCTGTAAGCCTTAATTCTAACCTGATATAATGCTATTGTGTAGTTACACAATTTCATAAGGGCACTTATACAATAAAACAGGGATTTAATGGAGCACTTTATCTTTTTGCAATTTTTACTTTCAGCTGACCATAGCAAGTGAAGCTAAAGGTTGTATAATACTGCACATCTCCCTCTGGCAGAAGGGCTCCTTTGCATAGAAAAGTTCTCCATTTTCAGAAAAGGATGTGATGTTTTGGAAAGTCTTAGTGAAGATTTTCCCTAAGACATAGGGATGCATAAAAAGCATTCCTCTCATTTTCTTCCAGTTTCTCTCTTCCATTTAATTTTTAATGTTTTAAGGGATGATTGTGAAGGTGTCAGAATGATGTGAGTAATGCCATTTTCAAAACACAGAGAATCTTAAGGACAAGCAGATACAAAGGATATTTTAGGTCAGTACAAAAAGTCAGAAACTGAATATAAAAGGAGAGAGTTTCCCTTATATTTCCACGTTATAACTCAGTGTTAACCAACACTAGAACCTATTCCACTCAAATACCCAATCTCCATAATTTTCTCATTCTGTATGAACTTTGGGAAAATAATTAATGAGAGGATTCTGAATTTGTCAAATGAAGATTAGGTAAAGAGAATAGCAGAAATGTCACCATTTTTCATTAGCAGTCATATATGTGCAACTAGTTACTTTGAAAGAGCATAGTAGGAGAAAAACAGTGGTATAGAAAGGTCAGTAGCCATCTCATTTTACAGAGGACAAATGTCTACAGAAGCCTGTCAGCTGTTTGCCTTTTAGCTTTGTCCATTATCACACATTACAGTACCCCCAGTCCAATGTTTCCCTCCAGGCAACTCAGACCTGTTTGCTTTTGTGTAACCTGAGGTACAAAGCAAGACACTAACGGAAATTTAGTGTAATAAAACTAATATTGTGTTGTGTAATAATAATAATAATAATAATAATACTCTGTATTTAAATAACATGTTCCATGTAAGAATCTTAGGTAATTTTAAAACATTAAGTCAATAAACTATGTGACATTTTTGCAAACAGAAAAGAAAACAAAGCACAGAAAGCGGCAACCTGCCCACCAAGGTATGCAATTTATTTTCTCTTACTTAGTCCATCCAAAACTTAAATGTCTAATATAAGCTCTAAGCCTAGGATTCTTCTATAATCAAGACAAGGAAAGAAATACTTTCAGCAGTGGGTTATGCCATCTATCTATTAGGTAGTTTTTCTCTGGCAGGTCTTCTTTCAACATCTATAGCTGAAGCTATAGGCATTTTTAAGGTGAAAAAAATTAAGTGATATGAATCTTCAGTAGCTAAATGGCAGACTTTTAGATCTTTATTTCCAAATTTTTTTTTCTCCAACTGCTAAAGAAAATAGTTAGCTGAGCACGTTGCTTGCCAGGGCTTTGCACTGTCAGCCTCTTCTGTACTATTACTCTAATTAAAGAAATGCAATGCTGTAAGTCAGGACAAGGTATTTATAAGTGGCTTTTCAAATGGTTGGGACATATTTCAAATTGCTGGGAGTGATCCTCTGGTAAAATATTTTGAAATGATTCGATACAATTATAGACTATATTTTTATGGTCTGATTTTTCAAAATTGCTAGATATCCAATCTGCTGAAGTCTTCTGAAAACAGACTGCTTACTCTGATACTGAAAATGGGAGATGAATTCCAGGGAAATTCTGGCTGAGAATGTTAATGCTGAGTTCTTTTTAAAAAACTAGAGATTTAGACTAATACAAGGGTTAATGTAGCTGAAAATATGCAGAGCCACCAGCAACCGGTGTTTCCTGCTTGTAAAACCACCCTTGTTGAAACAGGAAACCTCTTGTGATTTTTCCGACTTTCAAATAAAATCAACATGCCAAAGTTATCAATATCCTTTCCGGTATAATTCTATTTTGCTGAGATACTAACATAGATTTGGTGCATTAACTTTCCAGCTGAATGGCTGGAACTTTGTGGTTTAATTGCCAGTTGCTCCATGGTTTAGTAGATGAACTCAGCAGCTGTTGTTTTGTGTTGGACGTGGTTTGGAGAATTTGCAGATACTTCAGCTCTTCTTTGAAAGCCAAAATACTTTGACCCAGCTGCACTATGAAAGAGAGCTGGCAAAACTTCTCTTCAAGCAAATATATCCAATTCATTCAAACTCTGCTTACAATATGTTTGAGACCAGACGCTGAAACAGCAGAAACTCATGATGAATAACAGATCAAGATCAAATAAACTATGAGTAGTCGTGATTTTCTTAGTACTGCTCAAGAAGTTACGCTGTCTACCAAGGCTTTGGCTATTTTTGATCTCTCTGATGGAGCTATTCTCTTGAGAGTTAATTCTGATATTAAAGCTGTCCTGACAGATATCAGGAAGATACTTTGCATATAAAGGAATTTTTTTAAAAGTGAAAATAAAATTGTGGAAATACAATAGCTCCAAAAACCATGAGAGAAAGCATGTTGCTTGTCTGTTTAGAAAAATGTACATGTACTTCACTTCGATGCAAACTTAGAAGTATTTAAGAATGGCCTAGTATGCAGAGTGATAAACATTACATAAGTAGTCTTCTGTATAGAAAACATTTGCCACTTCTGAAAACTTCAGATATAAACAAGTATCACGAGCTGTGTAGAATTTCTAAACACATTGTATGATAACGTTTTGGCTACCAGAATACACTTCAGTTCCACAATCAGTATTTCAATATTGAACATCTGTAGGTTCTACGATACTTAACAAAACTGAAAACGTTTTTTTTGCATAAGGTGCAGAATCTTACAAGGATGTATAGATTTTAAAAGTTAATTTAGTGCATTAGTTGCATCACTGAGGTCAATGAGTGTTCCATTACTGACTCAGTAAGGATCCTCCATCTGCTTGCTGAGCTGTTCCAGTGAAACATAATTAGAGGAATCTTACCATTACTTGGGACTCATGACGGATTACTTTATGCCCTGAAATACAGCCTTTACAGGATAAAAACTGAATGCCAGGTTTACAAATTACTGAGGGGGCTCCTGTTGAGTTATGGAACCATAACCTGAGATGTACATATGTACATTAAGAGTTGGGTAATAAGCAGTTTGAGCTCCCATAAAAATAATTTGGTAAGAGTAGGGGGCTTCAGAATAATAGCTGGCCACACACGATACATTTTAAATACAAACTAAAGAGCTGTGAAATAACATTATAGCCTTGTGTAAATTCCAGTGATTCTGAACAAATTTGAGGTTAGGTCTTGAAGGTACAGAAGGATGAAATACATAGGGAAGTGACAGCTCCAACTAGTGAACTCTTTTTCCCACCTCGACTACTTGGCACAGATTAATCTTTGAGCTTGTCTCTCATACACTGAACAGTTTAATTTTGCCTGTACTTCTGAACAAACCAGGCCCAGATTGTAAAGCTACAGTTTCAGTTAATGCTGTGGCCATTCTCCAAAGTTTACATAGAGTAGAAAACACATTAGAATTCAGGTTAGTGAAATATACATTCAAAACCAAGGAACTCATAGGAGAACTGAGGTCTTTCAAATCTTTATTATGTGCTGTTACATAAAGTTCCAGCATAAGTTTCGATATTGTTCCTGGGACTAAAGGTGTAAGAAGATTAATAAGAACTTGAAGTGCATTCACATTCATAGCACAGAACCATTTAGATACAGGCTGCAAAGGATTTACATGAAGATGATGGATGTCAAAATAAAAAAGTATATCTAGTTTATTGCTTGAAAAAACGACTAAGAAAGAATCTCTGCATGAAACTGCACTGACAAATCAAATGTTTTATTGTTTTGGAAAGACATAAATTCCAAAATTTGAGGTTCAGGACCTCAGAGATGACATCTGTTTCAACTCTGCTGCCAAATGTGTAATACAAGTCCCCAAGTTCAAGTGGGAGTTGTACAGAAATAATGTTGATGGTATTGCTTCTTTCTGAGGGACAGATTACAGTAGCAATATTTCTTTTCATAAAAAATTGAGTGAAAGTGGGTCCCAGCTATACAATTCTGAACAGAACAAAAGAATCAAGAGAGAAAATAGAAAATAGTAAAACAAAAGGCAAAAAGGGTTTTTTTTATGATCAGTTGCATGATTTAACTACATTCAGACTCTATAATTTATGCTAATACTGTTAAAACATAGAATAAAATCTTGTAATCTACAGAACAGGAACATAGATGTAAATATTTTGATCATAAGGTACAATTCCAGAAAATGCTGCCTGTACCTTTCCTTTAATTATTCTGAAGGATATGATTCTAGTAAGATTTTTTTAGTTTACAGAATCCCTGGATGAGTTTCCAGGTTGCTATTTGCCAGGAGGTTGTTTAATGGTGAATTCTCACTACCCAGGTTTTTAATATTCCTGTGCAGTTGTAATACATGAAAACATTTTTCTACTTCATCTGTTATATGTTTCATTCATCACATAAAAAAAGTATTATGCAGGTTTTGGAACTGAGAGTCTGAAGTAATTTATTTTGTCTGTTATGTGAAATGTCACATACATGGACTGAAAATCTGGCCTCACTGAACTTTACAGAAGTAATTTCTATTGGCCTTCACAGTGGCAAGATTTTGTCCATACCCATCAATAAAGATGTCAGTATTTACTAACAATTATAAGACAGATTATTTATTTATTTATTTATAATGACAAATAACTGAAGAAGCTTTGGTAACTGTGAAAATTGTTGCCAAATGGTGACATTTTATTAGTGACTCCTACATTGATCATGTTAAAATACTACACACATTGATTCTTTAATGTTTTATCCTTCTCAGCAATGACAGGGACAAAGTTTTGGTTGTGTTTTTCTTCTGTATTTAAATTAAATTAGTGACAATGGATACTTATAATAAATGCTGAATAATTTTAATGCTTGAAAAATCCCATTATATTATACTTTTTTATTTTAACATTTTTCCTAGATTATCGTAATTTTTTTCTACTACATGGTACCATTTTTCTGTGGTCATTTTTTAAAGACTTATGAATGGTTTGAAAAATAGTAGATGACATGCATTGACCTGACAGTAGTTTAAGTACTTCAATTATAAATATACATTAATACGTCATATTGGAATGACTAATTACATTGAAAAGTGTTGATTAATTATCCCGTAAGAATTCTACACTGTAGTATTCTCACAAGGTGACATCTGCAAATGCAAGCCTGACAATTGGATAAGGAAAAGTGTCTTGTAAATGGAACCTGTAGCATCAAATATTTGCTCTGAACACATCTGTGTGAACACGTTTTGAGTTTTCTGTATCCTCACAAGACTGAGACCCCTTCATTTAATCTTCTTAAGTTTTGTTTTCTCATTCCTTTCAGTGAAGCACCTTGTAAATCCTTCCAAACTTAGGAAATGTAATATCTGTTCCTCCTACCACACCAGAGACCCTGATCCCACAACAAAGAAGTAGCTAACATTTCTGTTTCGGAAAGAGAATAAGCATACAATTAACTTTTGACGTGGTTACAGCACTGTCAATTATGTACTTACACCATTAAACAAAAACCCTGATAAATAATCTTCCAGTATTAGGGATTTACAATGTAAAAAGCACCTTGTTGATCTAAACCCTGTTACTATGTTCACTATATCCATAGGATTTCATGCAGGGATTTAAAAATCTCAACTATTTTATCAGATTTGCAAAGACAGAACTAGTGAATACATTTTTTTCCCACCAAAAAAATCAAAATAAATGGTGGTGATGGAATAGCATTTAGCATAATATTCTAGTCTATGTGTATATCATGAAAAAGCTCTATTGATTAAATAGACATGTTTTGTGCAAATATATACGTAAATAAAAACTCTAATGATTAGTGTGCAATCACAACATAATATCAACACATCATCACAAAATCAACAAAATGTGATAATATTTTAATAAAGTGTATTACAAGGAAAGCAATCAAGCTATTTAAAGAACAAAAACAGAAGTTAAATTTTTTGAACTTGAAATTTTTGCTTGAACCTGCTTAGTTGTGTTAACAACTCAAGATATCAGTGTTCATACCCTTTGAAGGGGAAAATTATTCTAAGCCCCATAAAATCTGTTTAGTTAATTTAGCAGATTAAAACAAATAATCCAAATTTTATAACAGCTAACATCCTTATATGATTGAAATTAAAAAAGTAAGTTTCTGTAGCTTTCCAAATTACTTAGAATAAAACCTTATCTTTAATATGAATTCAGGTGGGAAGCAAAAATTCAAGATCAGGGGAAAGTGAATGAAGAAGGAAAGAAAAACATGGATCAGGGTTATAGATGTTCTGTCCTGGACATTGATGAAACAGTCATTACAGACAGAGATGGCATCCTGTGAAGAGATGAATTGCTGCTGCTGCTGCTACTTTGCTGAAGGTGGTTTGAAATGGAAATATTAGCAGCCTTGAATGTCCTGACCAAGCAAGGTTGTGTGCAGAAATCAGAGCTGTACTTGGCAAATGATAAGAAAAATTGCAATCAAAGCTGAGTGGCAGAAGTGCAACATGCATTTCCACAAAAGAATTAGAATTAGGCAGTATGGCAAGGATCTAGAAATGGAAATGTTCAAAGACACAAATGAGTTGTCTTTGTTAAAAAGAATTCAAATCTAATCTTCACTAGCACAGGAGTACACATAAAAGATACCTACTGACATAATCAAATTTGGATTTACACCAGCATCTGTAGGGGCAATATTTGGGCCAACCTGCTTTTATTTGAAGAATATGCTGTTAGACTGGATGAAACCTTTCCGATAGTCACTGAGAAACGAATAGGGAAATAGAAGGGGGCAGTGCTGACGAAATTCTGTAAGATAGTTGTGTGAAGCAGTAGTGGCATCTCTGGGGCTTTTCTTGAGAAGCTTTGTTAAATGTGCAGTGTCAGGGGTCTGTATCAGATGAGCCATCAATTATGTTGAGGTTCTGGAAACTGAAGAAACTCTAGTGGACTATGGAGATTTCTTTGGAGCTGTGATGTCTCAAAAGCCCATTCCCAAGCTATAGAAATGGAAACCTGGTGTCATAGGTTAGCAAGCATAGTCCCGGAAGGGACGTCCTTGCTAAGGGGTGCTTACAGTTTCCTCTGGGAACTGATAGAACCTATCAGCTGGCCAGTTTGAATATGGACAATTCTCTAAGCCACTTAAAGTTGTGATCACCTCTGTGATCCACATTTAAGAACAGACAAACTCCCCCTCCAAGCTCTCTCTTGTTTCCGGCGCTGGGACAGGTGGCTGCAGGGCCCGAGCAGGGCCCAGCGGGCCCGGCCAGGCCCTGCTTGGGCCAGGCCGGGCCGGGCCACGGCCATCCTGGAGCCATGGACCTGTTCCAGCCGTGGAACCCCCCCCACTGCCTTGCCGTGGGCAGCCGGAGCGGCTCGGCTCTCCCCCCTCTCCACTGCGATAAGAAAGATTCAACATTCCAGCTGCAAAGCTGCAAGGCCGAGGTGAGATTAACCCTTTTTATTGCTATGAAGAGCTGAAAACCTGAGGGAAGAGAGAGAGGAGATGCTTAAAGCTGAAATTCTGTTGTGAAGCTATGATATATCAGAGTATCCTGTTGTAATTTCATGAAGATATGGGGGTGGAGTGTTCAACTCGTAAGCAGAAGCACCTGCGCTGAGATAGGCAGATGCTGACGCAGCTGTAATTTCATGAGAAGTTTGGACAGGGAGAGATGAACCAGATGAGGATTTTTGCTCCAAATGGGAAAGGAGAAAACCTCAGTTCCTAGAGATGCTCCCAGAGTAGTCCTAACGATGAAGATGATGAAGACCCTTTGCTCCCAGGGAAGGAGAAGGGCCTCTGTTTTTGTTTCTGAACGGCTCAACCTTAAAATTGTACCCCAAAAAACTTCAAGAGTGGACCCTCGAAAGCAGTTGCAGGAAAAGCTGCAAGTCGGGGGAAAGGACTCACACGCAGGCAGAGAGACTCCTCTTCCTAAATGGACTGAACAATATTTGGAAGTGGGCGGCTGTCTCGTTGTGATAATGTTTTCATAGCATGAGCAAGAAGAGACTTCTCTTTCTAAATGGACTGAACAAGGTTATTATGGAAGTGGTAAACAGACTGAACATCTTAAGGGTTGTCTTTGAACATTGTCAGTGGGGGAAGGGAGGAAGGTGGGGGGAGGAGGAGAGTTCTGAAGGTGGTATAATTTTTTTTTTTTCTTCTTTTAGGTCTGTTAATAAACTTCTTTATATTCTTTCAAGTTTGGTGCCTGTTTTGCATTTCTCCTAATTCTTACCTCACAGCAGATAAACAGTAATGAGTATTTTGGACCAAACCACTACACCTGGCTACCACATTAACTTTCTGTCCAGCTCACGAAAAGGCTGTCAAAAATGAGAAATCTGGGGCTCAATGAAGAGGTGTTTGTAAGTGAAATACTGCCTGTAGTGCTAAATCTCTATTCAAACCTAAGAAACTTTTAATCTCCTTCAGTTGTTAAGTAGCTGAAAGCACTGAAAGCTCTGCTTTGAAAAAGAACCCCACATCTGAAGTATAGGCAAGGCACATGTCGGGAAAATTTTATCACCAGTTATTTTGGGGAAATCCTGTGGAACTGCAAATTGTGTAGCAGACTAAATATGAGGTGAAAAGAGGGCACCAGGTACAATATGAGCCACCACTGAGAATAGAAAAAGGCAAAGAATAGATTTAAGGCCAGATGGGAATTGAGTTTGTTCTAATAGGAAATGGATCTGTTAGCAGGAAAAAAAAAAATTATTCCTCCTTAGAAGAAACTGCCATGTACTGAATGTTTTATTCTACATGGCCACAAATTTTGGCTAATAATTTTGTTCAGAATATAGAACAATACCGTATGTTCATTTTGTGGCAATTTTGTCAAAATAGCTCTTTTAACAGAAACTTTAAAAAGAGTATAAAATATAAATACTGACCAAACAGATGTCACTTTGCTGTTATAGTATGTTTACAGTAAAGTTATGTAATGAGAAAGTTTCCTGTTTCAATTAAAATCCCTTTTGATTTAAAATAAGGAATCTACCAGGCCTCATTAGCGCCCTACAATTCTTATTTCCAATTCATTTGAAATAGTATTTGCTTTGGAATGTTTTTTCATCCGAGTGTTGGTATTGTGTCACTGACCTGTAGAATGCAGCAGACATACTATTATACCACATTTTCTAGAGCAAATTTGAGCCCTCTGGGAAATGCAGAATAAATCGTAAGAAAGTTAAAAAAATTCATTTAAAGCTGCATACTTCTTCCTTTTTCCTTTTTCCCTCTGTTTTCCCCTTTTCCAATGTCTCTGAAAGTTTCAGCGTCTTTAGCAGTCCAGAAGACTTTTCTTCAAAGTCTGCAAGGTACAAAGTCAAGGGGACCAAAGGCACAGCCTGGTGAGGGCAATGTGCACACAAAATGTTGGTAAGTAGTCTACCACGTTCTCACACCTTCCCTTTCCCCTGTAAAGCAAGCTGGGGTATGTGAGAATGGCACATCAGGGTGGTTGTCTATGCCTTGTCTTTGTGATGCTGTGAAGAACTCAGGCTAGGGCAGGGCAGATGAACAGGCAGATGGGAGCAATCTGGGGGAATGGGGACTTCTCTGAGCCAGCCCTGCCAAAACAGAGTATGAGCATAGACAGGGAAGGAGTCCTTGCTGAAATCCAGAGTTCAGAGGGTTGGTGGGTGTGTGTGGCTGGATTCCTCAAGGATCTGGCAAAGGATTTAACTGAATAGAGTTTTGTGTCTGTATGTGTGCGTGGGGGGTCCTTCCCTCTCTTTTTGGGAAGGGAAGGGCTGAAGGTGAAGTCAATAAATTTATATTCAAGGTCATGAATTAGGGACTGTAGAGATTTAAGGTATCTAAGGATTTCAGGAAGGTCAGAGAAAGGAAGAAGTGAACTGAACGAAGAGGAGTCCTGGTGCTACAGTGCATTAGCAGAAATATATTTCTTTCTTAGCAAAAGCAAATGCAAATGATGTTTCTGATACATCAGTCAAGACATAGCTGTTTGGCAGAGAAAAATGTCAACATACATAAAGCTTGATAGATTTGTCTGAAGTGTATCTATGCAAAATAGAGATAAATGTTAACATTTTGAAGGGTTGTGACAGGTTTTAACATAAAAAATTATTTTGTCTTTTTTTTTGTGCTTTAAATGTTTAAAATGCTTCTGCTTAAAGATAACTCTTTCAAGTATTGACAAAACAGGTATGCAAAATTGAAGAGAGTGTGGAGGGAAACAGAAGCAGATAACAGACCTCAGGTATTTGCAATGATCTTTGCTCTCACTATTTCATCTTACAGCTACTTCAGTGTCTTCCTCAAATTTCTACTCACTGTGTTTGTCTTCAAACCACAGCTTCTTTACCAGTCCAAAAATATGACCAAGTGCAGCACATACATTCAGTTCATTGTAGGTTTCTGAGTTGTACCGCCACTCCTCACAATATAGAACAAACTGGTAATTTTGTGATATGCTTCTTAAAAAATGCAAACTAACAATGTTCTTACTAGAGCAATGGAATCTGAAAGATGGTTTACTTTACAGTACCATATGTGAAAATATTGCTTAAAATTTTACTTTGATAACAAGAGTATTTAATTGTTGTATGGCCTCATTTACCACATGCTTCTTGGACACTTTGATCATGAGGGAAAGAAAGAAGATCGTTCTGCTCTCCCTGGCTCGATTGAGATTTATTTAGTTCATGGAAATATGTTTTCTTTAGTTTTTGTCTTGACTTCTTCATGTGTGGAGTTTTTAGCACTTTTCCCTCAATATACTCAACAAAAGTAACATGTAGATAGGAGTAACTTGTATGTGTAACATGTACGTGTAACATGTAACATGTACATAAGAGTAACTAAATGTCTCATTTAATTTTTGAAGCATGGAACACTGGAATCTAATATACTAAATAACATTTTCAGTTATCATTATCACTAAGTAGCTTAAAACTTCAGAAAACCAAACAAAATAAAACAAACCCTCAAAACCTAAACCCTCAATAAACCTTAAGTAAACAAAAAATTTCCTGTCCCCAAACTACTTTCCATTTGGTCTTTGAATTGAGCCAAATGTCTCAGTGTGGCCCAGAAAGGCAGACAACAGGGTGTTGTACTTCATTCAGACAGTGATATTTTAGGTTCCTGTGGGTATATAATCATGTACATCTGTGTGCATCAGCACTAAGAGACTCCCCAAAATGGTCCCATCAAACTATTTTAGCATTCATGATTGACTTCTCTCTAGATTTTCAATGTGAAAACTTCTCTCCTTTTCCACAATCAGGAAGAAAAAAGTAATTCTGATTAAATGAAGTTTCATTTTATACCACTCAAGACTACATGCATGTGAACCTATCCCACTTCAGGTCAGAATGTGAGGCATACAATTTTCTATATGAGTAACCTGGAGAAAAGTCAAACCTTATCATACCTGTCTACATAGACAAATACAATTGGATTGTTTGTATTCTATGCTGTTAAAGTGGAGACCTTAAAAGCTTGCAAAGAAATTATACTTAACAAAGAACTTCTAAGGTTCTTTACTAAACAAGTTTCCTCAGTTTTCCTACTCAAACATGAGAATGAGGTTATTTGTTGAAAAATCCCATTTCTTTGTAGAGATTTTTCCTCTTAATAGTAAAGAGGATTTTCTTTTACATAATAATTAATTGTGTGAAGGAAATAAGGGAAGAAAAGCTACACATTTACCTTCATATTTTGCACAAAGATCATACTATATGTTATGGTTGCCTCTCTTTTTTTATGTACATAGATATATTTATTTAGACTTACCAAAGAAGAAAAGGGGGAAACTGTGGTAAGTTGCATTTATCCTGAGTGATTTAATTTAGTCAGTGGAGCACTCATTCTGGCTGAAAGCTCTGAATTGTAGTAAAAATGGTGCATTATATTGATGTAAGATTTATCCCACCACACACTTTAATTCAGTACATGAATAAAACAACCATGAATAAGACAACCTATTGTGAATGAATGGATGATACAATAATGAGAAAAAGTAAAAAAAAGAAAAATCTTTTTTAAAGAGCAACATAATTTTTTATCATATCTCTAAAAAAAGGACAGATTAGAGCAATTCCAGAGATGAATCTGTGCTGGCACTACTGGAACAGTGGTAGTACCAAAGCTCTCCTGTGTGGAATTTCTTTTGTAATCTCATGATTTTTTTCTATGGCAAGAAGATTTGAAAGAAACTTCAAAACCTATCTTGTCTTCCTAAAGGGACAGTATTATTTATATGGATTGTTAAATGAGAGGGAGACATTTTGGAAGCAGCAAACCTGGTGTGAATTTCCAACTAGTTCTTTTTTTTTTTCTTTCACTGAGACGTAAAATAAGAAAGTTAATGTGAAAATTTCTGCTGTACTTGAACCACTCTCTTTTGTAGATGCCACTTCCAAATTCTGTGTGAAAATTTTATTCTTGTGATGCTGTAGACAAGGGTAAAAAGGAAAGGTGAAGAGGAAAAAGAAGAATATAAAGTTTGAAAAAATGATGTAACATAATAGTAAAATTCAAAACAAATCTAACGTATTAAGTTGGATGATATGATTAATAAATTACACATGGTTCTCTCCCCTTATCTTTCCACTGTATTGGTAAGAACAGACAGAGGGAGCATTACATGGCACACAGATGGATTCCAGCACAGACATTAGTGATGCATGTGAATTTTCAGTGGGGGAATTTAAACAGCTTTACAGACGTAAGCATTGGTGCCACTATGTGACATTTAGAGAGGTGTAGGAACACAAGGACAGAATTCAGAGAGGGGACATTTAAAGTTTTTGTTAGGTGTGAAATGACTTAAAGAGAGGGCAGCTCAGACTTGGTTCTTTGGGACAGGGATGGACAACGATACTAGGTTTTTGCCTCATTATTTCAGGTTAAGGTTTTCTCACCAACATCTTCCTTGTTCCCCTTCCTTACTTTAGTTATGACATATCCTTGTCTTATGGTCACCAATTAAAAGACATTTTGAATATATTTTTACATCCCAAGTGCATTAATCCCAAGTGCATCACTGTGCAATACTGTCTTTACAATCCTGATTGTGATCAGATAATCATACCACTCTCTCAATTACCCTCAACTTAAATATTTTTTCCTTACATGATTTTATAATCCATGAAATTACTGTGAATTAGAAAAGCAAATAAAGTATTTCAATAATTTATGATTATTAATTAGGCTAGAAGTAATTTGGGCTGTTCTGCTCTCTGACATCTGCTAATATGGGAAGTTACTGAAAGCCTAAATTGTCTGTACTTATGAATTCCTGCGAAATCTCCTGAAACAAATCCCAGTGACCAGTACCAGTTTGTGAACAGATTAATCAGTATGTCCATTAAGAGCTTTCCAGCCACACCTTCCCATCATTTATGATTTTCACGCATGCACAATGGACAGGTCTGTGCTTACATACTGTCGTGAGGTCAGTTAGAGGACCAATCACAATGTCTTTGTCTTATACTTGAAGAAGATTACAGTGTATAACCAGGGGAGTCTTTCCATAGGATACAAAGAAGAACACCATCACAGACTGAATTCCTCTTCAGCTTTCCATATATACCCGAAATTAGTGGAAAGGCACAAAAATAGTATTTATAGCACCTATATACAGTGCAATCAGTTCTTGTTGCATAGAGCATGTACCTGGGAGGATCACGATCAGAGAAGACTCATGCAGTCAGTGATGCAAAGACAAGTGTTTGTAGAAAGGACAAGGTAGAGGTATGCCCTTAGGCAGAGTAAAAGAAATTCTTCTTATGCCTATGCAAGTCCTGTGAAGGTCCAGCAAAGGTAAATAATCCTTTGCTAAGGGAGAATCTTTAGCAAGGCAGCAGGACTTCTTAGCTCCACTAGCCCCTCCTGAACTCCGGAGTGAGCAGCAAAGCAGGCAGAAGACAGCAGAAATGACAGTTCCTCTTTCAGAGTTGAGGAATTTAATAAATGTTGGGTGCCAGCTAGGTGTCTCACTCAAATTTACTGTTTTAACACCATGCATGATAGAACTGAAAAGAGAAGAAAATTGAGCTGCTCATTAGATTTTGCTATCTCTGGTTTAATTTTTTTCTACCTTTACATACTTGGATTTTTTTTAAAGCATGTTCTGATGAAGAACATTGGTTTGGTTTGGCTTATACATAGTTCTGCTGTTTAAAAACACTCATGGATTTCTTGTTTACAGCCTGATATGACCATATTCTCAGTAATCACTGTTTATGTTTGCAAATTTGATAAAATTCCCTAGTGGTTGAACCTGACTTTTAAGCCTGTGCAGCTGCAAAGGAGGAAGCAACCCATATTCAGAAAGATTGTTTGGTAAAAATGATGACATTTCTGTGATTATATCTAACCTGTGAGATACAAACATGCCTTCTACTCCTGGGTCCTTGTATATCTTAGACTCACCTCCTGCCCTTCATCTTTATGCATTTTTCTCACTAAGGAAAAGGGGTTTCTTAAGGAAAGGAGAAAAAATGTGTTCCAGTCCTGTCCCTGACCTAAATGATCAAATGAGCAGCATTATGGAGTGTCCTGCAAAATATTTTGAGCAAAACTCATGGGACCTTGTAATGTTACCCCATTTTATCCTTAAATGTTTAGTAGAGAAGATAAAAATGAAATTGGAATTGATTGATGATTGTACCTTTGTGTACATCTGTACACATCATCATGTACATAACCACTACTTTATAATCATGTGAGTCACATTACTGTCTTTGCAACGTTATATGAAAGAAAAGAGTTCTTCATGAGGTATTTCACACACTAGCAGGAAAAAAAAAAGCTGTTATGTCACTTATTTTTTTGTGTGTGTTGTTTTTCTGCCAGCTTTTCAACAATAAACCAAAGACTGAAGGGAAGCTTATAGACATCAGTGTTCTTAACAAAATTTGGAAACACAGATCAATGAAAATCAGCTCTAAGTTCAGATGCATTTGAGATATTGAGGTAAACAGCATCACAAAAATATTACCAGTTACCTCTGACAGTTAATCTGGAACATCAAACTATAAAGGCCTAGGACAATCAGTTCCCAAAGTGACAGCAACCACTTCTGCACTAGAGAAACCCCTTCAATTTTCTCACCACTTGGTTTTCAATTACAGAACTTCCACCGCCATTCTGCCTCAATACAGGGCAACAAATAGCAGCATGCATTGTGTCATCCAAATCAATTATGTCTGCTTTCACACTTATTGCCTTCCTTTTTTTTTTCAGAGCAGTGAACTTTGCTCTTTAACCTTCTAGGTATCTCTTAATTGCACATGGGCTCTCAGGGCTGTCCCACTACAGTAACACTTGACTATATGTTGGGATGGACTCCTTTGGCCTTTGTGTGGCCAATTTCTGCGACGCCAAGCCGTAACGATAGCTCAGAGGGAATGGCGCAGCGTTGCACTGGTGACATCCCTGACGAGAGAGTCACGTCCGCGATGAAAGGTTCATCCCTCAGGCTAGGGTCAGATATGAAGTGCGTCAGCGGCGGCAGAGAAGCAGGAGAGGACACTCTGTATAGGTTCCACATTTTATTGAACAGCATTTGTTAAAGGTCAAAACCCAGGGACAGAGTAACCACAATCTGAGGGTTACCAGGGGTTTTATATTGGGGACTGGAAAGGCGGGGAAAGGGACAACCGCCAATGGGATCCAGGGTACTGGACGGAGTCCAGGGAAAGGGAACCAATGGGGATTACAAGGAGGAGGGACTTAGGGAAGGGACCAATGGGGTGTTGAGTACCAAGGAACCTTCTAGAACTTATACATATTAACTAAGGGGAATGAATATACATTAGACTCATACATAAAACAAGAAGGGGAAAACAGTAACCAATTGCAGAGAAACATGTAAATAACAGAACAGGGGGCTTATGGGCTCTCGCTGTGAATGTGAATTAGGGTTCTAAACAGGGATTCTGACCACCACAATTTGTTACTGGTGTCCCCTTGGGTAGTTGGAGCAGCTGGAGCCACTTGCACCACCACAAATTTCCATTACTCTAAACTGAACAAAGGTACTGCTCCCAGCAGTCCCACAAGACAACAAACTTGCAAATTTTGCAGAGGGAGGAAAGTGGATGCACAACCTGTTCATAGGCAAGGCATGAAGTTGCTGTCATGAAAATGGAGAAACAATGATCAATAATAACTTGATAGACTGCAACTTTTTTACATAGTAAGGTGTCAAAAATTGAAATATGCCAAAGGACTCACTGTTTTATAATATATCTTTTATAAGCTGATGGTTTAATATACATGTTTTACTCATGTTGGCTTGTCAATAACAATTCCTGAAGGGTCTGACCACTATATTGTTTTTTATTTACTGGTATCATTCATGTGCTTTATCAATCAAGTGTGGGATATAAGAAATTGCATTAGAAAATATTTGGAAAAATTTTTAATATAAAATGGGGAATGCAATGTGCATCTATCTAGATAGTCTGGAAAGTTTTGTACCCTGGACTAGATAAATTTGCCATTTAAGTTAGTAAGAAGTTTTTAGCTCAATTAATTAGTAAATTACTATTGTCATGTCTGGTGTATTACATCTGTACAGTTCCAAACCATGCAAATCCCTGAACTTGTGTTTTACAGCAACTGTAGATGACACTGATGGATGCAAATACCTTTATAAATGATGTTATACAGCAGCACTAGAATGTGCTCTTGAAGTTCCTTTAAACATAGTCCTTACAACATTGACATAACATCTGTGCTGAGTCTTAACCATAATGAAAGTAAAAATGACAATGTGCCAAAATAATATGTCACTGCCAAGTTAAACCTCACAGTAACAACTGGAAACACTAGAAGTTTTAAAATATATACTGCAGTTCCTTTTGCTTTCCTTCTGTAGTCTCTTCATCATTTCTGTCTGGGAGGTAGGGATGTTTCTTTTTTAGCCCAGATGTCTTTTTCTATTTCATAACTCATATATGAAATTAACCTCTTCTCTACAAAATTTCCTTCCTTCCTTCCTTCCTTCCTTCCTTCCTTCCTTCCTTCCTTCCTTCCTTCCTTCCTTCCTTCCTTCTTTCCTTCCTCCCTCCCTCCCTCCCTCCCTTCTTCCCTTCCTCTCTTCCTCCCTTCTTCCCTTCCTCTCTTCCTCCCCCCCTCCCTCCTATCATTCTCTCCCTCCTCTCGTGCATCTTGTAGTTTCCACATGCAGACAAATAATCTGTGTCCTTACATATGTTCACCTTCATGTATGGGCCCTCATCAAAGATTTTCAGTACTGTGGCAGTGCTCTACAATTGCAGTTTAGAAGACAACTCCTAGTGTTTTGCAGACTGAGCACCCTTAAATCATGTAAAGCTTACGATTTTCAGGACAGTTTGAAAGGTACAAATACGTGCCATCTTACGAAAGTCAGACAACAAAAGGAAACAGAAAAGGCTACTGGTGTAATCAATTTGTAATATGGCAATTTCAGGTCTAGTAAATTTATTTGCATTTGTTACTTTTTTTTTTCTTTTACATCATCTCTGTTGCTGGTCTTAGTCCACATGGAATTCCAACATTGTCCGCCAAGAAAACTAGGAATTAGCACCTCAGCTGATAGATCAAAGTGCATCTTTCCATTACAAAAGTTGAAAAATTCAAGGTAGTAGACAGAAAAAGAGCAAATTAGAAGATAATAAAAAAGCTTGGAAACACGAGATTACTGCTGGCATTTTGTCAACAACTCGTGGCAGCAGTGTAAATGAAATACTGCAGCTACAAGGCAATGGTGATGTTTCTATGGCTAAGGCACAGTGCTATTTATGTTCTAGTCCATCTGCACTTCAGACAACAGAAACCTGGATGCCAGTTTCCTGGATACCTTAACTCATACAGTATTGTACCTTTTTGTATCAATTTTCTTTTTATGTTCCTTCCTGATGGTCTGAACTACACCAATGCAGTATTTCTTACGTTGAGGTTACTACTCAAAATCCTGCATCATAAAGTAAGGTTTGCACTACTCAGACCCGCACTGAGTTATTAGTGTGTGTATCAGATCAGGTTGATGTTCAAGACCTACATTCTACAAAGTCAGGGACAAGAAGTTTTATTTACAATACCAAATTATTCAGGATAATGAAAATTTAAATTGGATGTGGCAAATGGCAGATATAGACAAATGGACTTGGATCAAAACAAGATATTGTCAGTCAAAGCTCTGATAGCTTGAGGCCTTTTGGATGTCTGAAGACAGGCAATCAAAGATGAAATTATCAAATAATTTATTTCATTGTTGGGGTTTTGTTGTGTTTATTTGTCTGTTGGGTTTCTTGGGGGCAAAGTCTTATATTTAACACTCCTCTTTTAAGCAAAAATTTCGGAGATTGTGAAAGGAAACTCGGTAGTATGATAGGTAAGGATGTATTTTAAAACAAATTTATGTTGCTGGTATTATATTTTATAATAATACTAAGATTTTTTTCGATATAAATGTAGTTTTAAAACATCATTTAAATAAAATTCACTTGATCTACTGATTTAGCCATACAACTGCACACAAGTCCAATCGACTTGCAGTTTAATACAATGAGGAAAAAGATCTGCAGACCCACAAACTATGTTTACAATTAATTTTGCTTCCCTCAATATTTTGCTGCTCTAGTTGGCAACCTATTCTGCTTTTATGGCAGAGTCAGCCCTGTTTTCATGCTTATGACCTGTTTATTATTAGTCCATTTCCTTAAGGAAAATAATTAACTTGTTTGAAATTAATCTTTAAACCAGCTGACCAAAAGCTGCAATATTTGCATTCTTGCAAATCTGATACACAAAGGCACATTAATTCTACTTTTTGACCAGCTGGACAGATTTTTTGCACTCTTTTTCTTTTTTTATAAGTGCACATTCTGATGTTATTCTTTGCTTACCTTTTCTATTTATTGTACAGGTTTATAAATATGTTCTTAGGGAGGCTAGGGAAAATGCATTTCAAGAGAATGGGCATTTTTTTCCTTTTGTTCTTCAGGAACTTGTTTAATAAATCACTTTCTTCATACATAGACAATAAAAAGTTTTAATAAATCTGCTTCTCTGACTCCTCTGATTCTGACACTCATTATTGTGTACTGAAACTCTTGTGTTTCATTAGTTACAGACAATAACAATTTTTTTGTTCTTATCCACAAGCTTGAAACATTCACTGAAAAGATACTTCAAATACATCCCTTAATCTGGCTTGTCTCTCCTATAAATAATAAGCCAAATAACTAAAAATATTCAGGTAAATCATAGTTTATAAATATATCTACTACAAAGATATTGTTTTCATAAAATATATGCATTTTTCAATATTTCTCTGCATTCACACTCTTATTGTACATTGTTTTATGCTTCAAATGTGCAATTGATTTTGAGTGGATCAGTTCATGAATCTACCTACAACCCCAATGAAGTGGGAAAAAAATTAATGAATAAAGCTGTTGCTATATACAATTTAAAAAAATTGTATTAGTAGACTTCAGAGTGAGATTTCTAATTTGTGATAAAAACTATCAGAATAATAATTTTTTAAAGGATGAACAAGCTTAATATCAGTTTTCTGGTTTCTGTAGCAACAACACACTTTGAGGATTAGATTAAAAAATATTTAATAGTAGACAATGACAGCATCTGTAGGACACTACAGAAAACTTACTAGTGGCAGATTCCTCTGAAGTATTGGGCATAAAGGGAAAATATTAAAAGGTAGCCATAAATGATATATATAGTCCTTGTCAAAAAAAAAAAAAAATCAGTCTTCTGAGATTTCTGCATTTCAGAATAGAGAGAATATTTCCAAACAGCCTCTGAGGTCCCAGGTACAGGAACTGAATAGGAATTTTCCTGACTGAACAGGTAGTTTCACAGTATCCAGTCAGGCATTTGGCTTGAACATTCAGAAACCAAGAGGTTAGGCCAACCTTAGAGCCAACTCATAACTGAATTCAATATCAGCCAGTTTCAGCTTCTGTAAATTAGAATAGGTACATTAACTAATACCAGCTGTGGACCAGCTGTTGACAGGCTTCTTCTATATAGTTTAATATTCAAGAGTCTTGGTTTGTTAAATTTGCCTTTAACATTGAGCAAGCATTGTTATCCCTTGTTCAAAACTACTGGTTCTTCCATGGATTTATTTATTAGCCCCTTCTTTACCCCCTCTGACTCTGTTAAATATACAGAGCTAGGAAGCGGACTATTTATGGAAGGTTTTGTGATCAGATTCCATGTTAAATTCCTTCCTGCTACTCTTTAACCAAAGCGATGAGCTGCCTTGTGGTAGAGGCTTCATTTTCATTAAGTGTATTGATTTATTTGTTTTTTGTGACAAAGAAGCTATGTTTTACAGAGAGAATAAGGTTTATTCTGATCTCTAACCGCACAATAGGACTAGTATTCTTTTTTTCTTATGGAACTGTGATATATGTACAGGTTTTTATGGGTGCTTTAGATGTGCTCTGCACACGGCTTAACATCTCTGGAGAGATTCTATTGTTTCTTGTCACTGTAGTATTTCCACTGATTCTCTCAGTGTTACTCAAAATTCATTAATACGTTTAGAAAATGTTATTCTGCTGCGTGTTTTCCATTATCTAAACATACATTAAAAACAAGCAAAAAACTATGCGCTGAAAATAAATATCTTCTGTGCAACTAATTATCATAAATATAAAAATATAGTTATTTTCTATGTATGCACTAGCATTTGCCCATCAGAAAGTAGCAGAAAGAGTAGTAGGAAAACAGAGTGAGTGACAGCTTCCAAGATTTTCTTTGATACAAAGATAATTGTTACAAATGGAATGCTGGAATTTATTTTACTTTCTTAGGAGCTGTAGTAGTTTCCTGATTTATCTTCAAGACTAAAAGAAAAGCCCATCTCTATTGCTGCCACATTTTTCTCTTTGAGACCTTGGCACATTAACACTCCCTGAACTAAATTCTACCCCTTCCCAGATTTCTGTGGCTGCCTCAACATCTAGATTTACTGTCATGTCAGTAGAAATATGAGTGTTTTCTCTTATGAGCAAACTAACCAATAAACCTTATTTTTAAAATCAGTATATGACACTCTTATTTCCCAAGTAATGTTGCAGTGATGTCATTTTGTCCATATTTTTAATTGTGATAACATTTTCTCATCAATATTTATCTCATAGCTGTCAAATTATATAACTGAATTATCAAAGATAAATGCAGGATCCAGGTGTATGATAATTATTTCTCTTGAAAATTCTGGCCTACTGTGGAAAGCAAAAATAAGGATTTTAGAGAGCACAGCATTATGATTGTTTAGCTTAACACATGTATGGTAAATTGGAGAAATCTAGTATGTGTCTGTTTCGGTACAAAATCTCACACAGTGTTGATGTTTAGTAAGTCTAAAAGGAAAGCCTTCTCTTTTTTTCCCTGCATATGTTGCATTTACTTCTTTTCAAAACCTGCAAGACAATGTGCATGATTTTTATAGAATTTGATAGTTAACTCTAGAAGCAGCTTGAAAATAATTTACTGCAAGCCTGTGCTATACCTTGTCACTGAAAATAACAAGGATGTCTTTAGCTTTAAGAATTAAATGTTATTTTGCAAGTAAATGGCTGAAGAAAGTAGTCTTATTATGCTCTCTTCTTCTGAAACATTTTTCCTAAATTTGATATAAAAATATATTTGGTGTTCATCTAATTTTATCCACCCCTACCAATACTACCTAATATATTTAAATGTGTTTCCAAATAACTTCTTATTTTGCAAAGACTTCATATGTGTCAATAAAATATTTGAACTCTAAGTTTTTAAAAAAATCTTAATTCCCTTGTCACAGCTTGTCAGACTCATTGAAGTGCCTGGGTTCTTGTAATTACCCATTGCAGCATGCTCCAAAATGTTATTTTTCTAAATAAATTTAACTTTTTATTTATCTGCAGAGATAAATGTTTACATTGCTGAAGGTAAAATGGCTGTTCTGAGAGATCAACACTTTGCTGTTCTTTCAAGTTCCTGAATTTTTGTTATAATAATAGAGTATTTAATTTTGATTCTTTGTTTTCTTATTCAGTGTGTTGGCTTACACTTTGCAATATGAACAAATAGTGGGAAACATCAGTAAACACTGGGAAAAAAAGCAAAGGCAGATTGAATGCTTTCATCTGGTAAGGGTTTTCCCTTTCTTTTCCTTTTTTTTTTTTTTTTTTAACTCATGTCACTTATTCCTTCTTTTGGTAGGTCATATACTTTTAAAAAGAAAATAAATTTTGGGTAACCAAGAGAGATGATATTCAAGGATTCTGATAGTCCAAATGTAGTGCAAGCCTTGAAGCCAGATTTGAACACTCTTTTTTTTTTTTTTAATGAATGGTGTATTTGTTAAAAAATGTAGTTTTGATCTTCCAAACACAGTAATGAATAGTTTCCGCTGTGAAGGCAGCAAAATCAACAAACGAAATCCTCAAGACTAGCCTCATCAAGCTGTCAAGGTATGAAATGGCATTTATTATCCCAGTGATTATGAATGTGGAAGAGTTGGATTCTTTCTTTACTTCAGATATGGCGATCAGTTTGATCCTGAATATAGTAGATACACTGAGTGAATACAGCTTATCATCCTGTCTCTAAACCTGTAAGGACTGCTTGGTGAAAAGTCCTTCAGAAGGCAAATTATACAATGGCAGTGTGTATGTGGCAGATTTCAACCCTGACTTGTTTTCTTCCTGCAAGGAAATGTAAAGCCTCATAATTTCATTAAAGGGACATATAACAGATACGTGCTTTAGTTCTTTCTTCCCTCCAGATTCATGCACTTCTGGATGCAGGCTTCATCTCTGGTTAAGGAAAAGTCTGGTGGAATTGCTTGTTAAAATATTAGAACTGTTATTTTATGACTAAAATGAGGATAGCTGATTTAAGAAAGGTAGTAGACTATTGTGATCAATGGTTATGTTAACCACAAACTGAGAAAAAAATATGCACAGTTACAAGCTAAACCAGGTCTTTAAACCAAGAATATATGGGGAATTCAAGGTTTATAGCAGAATATCCAAAACATCTGAGGTGATAAAAGGGAAAGCACGAAGCAGCCAAAGCCATCAGGTTTTGTCAGATAGCCGGAAGGAAACGGAGAAGAGTTGGGAGTGTTATGTTTGCAGGGGTGCTAGTGCTAAGGGGCCTGAGAACTGCAACAATGTAAACTGCTTGACTTTCAGAAGCCAGAGTAAAGACAATTTCTGGGAAACTTGGGGGAGAAAATCCTAATAGAGAAATGCAAGGCTGAAAATGCAGTATTGGAGTAGTATTTGAGTATCATCTGAGAATGCAATTTGAAGCAGTTGTCTGAGCTGAATAAAATGCAAACACTAGTCATAACATAAAAAACCATTTAATTTTACATTTTATTCAATCCTTTAAATCACAATTGTTAGTACAAGGAATGTGAACACCCATTTCCCTGGAATTAGAAAAAATTGTATGTGATTATTTAATATTACAAAAATATTAAAATTAGTCAATATTACAAAATCAGTTTGAATTTTTAGATCCCAACACAGTGTTTTAACAACAGTGTTGGAAATGAATGAGCAGAATTGTAAATGACAGCTTTCCTTCCTCCCCCACAGTATTTTTGGTCCAAGAAGAAATAAGCTGCTATCACTCTAGCATCTACCACCATACTGCAGAGAACCATTTTCATCAATAAAAGCTTCAAAAGCCTATTCAGAATGTCTTTAACAGGACAGCAGCACAAAGAGGTATTAACATGGATAAAATTTTGTTCTTGTGATTCTGAAAAGAACCCAATTTTAAAAAATCAAAAAAAATTTTAAATGCAGAAAACAATTTTGGTTTTGATCTCTTCCTCACTACTTCCTTTTCAATTTAATTATGTTTTATATATCCTCTGTTTTTCCTTGCTCTACTCTTTTTGTGCTTTTCCTCATGATCACTTAAGCCAATATGAGTCTGATAACTTCTGTGCTTCAGTTAACGTTTTGAAACCGAGAAACTTGTATGGATTTGAAATCAAATCAGATTAATTTATATACCTGTACTTACTACTAGTCAAGAAGAAAAGGGTCTTTTTAAAATATCTGTTTATCAGCTGCTAATGGCAATAGTTCTGCCCTTTCAGGGAGAATTTCATAGAGTTTATTCTGAACTTGACCTTACGTAAGCTTGCATGAATAGTCAAATACAAATTACTTAAGGATAATCTCACAATATGAGCAGGAGAAAAAAATCAACAACAAATATAAATTGACATACTGCCCATGATTTCACTGAAGCTTAAATTTATATGAGGGATCTGACCTAGAGTTGCAACATGGTTACATACCTACCACTGTGGAGTTTTCAGCTACCTCTCCTTTCTCCTGAGAGCAGTTCCACTGAAACAATTAATAGCCTCATGAAAAAGGAAATGTATTTGTTACTTCTATCATGAATACACAGGAAGATTTGTGATACACAAGGGGTTTATTTATTGTGTAATATATAAATATATGCATTTTGTGTATTTGTATCATCAAATTACCTGTTAGAATTTGTTTGAATTAGAATCATGCAGATGCCACTTTGCTAAAGCTTTTAAACAGCTTGCCTACACTTACTAGGAATTATAGAGCCACTTTAATATAAAGGAGTGCACACCAAAGAAGTGAAAGGGTAACAACTACTAAAATTTTACATTGGAATTGAAATCCATAAGCAAGCCTTTGTATCATGTAACTGCAACAAGGAAAACACACACACATGCATGTACATACACACACAGAAATCCAAATTTTGCAGGATAATCCCCTTATTTTCTTCAAAGCTACATTGGCATTAATGTAAAATAACCTAGAAATCTCTGAATGAAGCTCCCTGTATAACACAAGATTGCCATGGGTCGAATCCTACATGAAAACACAACCCAAACATATGAGGTATTGACTATATCTGCCCACATTTAACTGAGTGGGTTTATAAAGACTTAAAAACAAACAAAAAATAGATTGATTTTGTTATACTGCTGCTGGTAATGTCCAGGTTTTTATAACAAAAGTATAAACGAGTGAATATCACTCTGTATTAGACCAGGAAAGGTGGAGAACACATAAGTGGGTCTCCAACAATATGCGAAAGGTTGGGCCCAGAATGGAGCCATTGGGGCCAGGCCACCACATGAGACCTGATATCTGGAGCAGTGGTACTGGCTGGAGCAAGGGTCCCCTCTCTGACCTGGTGTGGAGTGGCAGGGACCTTGTTCCCTGAGAAACTGTGGTCTGAATGCCACAGATTAGAAACTGCAGAACAGCAATTGCAGTCACCCACTGAGCACAGCCCACTTAATGGATGGATTTGAGGTAACATGTCCCTGAGTGATATGGTTGTGTTCTTGTGTCTCCCTCAATTCCCCTGAAGCAAGAACAAATGTAAAATATTGATGCTGTCACCATTTTAATGGCTGTACATGCACTATTACCACATGACTTTTCAAACTAACTTTTCATTTGCTGGTGTGGAAAAATACATGGCAAGCAGTTGTGGTAAAGATCTTGTTAGTAAAAGCCACAGTAGTTGATGTCTCTTGCTGTCACTAGGCTTTGGGACCCCTGCTTTTCAGGATGTCCGCTAGATATAAATGGGGTTCTGCTGACTCCAGCTTCTTCATTCTTATTTTTCTGATTTCTTCATATTGTTGAATGATTTATTTCCAGCTGGGGCAACAAATTCTCTCTTCCAGAGTTGTTGTCGTAAATTTCTTGCTATACATTCAATTGTTAGGCTGCTGACATGTAGCAATATTTATTCTACCTTCTGATACTTCTATTTGTCGCCCAACTTCTTCACACTCCCTTTCATATCTGAAAGTTTATTGAACCTTTGCTCACTGTACATCATATTCCAGAGAGGGTGGATGACAATTCTGTAAGGCTGAGCATGGAGGCTGGCACTGTAAGCATATGGGAGCTGGTGGACAAACATAATTTTATTGGGAATGCATTGCATATGAAGAGCTGTCATATAAGATTTTTTTTTCCGTTCTTTACATGAAGAGTATCTAACATCAGTCTCCTTTCTGTATTTTTGAATCAAACAAGTATTACTTTCCAAAAATTATGAAACTGAATCATTTAAGATAGTTTAAAATTGAGGTATTTAGAATCACCTGCAGATAAGAACATATTATAAAGATGGTTAATGTTCAGCATATCCATTCAGAGAGAGAAACAAAAAGTGAAGGCTCTGTTTATGCTTCTCATGTGATAAACCAAATCCAGAGATAACTATTAACTAACTATTAACTATTAACTATTAACTTTATGCACTGGGCTCTTGCTTTTTGTTTTTCATCTCACCAAATCACTTCACGACTAGTGATGCAGCATCACTCTGAGGAATGGGAAAAAAAAGAGAAAAAAATGGTCTCTTTAAATTTTATAAAGAATGATAAGAGATAAGCATATATAGGTCAGGAAAAGGGCAATTTCTGCAACCATATTGAAGAAAACAGAACAGAAATGGAGGTTTCTTGCTGTTATTAATTAATCTGATTTGATGGCAGCTTCACAGATATATTCTGATATACATGGCATTCAGTCTTCATGATGAAGATAGAAACAGGACGTGTAAGATCTTCCAGAAAGAAAACTGTGGTCATTTCACAATTAGCTTCTTTCAGATGACACCCAAATAGATATATGCAGAATGGAAAAAAACCCAAAAATATAGAAAAAAGAAAATGTCATCTTCTCAAGTGTATCTTTCGATAAAACTTACTGAAAATGAAAACAGTCTTTTAGGATCAGAATTCTTTTCTCAGTCTTAATTAGGTTGCAAGTGCCCTGGAGACTCCATACCTTTCCAAGACCTGTGTTTTAAGGCCTAGATTCTGCAAGCATATGGATGTTCACATTCACATGACTATCACTGTGGTATACGCTGAATGCCATGAGTAATTCTTTATGAAAATTATGCAGTGAAATAATTTGCACATCTGCATATCATTTTATATAACTTCTGTTTATGGTCTGCCTCAAGCACAGTCAAGGGTAGGACCAAGAATATTAAGACCTGCGCATGAGTTTCCTGTGCGAATGCTGTTTTGCAGGGGAGGTTGCTGGAGAGAGTCTGAGCTTTCTTGGTGCTAGGGGGTTAAGGTTAGTGAAAACACTGAATATGTGAATGTGTGCTGAAAATCTTGGGTATTTTCTGAACCTTCTGTTCCGGTGAAGGAGGATCTCTGCTTACAGAAGAGGTGGTAGTAGGAGAGATACAAATGCTTTTGGATCAGTGACAGCTAAAAGAGGGCTGGAGCCTATCTGGGAACACTTGAGTTTTTCTACATGCCCATCAGGGAAAAATTGTGGAGATGCTTTTCAGGATGTGCTAGGGAGCTCATCTCTCACAATGTCTGCAAGGTACTTGACCTCTTTTTAGGCTGATGTGAGTCAGGGAAGTGAGGGGACAGTGAAAGACAACTTTGAGACAGCACTGTGCATGCTCAGTGTCTGTGGTCCCTTGCTTATTTCTGCTACAGCGTCTTCTGGTCTCGTTAAAGCCACAGTGCCAGTCTTCCTGTTGAGGCTCTACTAAAAACACATTCAGAAAAAGCTAAATTTTCTTGACTAGCAGACAAAGTGGCTTACTACTCTAAAAAGTAAAAACTGAAATAAAATTCCTTCTTATTCCCCTATTTTTCCTGTCTATATAGAGGAATACATGGATACAGGGGGAAGATATCAAAATAGTTTGATAGTTGGCCTTATGAACTATTAATGTTTTTATAGAGCAATATTTAGGTGCTGCTCAAGATGTAACTATCTTTACATTGATTAATGCAATGAGGCCGTCAGACAAATTTTACTTATAGACACTAACATAATACAAATAATAAATATTGCTGTAAATATTCCACTCTGTGGCACAAACATTATAGAATTATATACATAAATTCCCATTCAAGTGTGAAGGTGTGAAAAGTATAGTCAACAAGAGATCCAACCATTGAATTTTAGGAATATAAGATAGATGTTCAATTACTAAAATTTGAAATGCTGCAATGCTGTAAAATAATTTAAATTCAGATTAATTTCTGTTGACAGCATTTGGATCTGGAGCAGAATATATCTAACTCATAAGTGAAACCAATTGTAATTAGAATAGGCTGAAAAAGAGATGACTTTCAATGTTTAGATATAAGAAATAAAAGGATTTGATTTGAAAAAGTTTACATAGTTTTGACAAAAAACCCCATGGAGGTGTATTTCCTGTAGCACAGTCTGTGTTGAGAAGAGAGCCACGCAAGAGCAGTGGACAGCAAAGTTGGATGGTGGCAAGACATGGGACTGCACAGGGGCACTGTGGGAGAAAGGGAAGAACAAAAGACACAGGGCAAATCTAGAAGTCCCAGTTTTTCATATTTGGGTTCCCTCATCAAATGTGCCTACTGGTATGTGGTACTAGATATAAAGTATATGGTAGAAATGAGGAGAGAAGCAGAAATGTGAAGGCTTTGTTATTGAAAGGAGTTCAGGAGTGAAAGCCTGGAGAGAAGGTACTTCTCTTAACCTTTTCATACCCTTGAAAAGAATAAAAAGAAACTTTCTTTGTTGATAAGACCCTAAAGTCAAATGACATGGGATTAACTGCAGAACTTCTTGGACCACAAATTATTTTCTTTGTTGTAAAGAATGTTCAACAAAAGCTATGTAAGATGCTTCTATTTAAAATTTCAAAAAGAGCTGGTTTTCTTATGTACATTTAATGTGCTTATCCTAGCGAACTCTGTCCTTGATTGTGGGAGTTCATCTGCTGCTATAGTGTAAGGTAACAGAAAATAATCATGAGCTTACTCATATTTTTAATGTATTTCTTCTATCGACTGCAAGTCAGTGAAAGGCAATGAAGTCAGGGTGGAGGAAGTTTGTAAATAGAATCAAAGGTTGTACTGTTCTAGGTGTTTTAAGTGCCATTCATGCTTGAAAGAGAAAGACAGCCCCCATCATTTGAAGCTGGGAGTTTTAAAGCTGATTCTTTACTATTCCTTGCAAAGCTGCAACTGAGTGAAAATCAGAACATGTTTTGTGATTATTATTATGCCAAGTTGGTTTTTTTTTGGGGGGGGGGGGGGGGTAGTGAGTTGGGGAATGTGTGTTTTTTTTCTTTTTTTTCTTTTCTTTTTTTATTGTTTTTTTCTTTATTTTGTTGTTATGAAGAAATTTTTTTTGGATATATGAGGCTGTCAGATTTATTACTGTCTCCCAGCAGTATATTAAGAGTATTGAAGTTGCACACACCGTAACAATAAAATCAGAATTTCTATATCATTTATCTCCAAGATGAGTAGGAATTCATTTTCTTCACTAAGATCTTCAGCTGAATGTGATAAAAGACAAACAAGGATGTGGTACTTAGCTGCTAGTAAATTGCCATTCAAATAATAAATATATTGAGAACTATAATAGCAATAAACTTTTCAGAGTAAGAAATGTATGAAGGCAAACTATGAGGAAAGAAACAATGTATTACTTCTGCAGACATATTTTTACTCCTCAGTCAATAAAATTATATCAAAAACGTAAGGTAGTGGTGTACAAAGGCCCAAAACAAAGCAGATATGTTACTCTGGGTCCTGCTGAAAATTAAGACTCCAAGTCATTAAACAAAGAGCCTGTCTTTGTCTCAACACAGGTGGGAACACTTAAAATCCATTTTTCTGGATTCTGTACCAGCAGTCAATGGCTGAAGAAAGACCCTGGAGAGCCAGCAGCTGAGGAATCAGCTGGCTGCTCTGGAGCCAACAGCCCTCATTTCCTGATCTGTCCCTGTCAGTGCAGATCTGGGCCTTAGGAGGAAGGAAAGAGTCAAAAATAAGGAGTTTCCTTTGGATACTGGACTAAGAGAAAAAAGAAGCTGATCTTTAGATTGAGGAAATACTCCTTGGTTTTTCTGCCTTTATTGTTTAGGCTGCAAAACTCTTTTCACTCTTAGTTTGATATTAACTTCATCAAAGACATATTTCACTAACAGAATCAATTTTCTCAGCTAAGAAAGACAATCCATTTGATCAAAAATACTTAGTTTCTTGGGACAGGAAGCGCTGAAACTGGTGTTAGCAGCAAAGCATATTGTGTGTTCATATGGCTGTTGAATCAATATGCAATAAATAATGGAGATGCTCATAGATATAAAAATAGCCAAAAGGAATTGATATAGGACCAAAAGGAATTAAAGAAAGACTTAAAACTGAGCCAGGAGACTCCACAAAATGAATTAAAGCAACATCTGGAAACTTTCCAGAAAGAATTGACAATGAACTATTGTTAGAAATGATATCTTTGTCTGAGTACAAACTCAAAACTACAGAACTCTGTCTAGTTCAATAAAATGGAGGGTAGACATGAAGTGACTGCCCTAGATCAACAGGTTTTCCAGGAATAGAGGAGACTGAAAAACTTGTATAATTTGAAATTTCTTGACAGAAATGGGCACTCAGGGGGCCGGGCAATTAAACAATAGCCTTGAGAACAAAATTATAGGGACTTTAGAAGACAAGTGTCTGGGTGAGGGATTGAGCCAGTGGAGATGGTGACTGATGCAGGGTGTTTGCAAGGTTTCCATCTTGTTTTTTTTCATTGAGGCCTGGAGGGTAAAGGTTGGATTGGCTCAGCTCAGATAACACAACCCTCCTCCCCTGTATTTTTGTGAGAAAACTCCCTGGGAAGCTTATTTGGCACAGTTCAACATCCTAGTCCAAATGAATGGTTGGGGAGATGAACAGATGAACACCATATGGTCGGAGGCATGGAGCAGTTGTGAGAGGCACTGTTTGCTCTGAACCCGTAGGCACATTTCCGTGTTAGCGGCTGGCTGTCTTGTCTGCCCCCCTCATCAATTCCTTGTAAACACAGTTCTTAAGCACATTTGAATAATTTTGGCTAGCTGGAGGAGTAACTAAAACCCTAAAAATACTGGCTATTTGAATTGTTTGCTTAAGGTGCATTGCAGCAAAGCAGCTGTGCTCCAGTCAAAATTTATGATTCTTACCCTAAGCCTTTTCACACCTTTTCTGCCTGCTGTGATGCCCACTTTTCCTCCTCTTTACCAATTATGAGATCAGAACATGTGTAGAGCAATTCCATATTGCTGAACTTGGTTAAACATTTCTTCAAGCTACAACTGGCTCTCTGCACAGGTGCTGTGCAAATGCTTAGTGCTGAAAGCTAATGTAAAGGCTCTGCTCTTCCTTCAGCAGTATGCTGTAGTTTAAAGGGTCAATCCCAAAGAGAATAAGAAATTTCTTCCCTGCTTTTTTTTTCTTTAACCAGTGCCCAGAATACTTCTGACATCTTTAGCTGACCCCAGGATGATGAATGAGGTCATCTTGCTTAAGTCTGTTACTTTATATTATGTTTCTGCACCTCAATAACCACACTTAAAGGAGAATCTCATTTTCATAATAGAAAAAAATGAAATGCCTTTCTGATACAGCTTGCACCATTTCAGGTCACCCTGTTCTCTCTGCTGTTTATTGAACTGCATTAGCATCACCTTCAGAGAACGTTGGTCACCTTTCCTTTATGTGAAGGTACAAAGTGGTGATGTAAAAGGGTGGATGAAGCAAAAGCAAAAATTGCAATTAGTTTAAGTGCTGCTCTTAGAACATTCTAGTCAAAACTGAAAATTGAAAGGAAGAAATAAGGGGGGGGGAGGAGGAGAGAGCAGTTCTAATTTAAATGATAAGGTTTTATTTACATTTCAGTGCCTAAGAAAAAGACAAAGAAACAGGGATATGACTACTGTGAAACTGTCTTATCCAATATACCTTTTTATCTAGAAATGGTTGTACGTAAATAGTCTACATGATTGAAATGCATGCTGAAATTTTTTTCTTACAGAAATACTGAATCTCTCTCCCCAAATGGAAACTATCAATTAATGAAACTGACTATTTTTAACAGGGAATTTGTCTGTAATAAAAAAGGAAGGATTATGTCCTGTGTGTTGCTTTTCCTATTAAGTGGCAATAATAGTAAGGAAGATAACTAATGAGATCCTTGCATCCTTCCTTATGAATATGCTTATTTTGATCTGTTCCCCTTTTTCAGAAATACCACTGTTTTGAAAGTCTTCATTTGAAAAAAAGAAAGAAAAAAAGCTGTTTCAATTGTATGGATCATAACTTTCCAAATCTCTGCTGACTGTGTAAATGCATCTCAGGTTATAACTTGATCCTTGTAAGAGGGAATATGTTTGTGAAAGCCATTATGAATGCTTTATTTTCTTCCAAAAAGATTAATCTTCTTCTTTTCACTCTTTGTATATATTTATTTTTTTCTTAATTGTTCATTGCAGAACCTGTACACTTCTTAAATCTGTGAAAACATTTTATTGTAACAACATTTGTCTGTAAAAATATTTGTGACGTTATTTATACTTGGATTAATGTGTGAAATTTTCTTTCAGAGAAAGTGTGTGTAACAATGATTGATTCATGTAACAAAGGCAGTATGCAAAGGAAGAGCAAAGGCTCTGGATCCAGGCAAGATAACAGAGATCAGTCTACAAGAAGCAGACAAGTATGTGTCTTTACACACATCTACATTAATATAGCAGATTGCTATCATTGGGATGTCTCTAGAACTTCCTCACTTTTTTCTTCTCTCCTTGTGTCTGCTTCTATGACAGGCAACATTTCAGCAATTCTGTGAGACATGGATACTCCTTGATATTTGATAAAACCATTTACATCACAAAGTCTCCCAAAAAGCTGAACTTCAAAAGATAATAACGTTATCCCCTTTCAGGATCAAAGAAAATTTATACACAGATATTTTAAGCTTTTTCTTTTTTTTTTTAAGGACATACAGAAGACTGTTTAAATACTGAATTGATAACCAAGAAGCACCTCTGGGAATTGATTGATAATCATGTTTCCACATGAAGTTGATAATTGAGTATTTGAATATATTATTGAAAAGTATAAAAGAACAGATGAAATGTGCATTCAAAGAAGAAGAAAACACAGTGTATAATCAGAAGAATATAATTTTTACTTATACTCTTGAATTGGTTCATTTAAATATTCAGCTGCAGGATCGTGTCATGCATATAATAACAAGAGGGGTTCTATACTGTTGATGCCATGAAGATTTTTTGCCTTTTCTTTTATACCGCTGTTATACCTTTTTACAACTTCTGTATTCTTAGTGCTTTTTGCCTACATTCTTGGACTTGTTTGTTCAGCTAGGAGACTGAACATTTTAGAAGCTTCATAGGTAGGGCTTAGTGTGCCCCAGACCCCAAGGTCCTCTCCAGAACACATTCTGTAAACTAAGATAGAACCATCCAGGGGAAGGCTCCTTGGGGAGGTGGGCTCATTCAGGCCTCTCATTAGGGAATTTTTGATAGATATACTAATTAGTAAGACCTATAATGATATACCAGATCTTTTGGGGGTGGGCATTGTGGTGTGCATTTCAGTGCATTCGACATGGACATGTGCACCTAAGGATCCTTAAAAAAAATACCAAGGTGAAATCCCTTTTTCCCTTCTAACTGTGTTTCACTCGATTTTAAGACCAGGAAAAGGCCTCACTGTCAGCCTGCTTGTCCATGCTGAATGAAATACAAATATAAAACATATTAAATACATTATGACATCAACAGGATTTCTAATAAATATATATATATTTACAGATATTTAATATTACAAAAAATATAAGGCTGTACTATTCTTTCTTGGTACTAATGTCACTTCGAGTAGAATCATAGAATATCCTGAGTCAAAAGGATCACCAGAGTCCAACTTCTGGCCCTGCACAGACAGCCCCAAAAATCACACCATGTGCCTGAGAACATTGTCCAAAAGCTCACTTGGACTCTTGCAAGCTTGATGCCATGACCACTTCCCTGGAGTGCCTGTTCCAGCACTCAACCCCCTTCTGGGTGAAAAACCTTTTCCTAATATCCAACCTAAACCTCCCTGACACAGATTCAGGTCATTCCCTCCGGTCCTGTCACTGTCACCACAGAGAAGAGAGCAGTGCCTGCCCCTCCTCTTCCCCTCACAGTGAAGTTGTAACTGCAATGAGGTCTCGCCTCAGTCTCCTCTTCTCCAGGTCAAACAAACCAAGTGCCCTCAGCCACTCCTACTACGGCTTCCCCTTAAGGCCCTTCACCACATTTATAGCCCTCCTTTGGACAGTCCCTAATAGCCTTAGATCATTCTTATATTGTGGTGTCCAAAACTGCACAAAATATTCAAGACGAGACTGCATCAGTGCAGAGCAAAGCAGGACAATCCTGTCTCTTGCCCAGCTGGCGATGCTGTGTCAGTGGATCCAGGACATGGTTGTCACTTTTGGCTACCAAGGCACACCATGGACTCATATTCACCTTGCCATTGACCAGGACCAATAGATCCCGTTTCACAGCATTGCTCTCCAGTCTCTCATTGCCCAGTCTGTGTGTACATCCAAGGTTGTCCTGTCCCAGGGCAATACTTGCCCTTTTCCCCCTAAACTGAATCACATCTCTTACAATCATATGATGTGTCCATCACATCATGGGATGGAATGGGGAAGAGCATAAATGGACATACCTTTTTCTTTGCCACTATACATCATTGCAATGTGTTTCAAAGTCTGGATGAGCTGAGCCACTCACTGCATGGCAGCCAGAAATGCATCGTTTCTTGATCTCAGCTTGAGAGTGCACTCAGTAAGGCTCCAATATCAAGGTCTGACAGGAGGAAGGCATACTCATTTTTTGGTAAATCTATTTCTTGTCCAGAATGCATTATGGCTAACTAGCATCTGTTTTCTCTCACTGCATGACAACAAAGAAAGTTGCCTACTGGTAGTCCCTTGCTTCAACATATCTCAGTCTCATACCTCAGACTTTGTACCATCAAACTCTGCAGTACAGGTCCTATTCAAAATTCGGTACAGTTCCCTCACTGCATATCCACACAACCTTTTTCCTAAATATGGTGCACACATAGTGGACAATATCTTTGCATTCCATACTGCAAAAGAACTGGAGATTATGCATTGTATTGTTGAAATGCAAAATGGTTAAAACTCTGGTGTTATATAGAAAAGAAAAAAGGAAATAACAAAACCCCATGTTTTTCCCTTTAAGACTACACAACCAGTATTTGAGACCACCAGTTCTAAATAAACTACAGATGCTGGTTATCCAGGATTGAGTTCTAGATTTTTTATTTATGGGCAAGCTGTCCCTGAAAAGAAACATTTACACTAATTTTGTGTCCTCCGAATTTTCTCTACAATGTATAAAGGTACCTAATGAGAACATGATGACAACTTTCTCTTACATATAGATAAAGCACAATTCATTAAGCAATTTTTTTCTGCCAAATATAAGAAGAATCATGACACTTCCTCTGAGCTCACAGATCTCAAAAGTTAAACTTAACGAACAAAGGAATTTTTTAAAAAACTATTTTCAAATAGCAATATGCCAGAATTTTATAAGGGAAATAGTATGAACAGTGAAAATGAAGAATTTATTATTTTGTTTCTACTAGACATAAGAAAAGTAGAAAAAAGAAATTAATTTTGTAAACATTTGTTTTTTGGCTCTTGCTGGTTGTTGAATGTTAGTGTCTTTTCTTTGTATCCAGTTCTGAGCTCCTCAGTGCGAGAAAGAAAAGGAACTAGTGCCGAGGGTCCAGCAAAGAGGATAAGGAGTCTGGAGCCACTCTGTTGTGAGGAGACCTGTGTGAGCTGAGGCTGTTTAGTCTCGAGAAGAGAAGACTGAAAGGGGATCCCAATAATGAATATAAATATCTCAAAGGGTGGTGGCAAGAGGATGGTGCCAGACCCTTTTGAGTGGTGCCTAGAGACACGACGAGGAGCAATGGTCGTAAACTAAAACACAAGAATTTTCCCCTCAGCATGAGGAAGAATTTTACGTTGAGGATGGCAGAGCACTGCAACAGGCTGCCCAGGGAGGTCTTGGAGTTTCCCCTCTCTGGAGACAGTCAAACACAATCTGGATGTGTTCCTGCATCACCTACTCTAAGTGACTCTTCCTGGGCAGGGGGGGTTGGACTAGATTATCTCCAGAGATCATTCCAACCCTAATATTCTGTGATTCTGAGAGAGTAGTTTGCTCTTCAAGGTAATATATAAAGCATATTTTTGTAGGAATTTCTAAGTTGGGATCCATTTCTAGTTGTGCTATGCTATAATGGGTTACTTAACCCTTTTTAAAATAATGAAAAAGGTGTCTATGTTTCTTCAAAACCTTTTTGTAACCTTTGGTTTAGTACCATGATAGAAAAAACAAAGTTCAGTCTCATTAAAATATGTTAGAAATATTTTTGCTTGAGATATTAGAAAATACAGTATATACTCATAGGGATAAATTGCGTGATGTACAAAATTTTCAGTGTTATTTTATGACACCTTTTTTCACACCCATTCTACCTCTCTAACTTCCTCTTATTTGCAGCAATTCTGTGTACAATTCAGCTTTAGATATACTTAACTGACTGAATGACAGACTTTCTAACTATTACTTGCACCTGTTTCCAGCCTAGGAGGAAATTTCAGAGTGCAGAAACTTGAGCAGGGCAAGTGGTTAGATTAAGAATCTAACCTATACTTAACCTAGTAATATATTTTTGTGTTGTTCAAAGCTTACAGGTATGTTTTTCCCCAACCTAGTTCTGTGCTAGATAAATATCCACAGAGGCTATATTATAACTTCAGTAGTTCATCTATGGGCCTGAGAAGGTAACCTGATTCTAAGAGACTTCTGAATAGCAAAATGCTAGATTTGACTAAACATATAATCATTTCCAGGAAATGCAGACCCCAAAGCACATATGACACTGCTTTATTATATACAGGAATATTTTTGAAGAAAAAGATCTGAGCTTCAATTTTGGGATTTCAGATCTTTTTCTTTTGGTATCTATATTAGCAATAGTAATATATGTTGAATGAACCCCTGCATTCTGAATCAAAATAGAATGTTTTGCTTTTCCTCTCTCTGTAAGCAGTAATTGTTATTCAGGCTATGTCAGCCACCAAATGCGACCACAGGTCTCCCTAAATGATTTTTCCTAATCTCTATTTTTAACAACAGATTATCAAGTGGGTCCTTTGACCATCCTAATTTTTAGACAAAGTCTTATACTATGAAGGTTAATATAGCCTTCAACATTTTCCGCAGTACAAAAGAAATTCTGAAGAACTTCAGTGGTGAGTATAATTGAACAAACAGAAAGTGCTTTTCTCAATCTCGATCTTCAGGTTCAGAGTTGATGGATTCTCTTCCTGTTCCAGCTGACATCTGCCTGATGAAAAGCCTTTCATTTGGAAGAGATGCTTGCCTCTCTTTATCTACCTGGTCAAGATTGTTTTCACTTTCACATTGCTATCTCTGTCTAACTTAGCCGGGGACTTACAGAGAACTTGTCTGTATCGCCCCAGCAGATTCTTATATTTGCCTCTCTTTGTCTATTGTGTCTTTTACTTCTACTCTTGAAACAGGCTGTTTATTTTCTATAAAACAGTTAAGCTAAACTCATTTTTGTCACTGAATTGTGTACAATACTGCTAGACAAAAATTCAGACACGGTTTCTTTTGTAATCTAAAAAAATCAAGTTAAAAGTATTCAGGAAAGTGGAAGACATCTGTATACCATTTAAGTTTGATAATTAGGTTCATACAATAATAAATACTGCACACTTCCATTACAGATGTAAACATATGTATGACTGAGAAGTCTGAAATAACTCCAGAGAATAACCACTGCTATCAACACACTGATAATATTGATTTATAGTGGTACAATCACCTTAATTACCATTTTCTATTCCAATTAAGTCAATTGTGTTATTATTTTATTTTCTAGAAAAATTTTCAAAATTTATCTTTACTACTCAATGATACATCAATATTCATCTTATTTTGACACTGCCAAATTTCATCTTCTTGATTCAAAGTTACGTCCTCTGATAGCTTTGACAGTTATAGCAACCTAACCATGCTTAAATCAGATTTTGCTTTATGGACACTTATAAATAATTAGTAATATACAGCTCTCTTTAAAAACTGTGCTAAGAGTACAGTACACATTGGAATGAGAGGGGGAAAGGGAATATGGAAGAAATACTTGAAATTCATTTTTCAGCAAAATTACTTCTTATAATTGTCAATTTGAGATAAGGTTGCAATGGATAAACAAACTTATGATAATGCATGTGGCAAGAATACTTATCTTGAGATTCTGCAACACATATATGACTGTCACAGTGTAGGACAGGGTCTGTTTGAAGATATAATTTGTTTAAGTCAGGCTTCAGAAGATCTTGTAAGAGAACTGGAATTGGTTTGTCAGCAGTCTTTTCTGGTACACAGAATTTGTGTGCAATCACTGGGTTTAGGGCATATATTTCCAAAATGTATCTTTCCACAGAGTGTTCATCTTACCACAGAGTGTTCATCAAAACTGGCACCCCAGGCTAATCAAATTGAAGCACCTTGGGTTTCCTAAAGGATTTAATAGCATGTGTGGGTTCCTTTGAGTCTAAGGATACTATGGACATATCCAAATACTTCTTAATAAGGTTACACCTATTAAAAAAATCAGCAGTGTAGTTCTGCCATTAGTACCTTCTTTCAGTTTATTTTTAAAATATTGTATATTATACATAATAATGATTCTTATTTCTATTTTATTTGCATGTCTTTTAATATTAAAACATGGGCTGTTGTTTTTGTAAACCGATATTTTCTCAACTCAGACCACAATTGTTTTTCTAAACAGAAGCTCATAAAATTTACAGTTTTATTATTCTGCCTTTTCATCAAGTACTTGAATTAAAGAAGCCCTTTTCCTTTCTAGGGTTTTAACAAACTTTTTGCCAAGTCTGTCACTGTTTTGTTTTAACATGATCAAGTATAGTCAGAAGTGATTTATACTTTCTCTGCCCATTACTTCTTCAGCTTGAAGTGAAGGTATTTTTTTTGTTCCCAAGGACAGTATTAAGGGTTTGCTACCACCGTTGCTGGGGGGATCTCTTGATTCTCATTAATTTGCAGAAATTATTTTCATTTCTATTTCCATGACATATTTAAAAGGCGAATCTTCTAAAAGACACATGCTAAGATGCCATGAGGAGCTTGTGCTTTTTTTAATAGGTGTGTAATGAGGGAGTAATATGACAGAAATACATTCTTCAGTATATCATACTGTAGGTAGGCTGAAAAGAAGAAATGTCTATTTTGAAATTTGTCAAAAAGCAATTATATTTTCTTTTCTGAAATTGATGTTATTCTAGGCATTCAGGCCTCTTATTAGACTCTTCTAGACTTTTTTGCATTCAGTTTTATGATCAAATACAATTTTCCACCCATATGCTTTGGAACAGCAACAGGTATAAAGTGTTTTGGAGGTGAAGGTGTCTGAGCTGTGGAGAGAAAGGACACTGTTCAGATTCCTTAGTTACAGGAGAGTAAGGGACTATCTATATCCAACCATGCTCATAGTCTTCCCTCTTCTGAATATTTTTGGTATATGGCATGTGACTGTACCATGCATAATGGGAGGGCTCTGAATTGCAAGTATGGATTTAGAAACTTAGGAGTGTAAATAATAATAATTATCTGAGCATTCAAGAACTGTATATTCATATACAAGAGACACTTATCTCTTATACTAGAGATACAAATCTAAGTTAGTTTCACCACCTAGACCATGTTATGGAAAAGTAGAGAGCATTAGATTTTTACTTACCACTGTTACATGTATTTATCAATTTGAACAGTTGTAGCAAGGGTTTTTAACAAGGAGGGGGAAGAAGGAAGAGAGGGAGAAATCATATTTCCTTTTCTCAATATGAATAAATGGAAAATCATACCAGCCTTTAGAAACATTTCGCAAATTATGCTTCAGTAGGTGAAGTCTAAGCTTCTTTGCATGGACTGCCCACTAGTCTGTATGAGAAAACTGGGTTGAAAATGTGGAAAACAAAACCCCTTCATAATTTAACATATGTTTCAGTATACCTTCAGCATTTTCTCTAAGCAGTTAAGAATAACCGAAGAGTTAGAGGAGAAGCAAATTAAATCAGAGATGAAGAGACTATTTCCCTCACACACTGTAAGACTGTAAGTCGTTAAGGATCCAGTGCCACCTACTACAAGACTTTGTGTTCAGGCACTTAAGGCTTTGCCAAGCTAAGCAGTCAGATTGACATTTCTTATGCTGAATGTCTTTTGCAAAGTGAAATTATTTGGATTTTTTCAGCCAAGGTGATTTATTTCTTTCCAAGAATGATACCAATAAAAAAACTGTTGACTGGCCAACACTAAAAAATAAAAAGAGTAAATTTATGCTTTGAACTTGAAAATTGGCAAACTATTACAATAAGTGCTTTTTCTGTCACAGTGAAATAAGTTGGATGTTGTCTATGAGCTATATGATTAGAAAGAAAAGCATGGTTCGCATAAAGTTGATATAGGAATCCTAACCATTCCCAGAGGAATTCTTTTTTTATGCTAAGCTTGCCTCAGACTGATGCTAGAAAGGGCACTAGGCTCAATGCTGAACAGCACTGGTTATTTCCTGACTGGTTATTTCCTGAACCTGCACAGAAATAGCAAAATGAAACTCTCAGGAGCATAAGGGATACAGACACTGGGGTAACTGAAAATGGGAACTGGTAAGAGACAACTGGAGTAACAGACTAATCTGCAGAAACAGAGCAATTAGGCACAAGGGAAGTACTGAGCCTACAGAAACTGAAAGGGAGAACCTGTGAACATGGAAACTGGGGAAAATGTTGAAAGAGGGACAGGCAGTTCTGGAGAAAGGAGTTGATGTCCAGCTGGTGCTGGACATGGGATGAGCATCTTGGTTGGGGGCCTCAAAATGCATCAGTAGAAAGCATAGAAAGAAGCAGAAGTCAGCAAAGGTGGATAAAAGAGACAATGGCATTGTTATTGGAAAGAATAGAGTGAAAAGTTGTCACTTTAGCAGGGGCAGGGTTTTGGCAGGGGGTTGGAACTAGATGATCTTAGATGATCTTTATAGTCCCTTCCAACACAAATCATTTTATGACTCTATGGGTCTATGATGATTAGAGCTTGCTTTTTTTACAAGAGCAGAAGAAAACTGTTTCTGAATCCTAACTTTATCAGTCAGAACTGTTATGAAAACCACTGGCAAAATAGCCTCTTTCTTTATATACAGGACACTGCTGAAGATAATGGAAGATAATAAATTACTTCTATCTGGTCAAAGGAGAGGCAAGGATGGTTAAAATGAGCTATTCCACGTTTTGTCTCTGAACATAATCAGTAGAAGTTTGGAAAGAGTCTAAGAAACATGAAAACTTACAAACATTCAGATGCCAGTGCAGAGAAATGGAATGAGTTTTTACTTTTTAGGAATCTATGGGTTAAGAAAAACCTATGCTAGAGCTTGCAGCTGGGCTCATTATTGTAACTGACTTCTGGTAGATTCTGCTGTGATAAAAGTGAAAGCCAACATCATGAAACGAAGTGATTTTTCATTTCATGTCTTTCCCATTTTCTGAGAACTCTATAGCCACATATATATATACATTTAAGCCTCCATGGTGCAGCAGCTGCAACTTGAACATAACATGGAATCTGTACTAGAAAATTAGGTTCTAATGGCTGGGCATTGAGATACGTTTTCCTGGCTACGAAATGTCCCTACAACTCATTGCTGCTTCTGTAAAATGGACATAATAATACTTATGTCAGCAGACCACTCTGAGCATAAATTCAATTGAATAATCCTCGTGAAGAGTTCTAGTAATACTTTTCTGATTGGAACAGAAAAGTTCCTGTAGAAATTAATAAATCTGTCTTCTGAGTTTCAGTTGACTCCATTAAATAAGAAATAGAGATAGTACAAAAAGCTAAAAGAAACAAAGGATATCATTGAATTCTCTTAAATGAGAGCTATTCATCCTGTGCATGAAAAGAAAGCGGAATCTTAAAACACTACTATGTTATCCGGAGGCTAAGGAGTTTACAGTGATGAATATGAGAGGTACATGATCATGTAAGGTTTTATGTAACTCTGGCATCGCCTAACGTCTAAACACATATCCCTGGAACCCCCAAAATCTTACAGTGCAGTTTATCTGTCTTCATGTATTTTATTTGATGTATTGTATAGTGTGTCTAAGTCATAAGATCTGCGCAGGAAAGGCAAAAATTTTAAGAAAAATGCTATTGTTTCTGAGAATCTTTAATAAAGCATGCCTTATATGAGATAAACCCTTTAATTATTCAAATGTATACAATGCTGAAAAGTCAGATGTATTTCCATTCAAATACTACATAAATGTTGAAACGGAGGACCAGCTTTTTAGTGATTGCTTTTGTATCCACATTCAGTTCAGAAAGAAGCAATCAAACAAGTTGCTTTTTATCTGTTTTTGTTGTATGACGTGTGAGGAGAGGTCAGGGGAAAATTATTTAGGTTCATTTTAAAGAATTGCCTTCTTTCATCTCATCATTGTGGTTATAAATTGAATTTGTATTTCCTGTTTATGCACAGCTTCCTTGGAAGGTCAGGGCAGGCACATTATATTAACTAGAGCTGTGCAAAAGATTGATTTTTCTGGTTTTATGACTCAACAGTGAATAAATACATGTAATGGATCCAAGGAAACAAAATATTTGATGTTATTGTTCTTTTTTAACAATTTAAATTGGAAAAACTATACAAGTCAAATGCAGTTTCAAAATGAAGTGTTTTCCCCCACTGTAATACTATAACCCTTTAAGAAAGGATAGGTTTTATTTTGGTCTGGCACTGGGATTTATTTGCTGTGGAATCCTTTACAGTTTTAATGGAAGCCTCTGTTTCTGTCCTGATGGAAATCCGTGTTTCTTGTAGCAGTTACATTTTTGCAATAGCTTTACCTATGATGGAACAAACTTTACCTTTATAGCTGAGTATCAGGCATAATTCAGTACAACCTTATTTAGATATGGTTAGATCCAAAAGTCATGTAATAAAATATCTCTATCTTTTTCAACACACAGTGTATCAGTACCCGTTTTTACATAAATTCTTTTAAATACAGCAAGTTCTGAGCTTCCAGGCTCAGCCTTCTTTTAAAAATATATCATGAGAAAGATACGCTACTTTCAAAAAGTGAAATATGAGTAACTTTTTGAAATCACATATGTCTCAAACAGCTGCCTTATTGCATATCAAATAGTTGCATAATTCTTTTGCTCTTATCAGAGACCAATTATGCAAAATTGCAGGAAAAAGGAAGATTTATTTTTGGAAATTAGAGGATGAGTCACATGCAAAATTTGTTATGAACTTAACTGAGGAGTAGCTCCAAACTCTACAGATTGCAGTAGATAAAATAGTCCCCTTAAAAGGACTTACGTATAAACCTTAAAGTATGAAAAATATAGCTTTTTGGATTCTTGATTTTTCAGTTGTATTGTCTTTAAAATTCCTTTTGGCTTAGGGAGCATATTTTTTAACTGACTGAAGAGTGTCGGCATGATACTTTTCTCGCTGGTTTACATTTCAGACAGCAATAAAATTCTGTCCAAAATTTCAGCAAATAATCTGTATTTTTCCAGTATTGTTACAGAGCTTCATTTTTATAATAGTGGATAAGAATCAAAGCATAACTTTGAAAACTAATTTGTGACTAAACTCTTGTAGACACCAATTTGTTATGGTATAGGGAATTTATTTCTTAATATGCCATTGATAAAAGAGTATAAGTAATCAGTTTTAAGAGCGTAAAAATAATCCATTTTATAAGCAGCAATACACTTTTAAACCATCATCAACCGAGTTGATTCAGTTGGCACTACAATACTTTGAATGTCAGTATTTCTAAAGGATAAGCCTGATTTCAAATTAAAAATCTGCCTTTAACAGAATTGTTAGGAAAACCAAAGAATATTTGAAATTTCTGATGAAATGGAGTAAATTATATAGGTGTTCATGAAGGTTATTTAAAGGTGACTTGTAGAAAAAAAGAGGTTTAAGAGAATAGAAAAAAAAAAGGCTGACTGTGAGTACACTGTCCGTATATCTGAATATATTTTGTCTCCCTGTGTAATTGAAATGATAGTTTTGAGATTTATTGCTTTGTTATATTATTTTGAAATTTCTGTGAAAACCAAAAATACTCATACCAGTTTTACATGGCAAGAGTTTGTACCGAGGGAGGGCTGCAGAGGTGACCTCTGTGAGAAGACACAAGGGCTACCCCATGCTGGACAGAGCCCGTTCCATCCAGCTCCAGAACAAGCCCACAGCAGGGCACTGCTGAGGCTCCCAGCAACTGGTGGCACCTCTCTGGCAGCATACTTTAGAAAGAGCAAAATACATCAGGTAGAATTTGTTTGTTAGAGAGAGAGAGAGAGAAAAATGATAGAGAAATGACTATGAAGACATCCAGGTCAGTTAAGAAGGACGGAGAGGATGTGCTCCATGTGTCAGAGTGACACACACAGCCTGTGAAGATTCTGGAAAAGCAGGTTGTTCTCCTGCAACTCATGGATGACACCAGTGGAACAAATATCCACTCTGCAGCCTGCGGAGGACCCCACAATGGAATAGGTGGATGCATCCTGAAGGAAGCTGCAGCCCATGGAGAACTCACACTGGAGCAGGCTCCTGGCAGGACCTGTGTCCTGCAGGTGACCCACGCTGGAGAAGTCTATTCCTGATGAACTGTAATCTGTGGAGAGGACCCACACTGGAGCAGTTCTTGAAGAAGAACCCATGGAAGGACCCCCAACAGAGCAGTTTGTGAAGGATTGTATCCCATGGGAGAGACTGCATGCTCAATCAAGGGAAAATTATGAGGAAGAAAGAGCAGTAGAGAGGGAGTGTTATGAACTGATCGCAAGCCATGGCTCCTCACCCTCTCTGAGGTGCCTTGGAAGGGAGAAGGTAGAAGAATCAGGAATGAAGCTGAACTTTGGAAGAAGGGAGAGGTGGGGAGAAGATGTTTTCAGTTTTGCCTTTGTTTCTCATCATCCTACTCTATTTTTAATTTGCAATAAATTAAATTAATTTTCCCCAAATCAAGTCTGTTGTGCCTCTGATGATAACTGTCAAGCAAACCCACAAGATTTTTCAACCTGTCCTGGAGGGGCTGGAGGGTAATGAGAGAGCAGCTGGATGGGTATCTGGCAGCCAGCCAAGGTCAACACACCACAATAGTTAAATACCATAAATCTTCTTTAAGTCACATTTTACAGTAACATCAACTGAATTATTAAAAAAAAAAAAAGCAAAAAGCAAAAAAACAGCTAACAAAAATCAACCAACATAAAAGTCCATGTTGTAAGAAAGATGACTCTGCTTGAACATTTGTAGCACTTATGCCTTGTTAAGAACGTAGAATTCTTTTCATTGTAATTGTACAGATATCAGCAGATACATCAGTGAGGTTGACACATCTTACAGGGTATATTCCCATATGGATAAGAAGTAAGTTCAGCATACCTATGTGCTCTTTCCCATGCCTCAATTTTGTCCCTTATTTGCACTTAGGAAATGTTAAGGAGATGGGGGTGTAAATCTTTCTCAAAAGTGACTACAGCATTTACTTCTGGGGGGAAATAGCAATGTAAAGGGCAGTAGCCAGAATCGAGGGTCCATGATCTTGGTGTCATCAGTATTGTAACTCACACAAGAGATTGTTCTTCTGCGTGAGTTACAGGTTCCTCTGCAGAATTCTGGAAATCCTTTGCTGAAATAAAGTCTAATTACTTTTCTTATGAATGACTGTCAGCAACCTCTGAGAATATAGAGTTCATGACCAAAAGAAAAATCACTTGATTCAAAAAAAAGTATGATTGTGCACAAACTTTTCTAGCACGAAGCTCATCAACTTTTGGTAGTGCAACAAAAAGACAGGAACTTCTACAGAAACTACAGAAAATTCATCAACAACAAACTGATCTAATCACATGCCTTGTTATAAGGGATCCCTGGAATAATATCACCAGCTCTCCATATTTGTAGCAAACCCTTTCCATTTCTCCTGGACATTTGGTTGAAGGCCAAGAAGCTTCAATGTGGATCATTTCACATGAACACAGTTGCTCAAGAACTCTGTTGGAGACACTAAGACAGCAGGAACCTGAACAGCAAGCAGAGTGGTGTTTGACTTTGAATTGATTCTCTGCCTTTTAAAATTGCATCCTTAGAGAAAGCTTCCATATACTATTGCTACACTGAATCCTGAGGCTAATGATTAGTCAACTCCTGCCACTGCACACTGTTTTCAACAAGAATGCATGTAAAACCAAGCAGGCTGTATCACTGAAGATCAGCAAAGTTGTGCTAAATCTGTTAAGCCAAAAGGTACTTTCTTTATCTGTGAAAACGTACATAAAATTAATAATAAAATGGCAAAAGTCATTGCTAAACATGTAAGCTTCAGATTGTTACTGAGAATTGATGATTTCCTATTACTGAGCATTTAAAAGTTAATCTCACAAGATTTACTACAACACTGGAGCAGGGTATTAGAATGAAAATACTGCTGCTAATGAATTGGACAATGGCTAATCTGTCTCTCTAGATCAAAGCGTTCTTTCAACAACATAATCTAAAGTCCTTGGTCTCACTGGAAATGAATTTAATAAAAAAAATCTGGGTAAGGATTCTACCAGTAATTTTTGTGTTGTTGCTTAGAAAATAATATTAGTGAAAAGGTCAAAGAAATCATATCATCTCTCTTCCAAGTAGAGAAATAATTGTGATGACTAAGAATTAAATGGATTTTCTCACATAAATTTATTCCACTCCATTATGCTTCAGAACCCTTTTTCTAAGTGGACTGATTCCACTGTGTTACATAACACTAGAAAGGTTTTGTAGATTTATGCAACAGTTGTCAATATAGTGTAAAAAAACCCACTAGAGCATTAGTATTACTTTTGGTATATATTTTTAAGTTAGGTTACTTTTGTATAACTTCCATGAGTGTTTCAGAAAGGCAAGGACATTTCTGACTTTTTGTGCTCATTATGGTAAGTTTAAATCAAAACTTTCCATGTGATTGACACAGGAACTTGTATTTCAGCACTATTTTTTAGCATATATATGTAACATGTTCAGTCCTGACAAGAAAAACCCACAAAACTTCAACTATTTTTCAGATCAAACATAAGTTAAACCTGAAAAATTGCTTAGGATTTTGAGAAGGAACTCATAAGGGTTTCCATTACTTCTTAGGTTACTTCAGTGAACTAATTGAACCCAATTCTTTGGGGTATAATATGTGCTGATTCAAACTCTGACATGAATGCTGTGCATCAGTGTGGAAAGAATGTGAATCCAGTCCTATTTAGAGACCATAAAACCTGTTGGTTTTTGAAAGTAATCAGCCTTTAAAGAAGAGAAGAAAATTTGATGCTTTCCCTTAATAAGAAAGCTGTGTAGAAAGTCTTGGTCAGAGAAAATGCTAAGAAATGCTAAGATAACAGCTGTCCCATCTTTTCCCAATATTGAGATGACTCTAAGAGAGACATATGAGCTTTTGGTTTCAGGTTAAGAATAAAAACTATCTAGAAAAGGGAAAAATATGAACTAAGCTGTCTTTCAAGAAAATGAAGGGGAAAAAATGTGTATTTGTTTATCAGATAAGTTATTAATCTACTTGTGATGCAAACAGTATATGAAATTAAAATGTTTTATAAAAATTAGTTATTCTTCCTTCAGAAACACTGTATTGATCATTATATTTTTGTGAACTTCTGAGCTGTGTTTTAGTTTGCTTATGGAGATAAAAAATCTGTAAAGGAAATCTGGCTTTTGTCTTGGCTTGTTATTTGTTACATGATTTCCTGGCTATATTTCCTGTGGCATATAAGGCACCCTTGCCTTTTCTACAACCAGAAAACTTTCTTTTCATTATTACATCAATCTCAGGATGCAGTGGAAAAAATCACAACTGAAACTGGCAAAGATTTAGAAAATAAAAAAATTATGGACAGAAATGTAGAGATAATTTTAGTCAGTGCTATGAAAATAAAGTACTAGGCTCCACTACAGTTTGAATCCATTCAAAGCAAGGACTCTGTGCAATTAGTGACAACAGATACCTGCTGGCTTAGAGTGGAGGTAATTTGGATCAGGAACCATATTTATCCTTATCTTACTTACTTTATTAAGATTAAAGAAAATCTTAACCATCACTTTTAATGCAAATGTTTTTCTGTCTTAATAATGGCCTTAATAAACAAGTATTTTTAAAAGACTTGGCTGAAAGGGTATAACTGACAGTTGTCCCACATTATCACTTTAGGATACATCATAATTTCACAACAGTCATGTTACATATGTGGCTCTTTGCCACACAAAATTCACAGCTTTTGAGACTCTTCCCCTCAAATTCACCAGGTATTTTGAGTATGACACTAGATTTCAATTCTGCTTTCTTTGTATCTTGATTATGAGATCCACTGAAAAGAGAGTGGCCTCAAAGAGTTCTAAAAGCAGATGTTCATCACTCTTCAGTCATCAAGCTGGCTAGTTACAAAAACTGCAGGTATAGCTGTATGTTAAAACTAATGCTGATGCTTTTAGGGTCAATTACTAGTTTAAGCACCAGCCTGAAGACCTGGACGGTATATGGGCCAATGTAATTATCAGCTAATGTAAACAAACAAGTCATCAAAGAAACATTTTGCTTTCCATTTCTTCGATTTTATTCAACAAAATATTGAAAGAATAAGAACTATAGAATAAGCAGTATATATTATACAAAGAAGGAATTTTCTTTCTTTTGATGGTGGGAGATAAAATTGCTTTGACTGAAATTAAGCAGGTGTAAATGAGCAATATGTAGTTTCTCTACCCACCTAGCTCTACCTTTTTTGATTTGTTCATGTAAATGAAAAGTTTGAAATGGCTAATTTTTTTTTAATATATACATATATGCAGTTTCACTCTTGATGTTACAGAAGCTTGGGGTTTTGCTTGTGAGAGTAGTCTTACTCTAGATCATGGTTAAATTGTAATTTTCATTTGGTGGAAGTATACTGTGCTTGTAAATAGCATGCTAAGTAGGGGCAAGGAGCTACATCATCACATTAGAAGACTACAAGAAGTCTTGTAGGAGGTAACGAAAGCATCTGAGCTCCAGAGGGAGCTGAGTAAAATTTTCCATAGCAGAAAGAGACAGAGCCTTCAGATTCCTGGAAGCTTCAGTTCATTTTTTCTTTAAACACCATTTATTTACTAATTTCTTCTGTGTGCTTTGTAAGTATTTTAAACTGAAAACAGGGATTATTGATCCTCCCTTTTTAGTCACTTCATATATATCAGGTCACTGTGACTACTGACAGCTACATGACCGTCCATGTCACTGACGTCTTTGTGTTTTCTGTTATTTTCAATTTTCTGACTCTGTAGACACTGGACAGTCTAGTTGTCTCCCAATTTATTAATTCTTTTTACTTCATCACATTCTAGATGTGCACAAGCCAGTAACATTCTCGGCAAAGGCTTCATCTGTTCTGGAAAACATAACTTCTGTGTACCTACTGTGTTTAAAGTCTCTTCCAGATATAGCCAGTCTTCTTCCTTATTTCTTATCGTGTCACATGCTATCATCCAAAGTCACTGACTTCTCTGTACTAATAATGAAGTCAGATTCATCCATATTTTTGCTATGGTGTTTAGCCATCAAGTAAGTCACTGTAAAATAAAAAAAAAACAAACAAACATTGCATTTTCTCTCCTTCCATGGGCTTGGGTTGAGGGACTTACTCTAAATCATTCTTCTTAGTTTCACTTTAGTATGTGCAGCTATGTATCCCAAAAGAGGGAATGCCTAACATGGTGGTACTTGACTCTGAGCAGGATCCCTGAACAACAGCACAAGCAAAAAAAGAGGATATAGAATTATTATCCTTTCATCTCTTCACATGCAATCTTGTCCCGAGAAAGATGAGTCTCATACATTTGCTTTTGGTTCTTCTCTCATTTCCTTGTTGATTCAATAAAGAACTAAACATCACAAAAGAGAAGAAAGGAAGAAAAACCCAAACACTTCAGACACTGAATTTCAGATGAGACAGTGGCAAATATGTGTTTAAAAAGGAGTTGCTTAAGTGCATTATATGAATGTATGCTTTTTTTTTTTTTAATTATTATTTTAATTTTCTCCATGTTTTGCCAAAGGGCAGTAGCCTTTTTTCACAGTGATGAATGCATGGTTTTAGCCATAAAATACTCCCTGAATGTTTAGTTTGAAATATTAAACTCTTTGGGGGATTTATAGCCTTCTTCAGATATGTCATCAGAAGTATTTATTAATATAAAAAATGGAGATAAAACATAATTTAAGTCCCTCTACAAATTATAAATGTTTGATGTTGCTGTAATATACAGCAAAATATTATCAGACATATGGTATTGTTATGTGAACCATATGCCTGCATCACTTGCAGAGCATATGGTAAGAGTTTAAAATAAGCAGCATTATAAAAATATGATGGGCTTTAAAAATATATCATTTGTACCAAAAAAACTTTCTTTTTTTTTTCTTGTTATGAAACAGATATTTGCAGAAACATGTCTGACAAAACTTCCACCTGCCAGCTATTGCAGATGTGTAATACTAAGAGTACCTCTTGCCTTTTTCCTGCTTCCATCTCCACTGGTGTCGCGGGTTCGGTTTGTAACCGGGCAGAAACACCAATTTAGTGTAGTGGTTTGGTCTAAAATACTCATTACTGTTTATCTTCTTTGAGATAAGGATTAGGAGAAATGCAAAGCAGGCACCAAACTTGAAAGAATATAGAGAAGTTTATTAACAGACCCAAAAGAAGGGAAAAAAAAAAATTATACCACCTTCAGAACTCTCCTCCTCCCCCCACCTTCCTCCCTTCTCCCACTGACAATGTTCAAAGACAACCCTTAAGATGTTCAGTCTGTTTACCACTTCCATAATAACCTTGTTTAGTCCATTTAGAAAGAGAAGTCTCTTCTTGCTCATGCTATGAAAACAGTATCACAACGAGACAGCCACCCACTTCCAAATATTGTTCAGTCCATTTAGGAAGAGGAGTCTCTCTGCCTGCGTGTGAGTCCCTTCCCCTGACTTGCAGCTTGTTCAAGGTCACACACAGATAGCAATTGGTTTTCCTGCATTCGAGGGTCCACTCTTGAAGTTTTTTGGGGTACAATTTTGAGCCGTTCAGAAACAAAAACAGAGGCCCTTCTCCTTCCCTGGGAGCAAAGGGTCTTCATCATCTTCATCTTTAGGACTATCTCTGGGAGCATCTCTAGGAACTGAGGTTTTCTCCTTTCCCACTTGGAGCAAAAGTCCTCATCAGGTTCATCTCTAGGGACTGAGGTTTTCTCCTTTCCCGTTTGGAGCAAAAGTCTTCATCTGGTTCATCTCTCCCTGTCCAAACTTCTCATGAAATTACAGCTGCGTCAGCATCTGCCTATCTCAGCGCAGGTGCTTTTGCTTACGAGTTGAACACTCCACCCCCCATATCTTCATGAAATTACAACGGGGTACTCTGATATATCATAGCTTCACAACAGAATTTCAGCTTTAAGCATCTCCTCTCTCTCTTCCCTCAGGTTTTCAGCTCTTCACAGCAATAAAAAGGGTTAATCTCACCTTGGCCTTGCAGCTTTGCAGCTGGAATGTTGAATTTTTCTTATCGCAGTGGAGAGGGGGGAGAGCCGAGCCGCTCCGGCTGCCCACGGCAAGGCAGTGGGGGGGTTCCACGGCTGGAACAGGTCCATCGGCTCCAGGATGGCCGTGGCCCGGCCCGGCCTGGCCCAAGCAGGGCCTGGCTGGGCCCACTGGCCCCCACACGGGGCCTGCAGCCACCTGTCCCAGCGCCGGAAACGAGAGAGAGCTTGGAGGGGGAGTTTGCCTATTCTTAAATGTGGATCACAGAGGCGGTCACAACTTTAAGTGGCTTAAAGAATTGTCCATATTCAAACTGGCCAGCTGATAGGTTCTATCAGGTGCCAGAGGAAGCTGTAAGCACCCCTTAGCAAGGACATCCCTTCTAGGACTATGCTTGCTAACCTATGACAACTGGGAATGGTTGAAATTATTTTGTGTCATAACCAAAGTGTAAGGAAATATGTTTTGCTGAAAAAACCCCGATGGTGTAAAAGATAGTGGATAGGGTGCATAAGTACTGTCATATGAGACTAAAACAGGATGGAAAACATTTGCTGTGAGTCATGGACTCCTGTTTTGGAACATGATTGGGGAAAAATAAGACAGGCAAAACTGTAAAGCAATCTACTATTGCTTCACCTTTAAACTCCTCTTGAAAAGATTTGTTCCTTTAGAAGTGGGAAGATTATAAAGAAGCTCAGAAAGGGACAAGTCCTATTCTTCCCGTCTTCTCTGCCAACAGTTTACTGCTGAGATGAAAAGCCTCATTCTGTACAGACTCATATAATATTCCTATCACCATGGTGCCTTAGTTTAGTTTTACTGAGTCTTATATTTCCAGTCACCTGTATTGATATCAAACCTCTTTTGTTGTGTTTACATTAGTTCAGGTAAGATTTTATTAGCATTTAAAATCTATCGCCTTTCTTCACAAAATAATTAATAATGCGTAAATCAGGCAAAAATTTAAAAATCTTACTGCATTGCTTAATAAGCTACTGGATATTTTTGACATTTTTGAAAAAGAAGAAGATTCAACCTCAGCACGACAAGGCACCATTGTTTCTGCTATGTTCCTTTTCACTACACAGTTTTCAGGATTTTCATCCTCTCTCAGTCTACCCTTCTTTCTCTCTTTATTTGCCTTTATTCTCTTAGATTCTCGAGTATTGCTACTGTAAAAAAAAATTGATAAATGAGGCTTGACATTAAGGGGAAGCAATTTGTAACAGAGCGGGAAGTTATAACAATGCTTTGAATTGTTAGAAGGCAGTGATTCTTTTGAAATAGAAATGTGTGCAATTTCATGAAAAAGTGCGCAATTATTTGGGTTTTGTCCCTTGCTTTATCTTTCTGCATGGCAGTACTTAGGAATAAAGGTGTATAACTAAAAGACGCTTCTGTTTGTTGGTCAAATAAAAAAATAGAAAAGAATGTTGTGAAATTTTTTACATTTTTATTCTTCTATTAAAACTACTTACAATTATTTTTTTCCTTTATCTAAATTGATAGATTTCTAAATGTAACACTGCTTTTAAATTAAGATATATTTTTCTTCAGAATTGTTTCTTTTCTAAATTCACAGCTCAGGAAATCATCAGGAACTCAGAACCATTTCTCTAACAATAAATTTGTATTTATTATCCAAGGTTTAAAAAAAAGAGAAGTTATTACATTGCATTTACCTATGTGTAATAATAATGTGGTATATTATCCTTTCACTCCTGCCTTTCCTTCAATCCAGCCTTCTCTTTCACTCAAATATTCTTTCAATTTTATTCCAGGTTCTTTTCCTCCAAAACTCTTTACCTTTCTATTTTTTGTCTATTTTCTTTATTTCAGAAATTATTTTTTCAGTCAATTCCCATATTTGTTCTTCTTTCAACATAGCTTCATAGATAAGTTCCACTGTAAAGTCTGTAAAAATAGAATCTTTTAAGGGCCTTTAATAGGCCTTGATAAAGGTCCTGATCATAATTTTTGGGGGGAAAGCATGCAAATTCTGCATGGAGTGAGTACATAGATTTAATAAAAAACTCTCAATTTCCCTATGCCAAAGAGTAGATGTAAAGGCAAAGGCCTTTCTGTGGAAAAGAGGGAAGAAATCTAAGAATTAAAAGACTTGTTCTTATCAAAGTCTTACCAGATCCTAGGAAATGGCTCAAAGTTTGTGGCTGGTTTTTTATATATTTATTCTTGATCTATATAAATGGAAATGTAAAGTTGTCAGAAATCCTATAAAAAATACAGAGCAAACTTCTTAATCCTCATTCCTAGACATCTGGTATTAGTGCATGTTTATAGAAAATGATTTGACATTTTGGCATTTTTCCATTAACACTAATAGTATTAGGAGTAACAAAAGTGTCAGTTCAAAATTTTGTTCTGTACAAGACAGAAGTGAGAATATGCTCATTCCATATGTGTGTGTTAAACTGCAATGCCTGTTTACTGTTTGGTCCGGTGACAACCGCAGCATTAAAACTGCACTTGCAATTGTAAGCATAACATTGTCAGGATAAATATTGATGAATTAGAATGAGTTGTAGGGGGGAGACAGTTTGGCTGTCATCCAGCAAGGATACACATATAAGGATGACTTTGTGGGAAGGGCACCTGAGGAAAAGGATTTGCAATTTGCTTTTCAGTACAAGTTAGGAAAATGGAACATCACTTCCTTGGATGTATGGGTAAATGAGTGCCTACCACTTCTGCCAAGAGGACGATAGCAAAAATACAACCCTAAAATCTTCAGCAATTCAGCAAGGTGAGACACAGGTTTTCTCTTTCATTGCAGCTTTCCAGAAAAACAGATTAGGTTAAATTTTCTGGTGAAATGCATTGCCCCTATGCTGTGGTATGGCATTTTGAATCTGATCAATCACACCAGACTGTGCTTCCCATCAGGGAGCATTTGTTATCGTTCTAGTCACCTCACATTAGAAAATGACATATCATGTTGGAAATTTGAATCAAAAGGAGAACCGTTTTTAGTAATTACATTTCTGGAAAGTGAGCTGACAAATCAAACTAATTTTTCTAGGTGTGGTCTGACATCAGCATAGTAACTTTAACCCTAAAAAGCTGCAGAATTACTTGCTTGTCACGGGACTATCTTTATCAAATGAGGGTTGATTTTTAAATTTTTTTTTAAATGTAATATTGCTGATATATTCAGGGATTTAATAAAAATGTTTAAACCAGAAAACTATTTTCTCTGCAACTATCACTACCTTTTTGTATGCCCTCACAACAGAAAATACTGTTGCAAATCTTATTGCATCGGAAGCCTAAGTAACATCTTCAATACTTTTAAACACCTTCTTGTCTCTGCAAGAACAGGAATATTGTCTTCAAGTAGCATCTACTCTTCCCTTTCTGAATTTCTAATCCCAGTGGAGCAGAATCAAACTGGACCTGGATAAACTACAGAAAAGTTCCACTTAGGCTCTTTGGCCAGAAAGTAAAGGATTAAGTTTAAATATTAGATTTGTAATGGAAATAGAAGTCTCCAATTGCCATCTATTTTTAAAACTTTCTATTTTCTATTTGAGATTGTCTATACTTCTTCCTACTCAGAAAGAAACAAAACATGTTTGATAGCCTATTTGACTTAGGTAAAGTTAAAAAGAAAACCAAAACAGAGCTTATATGAAGTGTCCAGACATCAAAGAAGGAAATATTCTTATTGTATGAGGTTCTTACCTCTGTGGACACATATGACAACTGGACATATCAGTGTATCACATCTTTAACCCCATTGTCACACAGCATTACTTCCCTCTGTTCAATGTCCTGGCTTGCTGAATGCATCTTGAGCAATAATGACTTTTGCTGCTCTGTATATCAGACCTTACTGCAAATGTGTTATTAAAGGAAACTCTAATATTTTAAATACTTAAGCAAATCATGTGTCACAGGCTCCTTGGTAACAGCTGTCTTGGTAAAGGGTAAGATGATCTCTTTTTGTTTGGTCCCTCTCGTTCACCCATGTAACCATCTCATATCCTTTTACCTATCCCTCCATTGCTTTATAATTAAAGTTTTCTGTCATTTTCAGAGGACTACAAAGACTTGCCCCTGGCTGTGGGGGTGAGAATTGCCTTGCAGATTGCAAGTAATTTTATGAAGTCACACAGGGTTCTGTAAAATCTTCCCCAAAAGTGCTCTAATCTGAAATAACAGGAGAGGAAAGATAAACAGCTGCTGATTTCTTGTGCTGCTGGGTGCTGCTTTCTCCTGCACCTGGTGCTGCATCTCAGACCACAAAAGAAGTACTTCCTGCCTTGATAATGGAAGCAACTATTGTAAGCTGCTAGGGACTTTAAAAGCTGCAAACTGCATTCTTTCCAAGCAGAATATTGTAATACAATTTAAATCCAAATGTTAGAATTTCTGGAGTGGTTTAAAAACTGGCTATTTCTTGGCTGAAAAATGCAGATCCTATAGCAAAAGCTGGAGTCAGACTCGAGAGACAATGAAAACAAATAGTTTAGCTAAAACAGTTGTCACTGTTGGGCTAAAAAGCACTTGAAAACTTCCCAAATATGTAAACTACAGGTAGATTCCTTTCATGTAAATTTCCAGAAAATAGGATAGTTGTAATTCCTGAGCATGATGCATTGCCCTTTGCTGTGTTATGGCAGGTTACATCTAATCAGTCAAAGTGGATTACATTGCACATCAAAGCAAATATTATGATTCCAGTCACATCATATTAGAAGATGACATATCATGTTGGCAATTTGAATTCAAGTCTTTTGAAGGGTAATTTTCGACTGTGGGATTAAAATATCCATTCCAGTCAAAGGTCAATAGGTACACTTCAGATATCAAATGTGCAATATCTGGCACATTTTCCTTCCTTTATATGCTGGGTTGATGAAGCCAGATGCAATTGAGACAAAGCAGGGAGAAAAAAAGCAAAAGGACCCACTTTTAAAATACCGGTGTCTAAACTATGGCTGAAAAATATGGGCAACACATGGGGACAGAAAATTGAATATTCATAGCATGAATTTAGGCATGGAATATATATGATCACAAATAAACAAAAACAGAGGCACTAATATGATTCTGCAGTGATCATTAGGAATTGTTTTCCAAAGCCTGTACCATAGTACATATGCAAATACACATCCAGTATGTGTGCGTATGTCAGAACTCACCTTTGAATTTCACATTTTTTAAAACACTTGCATTTGAGATAAATATTTGGGATACTGGTAGTTAGAGGCAGGACTTGCAGTCTAGAGATGGGGATGCCAGAACAGCCTTAACTGTCCTTTGTTCTCTTTAAATCCTCGGAAGCTTTTCTGTGTCATATGGGGCAGCTCCATCTCCACTTTGAAAACTATTAAACAAAGCACTTCCTTCCTTTTCCAAACTGGTTTTCTAGGTCTGTGAAGTGTCTGAAAAAGCAGTTTCTGGGAAAGTGAATATGTAGCCCATGTGTGTAGCAGGAAGCCAGGTGGGTTGCGCATTGTCACCTCTGGTTTGTTCACTGATGCTCAGTGAATGCTGTTTTGCACACTTCAGTGGTAGTCCTGTCCCTCGACAGTACTGCGCCCAGTCATCCAGAAATTTTAAAACTGCTCTGATAGTAGATAGGTGGAGTCTGACCCTAAATCAGAGGAATTTTACATTAATCTGGATATCTAAATTGAAAGCAAAGCTTACTTAGGGTTCTATTACAGCTGGGAGTCTTCAGTGTAATAAGTAAAATCCCATGGAAAAGTGTCTTTTGAAGATGGTGCTGGCTCCTGCTCCACTTAGATGAAGGAAGCAATATAACTTTTTTACTACCTAAGAAACTAAAATAAAATCAGATAGTGCAATTTTACACAGAATCATAGAACTGCTGCTAGGAAGGGACCACCAGAGATCATCAAGTTCAGTCTCCTACTTAATTCAAAACTATCACCACCAGTAGATCAGAGCAGCATGAGCTCTTCTTAAAAAGCCCATAGTTTTAAAACAGTTTCAAATACCTTGACGTCTGTAGTTTCTGCAAGTCCCCAGGCAGTGCATTGCAGCCCTACACACCATAGCTTCCTAAACTGTAGGTCGCTAAACCATTTGCCCTAGACATAGATCAGCTCTGATTTCTTTTTCATTTCCAGGTTCTGGACAATGCAAGTGCTATGTCAGCATTCACTCCATGAAAATGGATGGCAAGCTAGGCAGTGAATGTTTCTGCTGAAGGGATTAGAATTACTTCTTATTTCCTTGCAATTTCTTCCAGAAAATTATTATTTTTTCAATTTTTTTTCCTTTCCAGTTCAGAGAAGGAAGCATAAATACTGTCAACATGGAAGCTTTTAACTGATTTTTTTTGTCACTAGTGTGATTCAATTCAGTCCACTGCTAATACTTGTTGTGTTTTATTAATTGATTCTTGCAACTAGCCTGCTCATTCCCATTATAATGCCTTTTTTATCTAATAAGCATTTTGATACAGCTAAGGTATTTTAATAAGGTTTTACAGGACTTCAACTTAAAACTAGTCTAAGGGGGATTTTGAACACTTTTCCATCTTTTGTTATAACTTTAGAAGTCCAGAGTAAAATCCAGTTCAAGAAGATAAGATCAGCTACTGCTGTAAGGATCGGGAGTCTATGGCCAGACACGCATAAATCTTCAGGCTAAACATGAAGCTATGTTGAGAACGACTACCAGTATTTACAGCTGCTCAGATTAATTGGAATTTAATCTGAAACATTTACCTGCCCTTAAACACCTAGATGTTGATATGGTGAGATAGTACCTTGTGTTTGCCAAAATATTACTGACATAAAAATCCTACAGGCTACTGGGTGCACACAGTGTTCCTCAGTATGAAAAAAAAGATTACTATTCCTCTTCTAATTCTGTTTTTTCCCCACCATGTCAAACGCTTCCTACTCCATTTTTCATTGATTATTTTAAGGGCTTGGAATATTTGTGGTTCCAAGAAAATTTTAATGCTGTTGTAATTTTTTAAATGCCATTCCAACTCAAAAGTTCTGTGAGATTTTCCTCTCACTGTGGATTACTCTGCATTTTCATCAGGACAGACACCCATATCTGAGAGTGGAGATGCAATTTGGTTTAATCACTACATTTGTCATGATGAAGGCATGCAAATGTTTTTTTTTTTCAGGTTCAAAAATTTGTGGTTTTTTGGTAATTGGTTTTGGTTTGCCAGTACCTAGACTCCAACCTATAGCTTAGTCATTCCTAGATAGATTTCGTAGAAACACTACTTGGTGTCAAGTAAATATTTAGTGATTTCCACGTATTATTGAACTTTCTTTCTGTGGCTATATAAACTATTCTAATGCCAGATGAAAGACAGCAGGTAATCTTCAAGCTGAAACTGATTCCTTCAGTTTCATGTTTTCAGTAAGTGGGAAAGATTCAAAAAGAGGAACACAAGCGTATTGTCTCAATTTTTTATATTTTTATATTATTTTTATATTTTTATATTTTTATATTTTTATTTTTTATATTTTTATATTTTTATAGTTTAATTTTTTATATTTTTATATTTTTATATTTTTTTTATTTTTTAAAATTTTTAATTCTTTTATTTTTATATATTTTTATATATTTTTTTCAGGTTGCAAAGAGATCACCCTAATGCAAGCACTCTAGTTTTTCATCTGCAATTATTTGAGAATTTTATTTTAAAATAATATTTAGTACTCTTGTAGAGGTGCTATACATCTCTAGCATATAATAAAATTATGTATGGACAAATGGATGAATATGTGGATATGGATGAATATATGGATGAATAGTGGTTCTATTGAATATATGTTCTCTGCAAAACACATAATACAGCAATAAACACATAATACACTAAGTATAGATACTTAAGAAACCACCTGTTTATTTTATTATATGAATACGTTATAGATGTCTATCTAATTCTCTTCATATGTGGGTATTTAAAATTTTTTAGTTGGAGGACATATTCTAAGGTGTTTTGAGACAAGTGACGAGTTCCTAACTGAATCAAAAAATGCAGTGAGAAGTGCAGTCAAGCTCTTTTGGGAAGAAGTTAGGTCCCTAGATATTCCTTCAAAACTTCAAAAGCCTGTGCTTTGGGGATAGTGAGGTTATCAATTTTTTTCTGAAACAGCAATAAAAACCACTTCACAGCAAACTGTGCTCCAGCCCTGACTGTCATTCAGAAAATTCCATTAGAAGTTCCTTTAGACTGTAAGAAGTCATGAAAAAAGACACCAGAATGTGGGTATTCTCTATTTTTCCCTTGCTTTCCCAAGTAGCATATGAGAATGCAGTGCAATATATGTAGCAAGATTTTTTAAAAAAAATTATTATTTTTAATTGGCTATCTCCTAGGTCTTTAGATGCTCAGACAGGAGGAATAAAACACACTTAATGTAAATTGGTGGATTTCACATACAAATGTAAGTGCAGAAGAAGCTAGCTGTACACACCATATATCTGTATATTTTATGTATTTATAAAACAATGATTTTTCAGAATTTTTAAAAGAACATCATAAACTGAGAAAGAAACAGAAAAGTTTGCAGTTTTATTGGAAGGTTGCCACAAACATACTCTGGTGAATAGTGAGGGTAAGAGTAGTAGTGAATCTCTTTTATGGTGCTGTTATCAGGACATAATGTGCTGAGTTTATGGCATGCCACCACAGCCAGTACCCAAACTGCCAATGGAAATATAATTTAGGATCTGATGAGAGATCTTGCAGTGCATCAGTAATTTAATTGAATCTTTCATCATTCTCATATGTAACTGTCATTACCTGATAATCTCTTATCCTAAAAGAAGTAGGGAATTCTGTACGTACGTGACAGAGCTCAGTGTGTACTCAGCATTTAAACAGAACACAACCTACCACGTGATTGCTATGCCAGGGAGAAGAGAAAGAACTCTTTAGCCTTTTGATCCCAAAGGTGAAGTGTTTTCCTAATCTTTATAAATGTTCCTGTGAAATCCATGGATTTTTGTAGGTTTTTGTGCAGCTTTTTTTAACACCTAAAGGCATAGGTGCAGTGTGCTAATAAATCACGTCCCCCACCAAGATGGTCCTCAGAGAGGCATATATTATATTAGACGTGTTCCTGCAGACATTCCCTTGAATCATGCAGGAGATATTACTGTGAACAGTATAACAGGAGAATCTGAATAGAGACAAATGAGGACATTTTAACTCTAAACATTTTATGTGTCTCTTTGCTTTCCCAGTAGGTGATTTGAAGGTTCTCCTAAGCACTGCTGTTACATACTGTGCAAAAGGTCATAGTAGATGATCATAATGGTCCCTTGTAGCTTTATAATCTATGAATCTATACTCCTGGGGAACTGTAAGTGCTAAGAAATCTGGTTAAAAACACCGGTTACAGAGAAAGCAATCAAAAATTATTGGGAGAATGCACCCCCCACCATCACTCCTAATAAGGGTCCAGAGTACATAGATGGGGGAACTTTGTGATGCAAATTATAGATGGATTTTTTTTCCAATTAAGAAAGAGAGAAAATAGGCTAGGCAATTTCAAAACAACTCATACACAAAGTTGCTGACAAAGGGGGCAGTAAGAGAAACCTTGAAAATACTGTAACAGACGATTGTAGCAGATATGCATTTTAAGGAATGACAATAGAGGAAAAGAATGCCTGATCTTTAATTATTTTGCTGTCAAATTCAGCGAGAACTAAAGAATTCCTGAAATACTAGCAAAACAGCAAGCAAGCAGTAGAATTGTGAATAAGTCTTAACCTATCAGATCATAAGCTTAAATTTCAACTTGAATGAGTCAAGGAAATAAATGTCAGGAGCAAAATGGCCATTGAACAACTAGAAGATAATGGAATCATTGTGAATTAACAGAATTACTTTTCCAGAAAACAAAGAAATAGGTTTGTCGTTGATAAAATTTTAATTTTAGTACAAAAAATAAGGAAAATAGATAAAAACTATTTTTGCTTGAATCCTGTATGAGACACGTAAAAAAATCGATTTACATTATCTGTCAAAATCTCTCTTTCAAAATTAATTGAAAGGTGTTTACATAGGGACACTATCATATGGACTGAAAAGTGACTGAAGGGACACTAACAAAGGGTAATGATACACAACAATGCATCAAGTTGTGGGGGAGCTGTCTGGTAGCCCTGAAGAGACTAGTGTTAGTTCCAGAGGTTTCGTTTACAACCTCATTAATGATTTGAAAGTGGGAGTAAACAACAAGTTAATGAAATTCACATATCATACTAAATTGGGAGGTGTTGCAAACACTGCTGATGGCACAAAATTAGTAAGAAGGGACCAAGCAATATTAGAAACGTGGACATATGAGCAAAATGAGATTCAATTTGGAAAAAGGCTATCTAATAACATATGAAGAAAAATAAGCCAAAACATAGCTATGGAGTAGGAGAGAGAAACCTGGAAAGGAGCAATGCTTAAAGAACCATGGAGGTGGTAATGGGCAGAAAATTAGGCATGAATCTATACAGTGATATGGCATTAAGGGAGGCCAATGAGCTCTTGGGCTTCATGCAAAGAGGTGTCAAAGTCTGAGGAAATAATAATCATTCACAGCATAACACTCCTGCAACTAAGCCTGGAATACTGCATTCAGTTCTGGGCATTGGTTTACTAGGAAAATAAATGAACAAAGGAAACAAATTTCTAAGTGGAACAGCAAAAATGAACAAAAGATGAGGGAGATTATTTTAGGATGAGAAAGTGCAAAAGCCAAATTTCACCCTGTATACCTTGGCCAAATGACAACAGAAAAGGGCTGTGAGAACAGTGTCTGTATAAAGGTTGCTTAATCCAAAGTTAAAAAGAGCATTTAGGAAGGAACAAAATGGTAGCAATAAATTTAATTGGGTAAAATCATAAAAGAAAAAGCTAGAAAACTAGACACCAGGAAAGAGTTCCTGAATTTAGTGGACTTCCTAATTTCTTTTATTTAGAAGAATTATTCTATGAAAATGGACATTCAGAAAACAAAAATATATTAAAATTGTATTAATTTTGCTGTTTGAAATTTCCTAGTAAAACACCCATTCTGGTTATTCTCTCAGTTATTGACTACAACTGAATTCCAATATAATCAGGAGGTAAAGTGGTACACATTGCATTGTCTGGAACATTTTATAAAGAGCTAAATAAATCAACTCTCCATGTTTTAACAATCCATGCAAGTATTAGCTAAAATCAATAGCTGGGCAGATATATGAAGGACAAAAATAACAGAACGGATGAATAGAGCACTCAATAGCCAGAAATATAGGTAGAGAAAGGCTGCACTGGCTAGAGGGGGAGTAAAGGAGAAATGCTGTATTCACTCTTTCACTGCACTGGGAGAATATGAGAAGAAGCACAAAACACTCTCTTCCCATCTGAGAATGTGGAATTTCCAAAGAACAACTCCGCCCCATACTGGCATATAACATTTGATATAGAGAAATATGTACTTCATTTTCTTCTTCGTTTCTAGAAAGGCTTCTTATGAATGCAAAATTTAGTAAAAAAAGAGCTCCTTTTGACTGTGTTTGACACTATCCTTGAAGTTTCTGTAACAGGAATATACATTGCTATCAAATTCCGATTTGGTGGTCTCAATGTTGCCAGAATGAAAGGAAATTTGAAAAAAAAATCATTAAAAAATGAAGGATTTAACTAAAATAAAATATATAAGGAAATAGATTAAGGCCCTTATCCAGGGAAATTAAATTTGAAAAATAAAGGTTTTTGTAGGTCTTCGTAGTTCTGTACTGAGCTACAGAAGTTTGTGAGGAGATGACAGGCAAATAAGGGTTACCAAAAAATCCCAGCTCCCTGTAAGACAGAAGGAGAGAGAGGATGAAATAAAACTGTATGTGGAGGCAAATATATACATACTGATGTTAAATAAGGTATTGTTGCCTACATTTTGTCCTCTGGTATGACATCCCTGACAAGACTTTGCTTAGGAGCACCTTTCACAGGTATCTGAGACTTGCACTGGCTCGTTCTGGTGTTATTATTTTTCTTTCTAGGAAGTATTGTAAGGTCTTTGGAACACTTTGATCTGCTTGTGTGTTTTGGATATCTCTTTCAATTCTCATTTCATGGAGATACTCATCCTCTCTATTCTCCATACAAATTAGCTCTGCGAAAATTTTGTTGTTTATATGTATTATTTTGGGGTCAATCAAAGTGAAATCTTCTAATTTATTATTTTTGGCTTGCTAAACTAAATTTGATGTCATTTAAAACATAGCACATTTGTGTACAAGGATCATATGCAAAACCAAATGAAACCTGGGATACTGACAGAAATAATTTCTGGCCTGAGTGTATGGTGATATTTATGCAATTTCATGTGATTGGCACACCTTAATTCAAATGTAGAAATCAGTTCAGCTTTTCTTTTAGTGTGGTAACTTGTCTTTGTAACAAATCTCTCCAGGAAACATGGTATAGTCCATGGTATAGTAATTTTTACATGCGAGAAAGGTTGCTATTTTGATAAAACCATACTGTGACATTTAACCTTGCACAGAAGGTTACAATGACACTAGAAGATAGTGAAAAATGGCTGAGGAGCAGGACAATGACACTCTGGCATGATATGATTTATTTTTTCCATAATATGCTTTTCAGCTCTTCCTCTTCTATTTCTCATGAGACTAACATATTCACCTGAAGC